>NC_035163.2:3795534-4121095 GCF_001659605.2 Manihot esculenta
TTTGCAATATATATATATAATTTTAAATATTTATATTTAATAATTGTTAAAATTTATTCTGAGATTTTTAAATTTTAGGATAATGTTGTGAATAATTGCGTGACGAAACTACTAGCTGGTTTTTCATCACACCAGAAAAATAAATTATTTTATTAAATGATTCAAAAAATTTCCTGAGTGCATTTTCTATAATATAATTAAACATAATTTTCATTATTATATTAAAAAATTAATAGATAATATAAGTTTATAATTTATTATAAAAATAATTTAAAATTTTATTAATTGTGTATTTGAGTAAGTAAATTTGAGACGTCTCAGATTTTATTTTTTTAATTTTTAATTTTTATTTCAAAAAAAAATTATATAGCTATTAATTTATATTTTTAATAGCAAAAATAGAATTTTTGCCTTTATTATAAAAAGGAAAGTGAGAGACTATGGAGGATACTTATCTACTCTATACTTTTATCTTTCTTGTATTCATCAAAAATGTTCTTTTGTTTTTTAATGTAGACTTTGAAAACAAAGAAAGATTTAGGTGGATTTATATTTAGTGAAGGATCAAATAGAGTTGGTTGTTGGTGGAGAGGAAAAATAAAAAAGGTTGGTGTTATGGGTTTGAAGAAAAGTTGCATAATGGGTAAAAGGATTCAATAAATAAATAAAGAGGAAGCTGAGGAGAAAACCAGTGAGAATAGTTCTAATTTGCAAAGCCATTGCTCAACACAGAAGAGTGAAAAGGAGATTGCCCCTATAGGATACAATTTGATAGGCCTGGGCCACGGTCCAAACTGACTGTGAATTGGGTTATATTTCCTTCGATTCGTTTATATTTTTATGTGATTTTTACTATTTGATTTGATTTAGAATCAAACCAATCAAATACACGATTATTTTTTTTATTCACATAAAACTTTTCTGTGTGTTGGCCACTTCATAATTCAACTAATTTAAAAACAATTGCTCTGTTGGTTCTGTTCAATAATTAACACCCTTTTGTGCTAGTTAGAAACTTGGATTTTCTGAGTTGGCTACTATGCACAGGTAGTTCTTGATTTTCCAGCATGCCAAACAAAAGATAAACAATAATTGGTTCCAATTGTAGGCCAAAGTTAAAAAACATGAAGCAGTGAGTAGCTAATTGAAGTAACAGGAGCATCCATTAATAAATTGAAGCTGGAGGGACCCTTTTCTACTGCTGCTTCTGAAGTTTGAACCCCACTTTTCAAACATTGCCTCCATGATTGCAACTCAGCTTCACATGGGCAATAGCTCCTTTCCACATTCCATCAAATCTGCATGGAATCCATCTTTTCTTCTTCTTTATTTATTTATTTTCTTTTAAGAAAAGGAGTTGCCCTAAGCTTGATTTAAAGGTTTTGGAAACCCACCTTCCAACCATGACCCTTGTTAGCCAACACAATTTATGTTTTGTACGGATGATGTGCTTTGAGAATTATCAAATTTCTTCAATTATGTTCTAATTTAGCTTATGTATCACCAACACCCAATCTTGATGATTAATTACATATGAGATTCGTGATTTTCTACTCTACTATTTATATGCAAGAAGAATAGGCCTATTTTGCAACCATATCTATAGTATATGACTGATTCATGTTAGTGAAAGCTTTCTGAGGAATTAGGAATTAATGCAAGCTAAGATTTTCCTTAACGGGGCCATCTGATCTTCTTCTTATCAAAAGTTTAAACATCACTATAAAGGAAATTCGAAAAAAAAAATCTCATATAATCAAATTTTGAGCTGGTGGGGCTCAGTTCCATTGTAGCCCCTGCAACTCTGTCAATGGCACATGCCCTGCTTCTGTGTTCAGAGAACACTCGTGCCATTTTGGATGAAATGGGCAAGTCATGTAATGACAACACGTTCTGAGATTGCATTCAATAATGTATTTGTTTTTTATTAGTTTTCACAGCCATTGATTCCATCAGATCAGAGGATAATAACAAAGCCTTAATCTTGTGATTATTGTTGGATTTTGCATCAGCTGCTATGCTTATTAAAACCCAGACAAGAAGCTGAGATTTTTTAGCTACACTTGAGTTTATGGAGTGGAAGATGGCTAGCTTAGCTGAAGCCCACTATGTTGTGGATCTAAAAATGATTGGTAGCAGTTCACTCTTGGGATTGGCCCATTGTTCATGTTCACAATAATTCACAAGTGGGTGCTTTGATGTCACTAGATAATGTCTTCTATCATTTCCTTTTATAATTTTTTAAAAGAAAAAGGTCATTTGCCGATTCTGAGTCATTTCATCCTTTCAATTTTATAGATTGAGATATTTATTATTTAGTTTTTAAAAATTATTATTATTAATAAATTAATTTTTATATTTTTAAAAATTTATTAAAATATTTTTAGTTTTTATTTTTATCAATAAAATAATTCTCACTCTTTTTCATTAAAAATAAATAAAGAATAAAAAAAAAATTTTTAAAATCTAATTTTACTCTCAAATAAAAATTTTTTATTTAATTTTTAAATATTATTATTATTAATAAGTCAGTTTTTATATTTTTAAAAATTTATTAAAATATTTTTATTTTTTTTATATCTATTAAAATACTTCTATCATTATTTTTTGTCAATGAAATAGTTTATAATTTATTAAAATATTTTTTTTTATATTTATTAAAATATTTTTTTC
This sequence comes from Manihot esculenta, assembly GCF_001659605.2. NCBI lineage: Eukaryota > Viridiplantae > Streptophyta > Magnoliopsida > Malpighiales > Euphorbiaceae > Manihot > Manihot esculenta. The sequence continues at coordinate 3,798,208 of NC_035163.2, forward strand.
ATCAATAAAATATTTTCTTTTTTTTAAAAAAAAATGAAAAAAAATAAAAAAAATAAAAATCAAAGGAAAAAAAGGAGAAAAAGGAAAAATAAGAACTAAAAAAAGAGAAAAAATAAAGAAAAAAATAATAAAAAAAGAATAAAATGAGAAAGAATTAATGAAGAAGGAGGCGGAGAAAAAAAAATAAAAGGATAATTTAATTTTTTTTATATTTTTAAATGATAAAAATAAATATAAGGAATATTTTATTAATAAAAAATAAAAATATTTTAATAAAATTTAAAAAATATAGAGATTAAATTATTAGTAACAGTAATATTTAAAAATTAAATTATTAATCTCCTTGCTAATTTTCATGAGAATCGGCAAATACGGTGACTTCTACAGTTCTACTCAGCTGCGAAAGCAGAGATAGAACATTAAGTTGTCCTCGTGCAAAACAAACACACTCCAAAATTTGAGTCTCAATTTTTTTTTTTAAAAAAAAAAAGCTATTTTTTAAATAATTTAATTTTTTAAATTTAAAAATATTTTTATTAATTAATTTTCACCCTCCTGTCAAATTCAGTGTCAGTGTCAGCCATGATAAAAGCATGAGTCCCATACTCTGCACACCTACGCCTACTAACAATGCCTCTTCCCTTCTTCTCTCTCTTCCTCCTTCTTTCTCTGATCTCTTACCCTCCCTCCAACGCCGCTGCAAACTTCCGGCAAAATGCACATCAAGATCTGGTCCGCTCATCCTGTCGCCACGCCAGCTACCCTAACCTTTGCATCCACACTCTCTCCTCCTACTCTGGCCCAGCCAACACCCCGCGCGATTTAGCCCAAGCGGCCGTGAAGATCAGCCTGGCCCGCGCCCATAGAGTCTCCAAGTACCTAAGAAACGTTTCTGGACTTAAAAGTAAGAGAGAGCGAGGGGCAGTGAGAGACTGCGTGGAGCAGATATCTGATTCAGTGGATGAACTGAGGAGCACACTGAGTGAGTTGAAGCATTTGAGAGGAGAAACGTTTGGATGGCAGATTAGCAATGCGGAGACATGGGTGAGTGCAGCGTTGACGAACGAGGACACTTGTCTTGATGGATTTGAAGGAGTGGAGAGCAAAGTGAAGAATGATGTGAAGAGGAAGATGAGGAATATGGCTAGGGTTACTAGTAATGCTCTGTACATGATTAATCAGCTTGATGAGAGTCGACGGAGGCCGAAGTCCGATGATCCTTGAAGGTTTGAAGATGGATGGTTGTTTGTAAGTTTGATTTGTGAATCTGCTCATTATTAGTTGCTGCTGTGTAATGTTGAACTTTGAAACTTTTAGCCCTTTGTTTTTTGTTTTACAGCTAATTTTATGCCGTTCAGATCAGTTGTATGTATGATTTTACTTGTTACCTTCCAACCTTTACTCCACTTTGAATAAGTTATTTTACTCAAGATTATCTGAACTTTGAAACTTTTAGCCCTTTGTTATTTTACCCAATGAAATATTTATGAGGGGGAGATTTATTTATATAGTTTTTTTATATAGGTTTTAATTTATTAATTATATTAAAATTTAGAGATTAAAATATAATTTATAATTATTTATTTTTTTTATTTTTATTTTTATATTTATATTTAATATTATTGTTATAATTTTATAAATATATTTTATTAATTTCCTATTTCTCTATATTAATTATTCTATTTTTATAGTGATAGATTATTAGTGAAAGAATAATTAGTATTAAAGGACTTGAGTGAGATATGAGTATGTGGGTTTTTCTTATTATTATTATTGTCGCTATTTGTTTTTATAATAATAATAATAATTGATGTGATCAGTTGAAAAATATTAGTTAAGAGAGTTGGGATATAGGGTTGCGCCATATTTGATTTAAATTAGAAAAATTGATTGAATTAAATTAATTTAAAATATTAATTTAATTTTTTATTTAATTTTTAATTTTAAAAATTTTAATTATTTTAATTCGGTTTAATTTTAATAAAAAGAATCAAAAAAATTAAATTAAATCAGTAGGTGATAATAATATATTATTTTTAATACTATAGAGATTAGATATAATAATTTTAAAATATTTTAATTAAATTTTAAAATATTAAAAATAAAGGATAAAAAATAAAATATATATTAAAAATTTAAATTGATTAAATCAAAATGAATTAAATTAATATAGTTTAATTTAATTTTTAATCAAAATTAATTTAGTTTGATTTGTATAAATATCAAAATTTTAATTTATAATTTATAATTTATTTATTTTAATTTAAATAAATATTAAATTTTTAATTTTTAATTTATTTAGTTTGATTTGATTTGGACACAAGTCTAACGGAATGCCTATTTATAGTGAGGTGGCTGAGGTTACATACGAACACTTTTAATGCTAATTTATTATAAAAGAAAAATGTAAAAATATAATTTAAATTTAAAATAAACATGTAAAAATGTGTATTTTTAATTTTATGTATATTTTATTTTTATATTATATAAAAACGAAGGACATATGGTATAAAGATGAGTAATTTATATTAATTATTCTTATTATTTTGAATATCGATTAATTTTTTTTATGAAAGAAACTTTTGTAACAGTATCATAATTTATTACTCTTTTTATCTCAATATATAACATATTTTAAATAATTATTATATCATATCAATTATAATACTATTTGAATATATAGAAGAAAGAAAATAATTTAATCTTCCGTTGAGATATTACTTATTATATATAACCTAAATTAAGTAATATCTTAAAACATTTATTTTTAATAATTATTACTTATTATATTTTTTATTTATATCATATTTTATTTTATTTAAATTAAAATTTAATTTTAGTTTTGCAATAAATAACAATAATATTCAATATATAAATAAAATATTAAAATATATATCACATATAACAAATAATAAATACAAAAATATGTAATTGTCAATTTTAATGATAAAAATTAATATTAAAATTATAAATAATATCTATAATATTATTAATATCAGGTGCATATTCACTTAGTATTTTATAATTCGTAAGGATAATTATTATCCTGTACTTATAGTTTAATCTAATCTATTAAACGTTTTAGGATTTTTGAATTGTATTAAAATATGTATATAGTTTGATGAAGAGGACACCGTTACTTTTAGTCATTTTTACCATTAATTTATCCCTTTTTTCTGGTAAATTGTAAGAAAAATAATTTCTATGCTCCTTTATTAATAAATAAAACTCATCCATTTCTCTCTCTATTTCTCTTGTTATGATGTTTTCTGCATGTGGGGATAATAATTCCTTCCCTAGTCGACTTAGAGGGCTGAGAGAACTGGTGTTTAATTTATTGGATCTTATGATTTTAGGGAACTAAATAATTGCAAAGATATTTTTTTAAAAAAAAAAATCTGCATAGTTTACCGTTACGACAGTTCAGATATCAAATGTGAACATGCTGAATTCTCAACCTCCAGAAATGTATACCTCACTGTTCAGTTGCATGTGATGAATGCTATAACCGTAGCAACTGAAAAATAAAAGGCAACATAAGGAAGAATGATAGCCAAAAATAAGCCTTAAAAAATCGTTTAGATGACAGCACTGTAAAGAAGATACCATCTTCGCAATTGCAGTGGACAAATCGCCAGACAGAATATAAGCAACAAAAAGAGGCGCCAGAGGATATGGTGCTTCATTGCACTACCATCCTCAGATTATGGTGAAAATTTTATGCTTAAATAAAAACCTCCAATTATACGATCCATCATTGCATTACCGCAAAAAGATTTTGATTGATCCAATCTACAAACCATGTGATAGACTGAATTTTACCTAAAATTTTCACAATAAAGATACAGGAATTGTACATAAAATGTGAAACAAAATGGAAGTATGCTCATAAACCACCATTACATTAGTGTAACCTAGCCAACTGCCAGCTCAAAATTCATTACAATTGGCTAATTAAACACGATCAGTATTCTACTTGTACATGTAAAATTAAACAACCCTACCTATCACTGGGGATTTTGTGGTTCAGCAGTTGACCAAGCCCCACTGAAGAGAGAACTCCTACAACAATTGAAGCTTAACGTATTTCCACTTCCTTGACTCTGAATATTCTCCTTTCACCATCCACTGGGGCTAGATGGCTCATCCCTCTCCTGATAATCTGTCCAACCAGTCACCTTAGTACAATTCACCCCATTGATTTAGTAGAAATCTAGATGCAGTGGATTTCATCATTTATCCGCTTTTATTTATTAACGGCTTTACTAAGCCTAAGGGCATGCCACATAGTTAATGTTAAAGGAATTTTAATCACATCTTGCTATTTTGTGCACATGTTCTGCTTTTAGCTTTTAGTCTCTGCTGAATACAGCAGAATCAGAGTAGAAGCAAGATATCAACAATTCAACACATAATCATTTAGGATACCCTTTGGCCAGGTCCTCTCATTGCCTATTATCATAGCAAAATCAACAGATACACAAATTACAGATCCACACACCTTTTGCATTAATACAGCAAGGTTGAGGTAGTCTTATATCACTTGTACGGCGCAAAAAGTATTGATGAGTTGTGGCCTCCGAACCCAAATGAGTTAGACAATGCAACCTTAACTTCCAATCTCTCTTTCTTTGGGCCAACCAGAACACTAATGTCCTGAATTGAAATGTTGGAATCATTATACATGCTAAAAAACTACTCTCCAAGAGCATCATAGGAACTTAGATGAAGTAGAGTATAGAAGGAAACATACCACGCCTTCATCTGGATTTTCCAGGTTGGTGTTTGGATGAATCCATCCTGTCCGTATAGCCTGTACAAGTAACAGGATTAGAAAAAATAACAGGATTAAACATCAAGAACCACATACATATTTATTGATCCTTTTTTGGGTGGGAAGGGAAAAGGGTGGTTTGGATGGTTCCTTGCCAGATATTTTAAATCTGTAAAGTCCACTGATAACATTACCTGTATTGCTGCAATAGCTTCCACAGCACCAGCAGCTCCCAGTAGATGGCCAATCATGGACTTTGTGGAGTTCACTCTCAACTATAAGTAAGGGGATGATCACATGAACATTAATAAACTAGAAATGTTTGAAAAAGGTGACTCATGTAACAAATAAAGATTCATCTTACTCACATCAGGATTTCGGCCAAAACAGCGCATGAGAGCTTCATACTCTTTAAGGTCACCAGCTGGGGTGGATGTAGCATGTGCATTTATGTAGTTTACATCCTCCTTAGATACCCCAGATTGAGCTAGTGCCTTCTCTATACAGCGAGTGATACCAACTCCTGTTGGGTGGCAAAAAGAGATGTTAGGTGGACTGTATCGTTCTTCAAGGATAGAAAATCATGTAATTTGTAGAATGGTAAATGCCCCTGATAAGATTATATTACAGATGTACAACATTCAAATATTACAATAACTGCAGCTGGTTATTTCAAATTCACTTTGAAAATAGATGCCTCAAACTGATAGCTGAATGATTCATCCATTCTTGAAATTTATCACAAATGCAAGTGGGACTTCATTCACATGTTACTCGCATAATTTGCAAGACTCCACTTGGTTATAAATCCATACTGGTCAATTAGGCCCCCTTTGCCATTCAGAATTGCAAAAAAAGGGGAAGTCAGAAACCTATGTTATGGTCACAGAATAAACTATGTTATGGTCCTGCAAGGAGGTGGCAACATGTCAGCTAGGTCGCATAATAAAATGCTTGTAATGTATAACAGGCTACACAGATATAGCATATATGTCTGTGAATTCTAAAATCTATAACTGACAGTTCGCATCATATGCCTTCTCAATGTTCTTAAATCCAACATCTATAAGCGAGTACCCTGAGTTTAATACCAAGAATAATATTACAATGACAAAACACAGCTGTGGGTTCTCAAAAGCTTGCTTATGTAATTCAACTCAAATGGTCAGCGTTGCCTCATGCCAACTATTTTAATTGCCAAACTGATCTCTATGCTCATAAATGTCTACCCTTTTCGCCCTTATAGAATACGAAGCTCAACTCAGCCTAAATTCCAATGTAGGAAGGGTCAGCCATATATCTCATTCATTTTCCTCCACTTTACTTCAGGTCAGCCTTGATAGAGCATTAGATGAATTTATTTTGGATATGCCTTTCTTAAGAATTAAAAAATACATATATATATTATCTCCAACAAGTGCACTCTGGATATCATATATGGGCAATCTCTATGGCTCTACCATGAGAGCAGAAGCCAATATAAGCTACATCAATATGAATGGAACTGGAATGGATTCAGGATAACAATTAACTACTGCTATTATCTCACAGATAAGCTGTACTCTAGAAACATAAAAGGAGCATGAAGAAGATAGTGAAACTATATATATATATCTTATAGAATTTCCAGGTTAACAGACTTCATAGTGTAAAACAGCAGGTATTCTGGAAGCTGCACATTACCATCAGGACGTGGTTCAGTCACATGATAGGCATCACAGGTGAAGCTTCCTCCAAGAAATTCCGCATAGATATTTGCACCTCTTTTCTGCAAATCGGAAATTAACCTACAGTTCAATTACTTCAACCAGAAAAAAGAGTTCTCTTAATGACTTTATAGTTTAATTTCACTGTGTTTTAGAATTCAGAACTAAGAAATTTTAGTATAAGAAAAACAAGGCAAACACATAAGGTAATTGTGGAAGTGATAGAGAAAATGAAAAAGAAAAGATGAAAGTGAAAAAATAAAAATGAGTGTCCAAGAATGTGGTAGCAATCCTAATAAGACTGTAAATAAAGGCACTAAATACTGACACCAATGAAATATAAGGCAAATACCAGAACCTTGATATGGCTTCATTGAGTTAAATCATTTGCATACCTTAGCATGTTCTAGTTCTTCTAAAAGGAGAACACCAGCTCCTTCCCCCATCACAAATCCATCCCTCTCCTGTTTATCACCAAGAAAAATTTTGAGTTAGATACCATAATTCAAGTGACCAAGTAAGTTACAGCCTTTAAGCTTTCAATTGGTACAGAAACACATATTCAGAACTTCCTGACAATGACATTTGAAGCATTAATACCCATGATGATAGAATTAAGCAATGAATCTGTACGACACTGTTCAACTGTGAAGATAGTAATTATTACCAAAATTTATGTGCTATAATTTATCAAATATTCCTTTTACTGACTTCAACAATACCAATTTTCAATAAAAATTTTCCACAACTTTTGAGTTAGAACAGTGAAAAAGTGGCAGGTAGATAGCTGAGAGCAGGGAGACATGAATGAACAAGGTTTACAGAATTACCATATCCCAAGGTCGTGAAGCTTTTGTAGGATCATCATTCCTCTGTGAGAGTGCACGGCATGCCACAAAACCCCCCAAGCCTGCACCAAAGATAAGAAATGGAATGCTGAGTGTATGCAATACCTAAGTAGAAGCATGAGTTATATAAACTTATGGAAGGAGTAGGATTTACCGATAGGTATAATTACTGCATCTGAGCCACCACAAAGCATGACATTCTACATGTTCAAGAGAAATTTGAAAAGCAACAGATACACATAAGTTGGTGCATACTATATCTTATGCATCATCAACATGTATTAACTGCAAGATACTCACAGCTTCGCCCCTAATGATGTGATTTGCTGCATTCAATATGCAAAAATTGCTTGTAGCACAAGCAGTGGAAATTGAATAGTTTGGCCCCATCCAACCCTGCAGTTCAATTAAAATAAATAGAAGTCTAAAAATCAATTAGGTTGAGTCTTGATATTGCTACTCTCTTAAAGTTATAGCTTACCAAGTCCATTGCAAGCATTGCAGAACCCATATTTGTAGTCGCAAAAGGTACACAGAAAGGATTCATCTTCTTGTATGAGATCCTTAATGCTTCAAGTGCATCATTGAAAACCTATTCATGATCAAACAAAGAAGCAATCCTTAATAAATGGTATAGCACAGGATGAGTAGCCTTATGCCTCATTCAAGAGTATAGTGAATCTCATATAGTATATCGGAGCATGGATGGAAATTTCTAGAAAAGATGCGCTCCTAAAGGAAGCAATATGATCCCTCAGGTCAAACACAGACATAAGCAGGTCTACTATAAGGAACACATACATATTGAAAATAGCAAAAGCTCCTATTTTCCTAAAGCATGAAAGATAATGCTGGCTCTAAGTTGAGATAGGCAGCAAATGCAAAAACATTATACAGATCTTCAGGTGTCCCTTATCATAAGATCAAATTTAAAATTTTTCAGGCAAGCTTTAGGTCGTCTTCTTAGCGGGCCATTATTTAATATCACAAGTTAATTTGTGTAAACCAGAGCAAAGAGCACAATTACCTTCATACCACCCATTGCAGAGCCAATCAGAACTCCACATTTAGTTTTATCCAACTCATCCATTATATCTTCAGTGATACCACCATCAGCCAAGGCTTTTTTGCCAGCAGTAAGCATGTAAAGCATGAATTTATCCATTCTCTTGGACAATTTTGGTGCAACCCATCCCTCAGTTGAGAAAGACTTAATCTCACCAGCAATCCTCTGAACAAAAGTTATTCAAAAAAAAAAAAAAGACCAAGAGGAAAGTAAAAAAAATTAAGAGCGAAATTCATGGCAATCAGCAGAGAAATAGATATTTTCAATAAAATTTACCGTTGGAAATTGGGAACAGTCAAAAGCCTCTATCTGAGATATGCCACTAGCTCCATCAAGAAGATTGTTGTAGAATACATCCGGATCATGACCAAGGGGTGTCACAACACCCAAACCTGTCACAACCACTCGCCTTTGCTTCGTAACAGGTTTATTCTTTGTTGCAACTTCCTTTTCAGGTTGCACGGCTACTGCCATGACTTCGCCTAAAAATTTTTATAGATACATCACAAATTGTGTGATATGTCATGAGTATGTAGTCAATGATCAGTTAAACATGCTGGAAAACTTCAATTATTACATGAGAGAGAGAGGCTTGATTCTCAGAATTCAACTATGAAAGCCCATTATTTCTTGCTTCTATACTTTGCAAAACTACAACTTTCATTCTATGTGTATGAATGCATAACATGGGGGAAATCATGCAACTAAAAACACCTAATTTTTGCTAACGTTGATGGTATAAAATCCAGCCATATCTTAATGGAATCATAAACCAAGCAAGTAGCAATTGAGTTAGCTCCAATACGTGCCAGTTTACTGGTAACTAACAATCGGTTAAATTGCTAACAATAATAATAATAATTTGTCATGAAAATTTTAACCAATACAATGAATAAATCAAATCACAAATGAGCTAAACCGCTCTACTACAGCATGCTTAAAACGTGGAGATTAGTTTTCTTCATGAAAAAACATTCAGAAAACAGCTAAAGAAAGACGAATCAAGATTCAATTTGCAGAATGCAACAAAAGGAATATTTAAAAAAAAAAACTAATCGGACTTGAAAAATACAAACTAGAACCAGCCAGAACCTAAAATTAAACAAAAATAAAAAGTAAAAATAAAATTACCAGAATGAGGAGGGCGATTAAGTCTTCGGTTCTTGCGATTGAGATTTCTGGATCCAAAAAGGCCATTGGAGCTGTAGTAGTGACTACAAGGCTCAAAAGCCAAGCAAGAAGTCATCAATCCTTGAAAGCTGGATCCAGAGAAGGAAGAGGACAAACCTTGGGAAATAAACTTAGAGCAGGTAGAAGCAACAGCAGAGCTACCGCAGTTATATTTAGAGAGAAGAGCCCTTCTTCTGCGAGCCCAGCGACTGAGTCTATTCCCCGGTGGAGATGAATGAAACGCGTGTAGGCTGGTCCAATTTTCCTTCTCGCACGTGACGGACATGCACGCCGCCACCAGCCACGTGCACAGCGGAGATGAGAAAGAAGCTGACGCCACCATCTCTGGCTTTACAGATAGTTAAAATCGAATAAATAGACAAACAGATTCACAAGAAGGAGAAGAAAGAAATGCAAATCTAAAAATGAAGAATCAGAGCAGATTGAACAGTAGAAGAAGACGGTGGCATTCGATCTCAGTCTCTATCCAGTCTCTGCATCAGGTGTTAAAAGTGCCTTTTCTTTGTGGTACAGAGAAGAAGAAGAGTAACAAGTGCTCTTCTGAGTTCCCTGAATACACAGAGAGAGAGAGAGAGAGAGAGAGGGGCGGGCAGCTGAAAAACAAAAAATATAACAGAAATAAGGGAGGGATCTCTATGACCAGAAATATTGTTTTTATTTATCAGTGTTGCGAGTATTTTAAAAGTTATATGCCTGGATTCTCTTCCCCTTCCTCTTCTTCGTCCCCTCCTGCCTCCACTCTGCTTCTGCTATGAAATTACTTTTCTACCCATGCCCTCCCTTCCTTTTTCACTGAATTTCCTTTTTTAAAGAAAAAAAATTATTATTTATATCTGTAAATTAATAAAATTAATTATTTAATTTTTATTAAATAAATTACATTTTAATTTTAAATTAAATTCTAAATAATTAAGAGTTAATGATAAAAAATTTATATTTTTTATTTTATTATAATTATATTTTATATTTTTATCAATTAAAATATCATTTTTTAAATTAATTTTAATTATATTTTATTATTATTTGTCCCGTTATACATTAACAAAATTTAACATTAATTACCAAAAAAATTATTAATCACTAAAAAAATTTATATTCATATTTTCATTTTTTATTAATTAAATTTTATATTTTTAATATTTAACAAAATACATCATATCATTACTTAATTTTACTTTATATTTTTATTTTTTATCAATTAAATTCTATATTTTTAATATCTAACTAAATGCACGCTAATTGAAATTTTATAAAATTATTATATAATTTTTTATTATTAAATATATTTAAAAATTATTATTTATATTATTATTTATTTTTTAATTTTTATCTATAATTTTTATAATAATAATTTATTTACTAAAATTATTATCGATTAATTTTTTTAATTTATTTAATATATTTACTATTTAATATTACTTTTATAAATTATTATAAAAAAATAATTTTATTAAATACTCGCCATATATCTATACCACGTTAATAAATTTTATAGTAAAATTAATAATAATTTAAAATTTTAAAATAAAATTATAATAAAATTAAAAATATAAAATTTTTTAATAATTATTTATTTTATTAATATTTTTTTAGCAGATAAGAAAATAAAAATTAAATTTATAATTTTAAATAAATTATATATTTTTTTAGTCACTTAAATTAAGTTAGAGTTAAATAATTAAATATTTAATTTATATATTATTACTTTTTTTAAATTTACTTTAATTATTAATATAATTTTAAAAAAATAGATTATCATGATATTTGAGAGTTAAAAAAATAATTTAAAAAATATTCTAAAAAATTATTTTATTATTTTTAATATTTTTAAATGAATTATATTAAATATTATTTTAAATTATTTTTTAATATTTTATTAATTTTTAACAGTATAAATAATAATAAATATAATTAAAATAATTTTAAAATATAATATTTTAATTAATAAATATGATTATAATAAAATTAAAAATATAAAAAAATTTTAAACATTAACTCTATAATTAATTGATTAATTTTTTTATTTTTAAAATCGTGTATATTTATTCCATTGAACTTCTTATATCACTTTTTTAAAAGTTGTCGTTATATGTTTTGCGACGTATAATAGTGATAATTTAAAATAGCATAAAATTCACAATTTAAATATTTATATTTAATAAATTTTAAATATTTTATTTTTTTAATTATTATTTATTAATACACTTAAATATTTAAAATATAAAATCGATTATTAATTTTGACTTTGTTCTAGTTTTTTAAATCTCCCTTGCATCACCATTTTTAGATATATTCATTTTTGGAAAAAAAAATGTGAACGGAAAATTACTTATTAGATGGAATATATATTAAATATATAAAATTTTAATATTTAATTTTAAAAATATATTGATCAATTAATAAATTAGACTAAAATTTAAAAATTAATATATAATTTATCTAGCTTTATAGAACAATTAGAATTTGAAAAGGATAAATTATTATATTTTTTTTAAATGGGATAAATTATTATATATATATATATTTTTTTTTTTGAAATGGGATAAATTATTATACTTAAATTGTAGAAATTAAATAATTATATTATAATATTATAATATTATTTTAAGATAAGTAAAAATATTAAACAATCAAAGTTTTAAATAATAATATTAATTAAGTTTTTAAAAATATAAATAATTAGTTAGTTATTAAAATAAATAATAAACTATAATTTAGTCCTTCTAATTTAGTGAAATATAATATTTCATCCTTCTATTTTAAAAAATTATTAATTTAATTATTATAATTTTTAAAATTTATGCCATTAGTCTCTCCTGTTAAATTTTCAGTTAAATCACTGTTAATTTTAATTAAAATATTAAAATATTCACACTGCATTGCAATCCTTTTTTCACCATTTTAGAGTGCTCTTGAGTCTAAAGTCAGTATGCTAATATCATAAAAAAGAGAAATCATTAGATAATTAAAATTATCCATATCAAAATAATCACATAATTCTTTTCTTATGAACTAAAAGCCATAAATTTTACAGAAAAAGTAATACTGCAAATAAATAAAAATTGAAAAAGAAAACCCACAAAAAATATTTTATGTCAAAACCAAATCTTGAGATTGCTTAGCAATATCCCTAATAAATAGGAGAAAACTACAAATTCAGACTCAAAAAGTAATAAACGTCAATTAATTTTGGGGAAAAAAGAATATTAATAAAAAGATATGAATTAAATTATAGTTTATTTTAAAATAAATAATAATTTATTTTTTATATTAATATTTACATTTAAAATTTTATTTAATATTATTTAACATAATAATTAAAACTAATCTATTTTTAGTAGTGTTATATTTATTTTGAAAAGTTTTACTCTCTATTCTTTTTATATACATCTGATTAATAAAATATTACTACTTTACATTTAAATATAAAATTTATTGTAATTTTTTTTATTAATTTCTCTAATTTTTAATTCATAAAATTACTTAATATTTTCAATTAAATTTAAAAACAAAAAATAAATAAAAATTTAATAACAACAATGAACAACATCCAACCGAATTTGAGAAACGCATAAATTCAACAAGAAACACCCCCAGATTCATCCAAAATGAAGAAATTCAATCGTTACAAGAACAGTATTACGAATCCAGCAGTAAATATAATTAAAAACAAATAATCTAAATCTCAAAAGACCCAATTTCACAAAAGTTAGATTACAACAACCCCAAATCTCAAAAACCCTAATCCCAAACATGTCTCTGCAAATCCAATTTTCATCACTGTGTAGCCGTTGGCGATAAAGCCCAACTAAGAGCTGAATAACTTCTGGTGACGGCTGGTATATTAAAAAAGAAGTGAATCAGAAGATGAAAGAAAGGAGATGAATGAAGAAAACAAATTGAAGAAAGAAGAAAAAGATAAAATAAAAAGAATAAAAAAAAATAAAAAGAGGAACGACGAAAAAGAAGGAAAAGAGAAGATGAATGAAGAAGTAGGAGAATTTTTTATGCCTTTTTTATTTTAGTTGTTTCTTTTATTAATAAAATTTATAAAGTTTAGAATTTTTTTTAATAGCATAATTTTTTAATTAAAAAAATATTTTAATTATTTAATTTTCTCAAATGTTTTAAAGTGTAAAAAATATTTTCGTATTTTAAATTTTTTTTTATATATCGACTACTGGTTACATTTAAGAGGTTTGACCTGCTTTTTAATGGCTATGATGGTTGATTTTAGATAATATGTGTATATATAAATATATACACATTGTGTTAATAAAAAAAATTATTTAGTTTTAACCGTAAAAATATTTATAAATTTAAATCGGTGGTAAATTATCATATTTTACTTTTTTAATTTTCGTTTTTTAATTTTAAAAAAATTATAATAATAAAAATAAAGGAGGTTAATACATTTAAGTATATAAAATTTAATGGTATTAAAATTTTTCTTAAAATTTAAAATTTTTTAAATGGCTGAATTTTTTTAATTAAAAAATATTTTTTTATTCAATTTTTTGTAATGATCTAAAATATGAAAAAAATCAATTTTCATAAAACAAATCAGTAAAAAATTGTATAAGAAATAATTATTATACTAAAATTATGACATCATTTAGTATGATTCATTTTATAATTAAACAAATCAAATAAACTCTTATAAAATTATATAATATTTTAATTTTTCTTAAATTTAAAAAATTAAATTATTATATTTCAAATATAAAAATTGTTAAAAAAAATGAATTGAGTTAGAATTTTTATAAAATTCCTAAATCCAAGTGTGATATATGATTTTTTTTCAACGATATTAAAGGCAATATTTTCTCAAAACATAAAATTTTTTCAATTGTTTTGAACGCAACTCACAATTTTATTTTAAACATAAAAATTATTATAAAAAAATTAATTAAATTAAATTTTTATAAAATTTTTATAAAAAAATTTTAATTTAATCATTGCATATTATTATTAATAAATTAAGTCATTCTATTTTCAAAAACTTATTAAAACATAATTATTTTTTTTCTCTATCAATAAAATAATATTTAAATTTATTTTTATTATTAAAAATATAGTAAAATATTATACGACCATTCTTCTTCTTCATCTTTCTCTTTTTCTTTCTCTTTTTTTTCTTTTTTATTTTTTTCGAAAGAGAAACTATTTTATTGATAAAAAAAATACGTTTTAATAAATTTCTATGTAGAGACTAATTTATTAATAATAGTATTATCCACATACTAAATAAAATATTCTATTTAAAGTTAAAATTGAGTTTTAAAATTTTTTTTATATTTTTTATTTATTAAAAAAATAAAAAAAATTTAATATATTTTTAAAAATATAAAATTTAACTTACTATTAATAATAATAATATTTAAATATTAAATAGTGAATTTCTCTATTCTTATTTACAAATAAATGATATATTTTTTGCGGCCGTTTTCAAGGCGACACTTTCTGAAACACACACAAAAAGCATTAACTCTTGAAGGAGAAACTCAAACGCAACATAGCTATCGACAGTGGGTGAGGTCAAGGATGAGAAGAGGAGGGGACACTCAAGACGTGAGAAACGTGTTGTTCTGTTGGATGTGTAAAACTTGTGACCCAAAACAGTAGAAACATGTCCCAAAAAAACATGAAGCACGACCATCATTTAATTTGGTAAAAATATTCAATATTTAATTATCTAACTTTACGTAACATTTAATGTTAAAATTAATATAATAATTATTTATTTATTTATTTAAAATTTTAAAATTTAAAAAATATAGTAATATATTTTTTAACACTAATAAACTGATTGATGAGTTTTTCTAATAATACATAAACTCCCTAATAATTTTCAGAAAAAAAAAAAAAAAAAAAAAGATAGGAAATCTCCAAGCCGGTTTCAGCTTCTGGCGAATATTTTGGGTTGCCGAAGCTTTTCTAGCAAATGTTTCTTCTTCCACACGCTTCACCATCTATCTGTCTACCAACCTTTCACTTGGTTGGCTTCTAAATTAAATTTTATTAAATTAAAATCAAACCAAAATAATTCATAACTGAGAAACCTTACAATTTAATTCTTAATTATCTAAATCTTAAAGTAAAAACCCTGAATTCCAACCGTAATCAACCCAATGGTTAGACCAGTTGTGATTTGTGGGTTTTTTTTAATAACTTAAGAATAATGAAAAAACACACAGATTGCCATATTTAATAAATAGAAGTAACAAAACATTTTTATTTGAAAGAGTTGTTCAACCAATTTCAAAATACGGAGTCTCTCACTTTTCTTTTTCTGATAAATTTTGAATTATTTATGAGTTAATATAAATCCATTCATAATTTAAAACAATTCGTAATTTATTTCAATGCATACAAAATTTAAAATAATTTGAATACAAATGAATTACATAAAAATTAATATGATAATTTGATTTGATGTTAATTCTTTCCATTTCATCAATAATTCAATTTAATTTCAAAATTAAAATAATAAAAATTAATTTTTTTTATTTATTATTAATAATGAAAATTAGTTATATCCACTTTCATCAGTTTTATCGCCATTAACAAAATAAACATTTAAGCGACTGACGATATATTTCTTATTTTATATAATAGAATTTGGGATATCAAATGCTTTATTTTTTTTATGTTATAATTAAATATTGATGCCACATTTAAGCATCACATTTTTTATTATTAAATTCACCTTTATTTGAAATAAAGAAATTTGCAAAATTCAATTTAATGAATTCTTTTTTTTAAATAAGAATTCAAAAATATTATATCTTAAAAGTATTAGAAAACAATTTTTGCTTATGTAATTATTTGATGAATTTATAATTAATTTATTTCGCACAATTGATTGTGAATACTCTAAATATTGAGAGTTTAAAAATTATAATCATTGTAATTTGAAATTAGATATATATTTTATGACTTTATATGTTGAAATTAATGAAAAATTTATAAGTAATTGATGTTGTGAAATTTAAAGAAAATAGAGTTTGTATGTGTATAAGTTTGGTATGAGTCTTTTTTTTTTTTCTTTTATCTTCTAGTAATATATAATTATCGTTATGCTAGTAATATATAACCGTCGTTCTGCTATAATATCACTCGTTATTGTTACGTCGACTTGTACATATAGACGTACCTATATATTTATTTCTATCCGGCGGTTATTTAATTTTTCTTGAATGCACATGCTGACTGTGGATAACTGAGCCAGCTCTCCTACTCCTCGTCACATCGCTTGAGCTAGGTCTTTTTTTGACGGGTTCAAGTCTTGAATCAGTCCGCTAAATCTTTTTTTGACGGGTCCAAACCTTAAATCAGTCCGACCTACTTTAGTCACGGGCTAATGGGTTGGCCTGCTTAATGAATTATACTTGACTTTAAGCTTGTTTCTTTTTTTAGGGTCCGGCTTCAGTCTGGATGCTAGCTAAAACTTATATATTTTTCAAATTAAAATGATTTTATAAGTTTTATGTGGATATTTTTTAATTTCAAATTACTATATAGATTAAAATTGATAAAGTTAAGAAAATAAAATAAAATGAAAAAAAAAAAGTATAAAGTTTGAGGGTTTTTTTAATGTATATTAAGCTTATCCAAATCACTCTTCATAATAATATTGTAAATATAAAATTAATTGCAATTTGAATGCAGTTTTGGTTAAATAATCATTTTTCATATTTTTTATATTTTTTATAAGTGAATTATACATTTAAAATAACATTTATTTTTTATTTTTTCAAAAAATGCTGCACTTGTTAACCTTGACTTATGATAAGTGTTATCTTTCCCTAATGACTGATTTTTAACTGATTTTAATTTGTATATTTTAAATATTTTTTATAATTTTATTTAATTATTATGGGCGATAAGGATTTATATTAATTTACTATGTTAATGAATAATTAAAGGTATAATGTAGTTTAAATGAAAAATAAAGTCAAAACAACTCTTAGTTTATAAAAAATTAATTTTTTTTAAGTAAAACTACTTATTTTATTAATAAAATTTTATCAAATAGAGAGATATATTGTTCTAAATAGAGAGATGATCATACTCAATAAATTTTTTAGTCAAAATATAAACAGTTAGAATGACATGATGACGAATCCATCTAAAAGAAATATCAGTTTTAAAATCTAACAAAAATTTACAATTATTTAAAATCAAACTCAATTCCGAAATATCCAAATGTGTAGACTGAAATACAACTGATCAATTTTATATCAGTCGTATATCAGTGATCAGTTAAATCTTTTATAACTTACCAAATAATTGGATTAGTTATTTGGATCTGTTAAACTAGATATTTTCTAAATCAAATTAAATTAAATAGGATTCAAGAGAAATATATTAGTCTAGCTGCAGTTTGGTTTAGACCGTGAGCCCAACAGGTGAAACTTGAGATTGCATCGTTGAATCAGTTTCTCGGTTCCTTAATCGGATCAAACATCAGTTTCTCGGTTCTTGTTCCTTAATCGGATCAACCATGGATCTCCCTCTTTTAAATTATAATGAGAATTAACTGATTTAAACTAAAAGATCAGTTCGATTTTGATTTTATTTCAAATTTTTAAAATAAAAATCATCTAATAAAATTATTGCCAATTAAAATTAATATATAAATTAATTAATTTATCAAATAATTATTTTATTTTATTTATAAAAATTATTAATTCCTTTTGAATGTAAATGGATTCAACATTTAGAATTTGATTTCAATTGAAACTAAAAAACTTTAATTGTAACATCTTTAAAATCATATTAAAATTCAACTGTAATCATCACTAAAACCATTTTTAAACCATTAAAGGTTGGACGGATTTCAATTCAATCCGTAAATCAGATAGAATTGCTGATTCCAAATCGAAATCAACCCTGAGGGTACAGACAATATGAGTTTAATTTTAGTAACTTCTTTTTATCCTTTCCAATATAGTAAAAAAAAACAAAGCCAGTTTTTTCTAGTAGCAAAATATCAATACATGTGTAATAAATTTATACACTATTAACATCAAAATAAATTTTTATTCCTAAATAAAATATCAAAATTTATCACTAAATCATATCAAATTTCAGATTTCATTTTAAATTTACTTTTGAATCATCATTAAAAAATTTACACTCACAAGCTTAACCGAGAGATATCAGATTGTACTTTCTGGTCTTTAATTTTCAATTTAAAAAAAAATTGAATGATAAATTTTAGATTTTTCTATTTATAAATCATTTTATCACAATTTTTAAAAGATTTTATAATATAATTTTTGTGTATAATAATTATTAATTGTAATAAATCGCATATAAATTCAATTATGCCACAAACTAAGTTGTTCCTAAGGCTCTTTAAGGGGGAGTGACTAGTTGGCCACCAGCTGGGGTTGGGCCCAGTTGGCTACCGTAGGCCTACGAATATTCTGAGTTGTGCCTTCACTCCTTGTAGACCATCCCCTGTCTACAAGGGAGGTGATAATTATTGTAACGATTGCATTGATGATAATGTATAATTACCATTTTGCTCCTGGAATAAAATAAGTAGCATGTTCATGAATTTTTATGTTCAGTTCTTATCTTTTGTGCCTATTATGAGGCTTCTGATGGAATATTGTATGTTAGCTTCGTTGTTCGTTTATATAACCTACTAATCCGGGTATTCATGTTCACATGATATTGGGATAATTCTTAGGACAGTTATTTATAATAATTTTTTAAGTTTCATACCCTAATTTATTTCTTTGTTGATTTGATTGGTCAGCCACCAAGAAAATTGTTAATTAGCAAAATATTTACTGCATCACCATGAGATGTGATTGTTTAGGCATGAGTAAGATATATACATCATCATTTGTTATTGGCTGTTTTGTAATTGACTACTGCAATAAACTAATAATATTGTGATAATTTATTAAAGAAAATTAAATTTAACTATTTAAATTTTATTTTTATAAAAAAATTATTTAATATTAATATAAATTTTTAAAAATTATTATTTAATTTTTATTATATAAAAAAACTTATTAATTAATCAATCCATTTTAAAAAATATATTAAAATATTTTTAATATTTTAAAAAATTTACTAATTAATTTCTCAATTAATTTTACTATTTAATTTTTATAATTTTTAAAAAATTATTAATTAATTTTTTAAATTTTAAAAAAATTTATTGATTAATTCATTCATTAAAAATATATTAAATTTTTTTATAATATTTAACCGTGAAAATTAATAGATAAAATAAGTAATAAATATTTTAAAATATTAAAAATATTTTAATATATTTTTTAAAATTGAGTGAGAGTGTGAATTTTTTTTATACTATAAATATTAAATAATAATTTTTTATAAATTTTATAAATGATTTCAAGTTTTTTAATAAATTGTTGCAATACTATTGAGTTGTGTATCACCTGATGGGCGGTACAGTAAATGTTTATGAGATTTTTTTAATTTTTTAATTTTTTAATTTTTTTAATTTTTTAATTTTTTAATTTTTTTAATTTTTTAATTTTTTAATTTTTTAATTTTTTAATCATATCCTTTTAAGTAGAATTACAAAAAAACCACAAACTGCCATATTTAGTAAGTGGAAGTGACAACCATTTTTGTTTGATTAATATGTAACTTACTTATATCAAATATTTTTGTTTTTGAAAAAAGGTAAATGGCTGAATTTAGACATGGGCTTGATCCAGTTCCATGGTATAACCGAAACTGAACGAGGGTTTTCAGTTCCATTAAGGAGACTCAAAAATTACAGTGTTAATATATTTTTTAAAATCGATGGATTAATTAATTAATTTCTTTATATTATAAAATTAAGTAATAATTTTTTTATTTTATTATTGATAAAAATATTTTAAAATTATATTTAATTTATTTTCTTTAATCATATATAAATAATTGACTTAATAAAAAATTTATACCAAAAAACTTTAGATTTTAATAGAATTAAAATTTAAAGATGAGAATCTTGATTTTAAAAATAAAAAAATAAATTCATTAATTATATTATATTTCAAAGATTAAATTATTATTTTTTTAATTCAATATAGTTGAGAATTAGGTTGGTTGGTGAGATAGAAAGAAAAGCCTATGATTTGAAAATTTTGATTTTGATTTTGAAGAAGCTAAGGATACCTTATGGGCAACCAAATAGATAATAAGTAGCTAATTAATATAGTAGCAGGTTGATGATTGATACTATAATTCAACATGAGGAGTTATGCAGTAGGTTAACGTCAACTTCCATTTCTTCTTAACCAAATTCCTAAATTTTTTTTTTCTTTAAACAAACAATTCTTGTATTAAGTTGCAACCTCCTCAAACAGAAAATGCATCTAAGCTTAGTTTCTCCAACTAATTTATTTGGTTACTTTCCCAAAACCAAAATTTAATCCAAATTATTTTATTGAATACAATTTATTTCTTAAGAATTCATGAACTTATAAGTTAAACATTTAAAAAAAAATAATTTATTTGTTTAATTATTTAATTACAATATAAAAACAACAGGTATTAATAAAATCATATATAAAAAATTAAGTAATATTTAAAAAAATACAAAACATTTAGGAAATGATTTGTATTTTTTAAAAAGTTAGAATTTACAGTGCTTAAGGAAGTTTAGATGGAGAGAAAAAAGTTCCTCCCTTTTTATTCCCTTCCCTTTATCTGCTAGCGACGTCTAAGAGCCTTTATTCACGCCAGATGGCTATTTAATACTCTTCAGCGCGTATGCGGCAAATATGCAAAGTGACTAGACCTGTTGTCCTTCCTTATCTCATATGCCGAACTGAGCTTCTTTCTATTGGATCTGGACTTGAGAGTGATCCGACTTGTTCCGTGTGTCTGAGTCAGTACCGAAGGTGTTAGACCAGCCAAAATGGACTTTGGAAGTTTTGGACTTAATTAATTTTCTAGTCTTCTCGGTGACCGTGACCCGGCGATCATCAATACTCAAATTAAAATCTGAATCCATTTAATGTATTCAATATCCACACTTTAAAATCCAATTAAAATTTACAATAAAATATCTAAATTTTCCCTTCTGAAAAACAGTTAAAAATTTTTAATTTAAGAATTCACATAAAATAAAATATATTTTACAAAATTAATTTTAATAGTTATATTATAAAATATTCAAATTGGTCACAAGCAGATCCAACCAAACTCAAAGAAAAATTTGGCAAGGGTGTAAATGAAATTTCAATTCCCATGTCTTTGGTTCATTAATTTCAACTTATAATATGATTGATGAGTAGTTTAGTTTTCAAATCATTAATTGATTGGATGGACAATAAGTATTTCTTTTACTTGTAAAATGTATGATGTGCTATTAATTAAATAAAAAAATATGCAGAAATTGACTGCTAATAATATCTTATTATAATAAGATAAAAAATTATATATCATTATGTAAATTAATGCTTAGCACAACCATAGCATAATTATTATTACAAGATAAGTCTTAGAAAAACAATCGATTCAAATTGAAAAAATTAATCGAATTAAATTAATTTAAAATTTTATTTTTATTTATTTCGATTCAATTTAATTTTTAATTAAATTAACTTAAAATTTTAATTTAATTTTTATTAATTTCGATTTAATTTGATTTTTAATTTTAAAAATTTTAATTAAATTCAATTTTGATAAAAAAAATTAAAAAAATCAAACTGAATCTATTAGTGATAATAATATATTATTTTCGATAATATAAAGATATATTACATCATATTAAAATATTCTAAATAAATTTTTAAATATTAAAAATAAAAAAATTATTAAAAATTTAAATTAATTAAACCGAATCAAATTAAATCGAATCAAACCAATTCAATTCAATTTGATTTCTAACTAAAATCAATTCAATTTGATTTTCATAAATATTAAAATTTTAATTTTTAATTTATTCGGTTCAATTTGATTTTAAACTGAATCGATAAACCGAATCGGTCACTGAATCGATAAACCAAATCGATCACTGAATCGATATAAACCGAACCGACCGATTGCTCACCCTCCGTTATCATATAAACACTAATTTTTTCGAAAATTTGCACACGTCCCATGTATGATTATATGAACACATGATTTTTTTAGTCTCACCCTTTATCAAATCGTTTGATTCAATCTTCTCCACCCATAAGTCCAACGGTAAGTAATCGTTTACTTCTTGAAATTAGTAGCATTAACTAATTAACATGAAAATGAATCCACCTAACATAAGAGAACAAATTTCACATAATAACTTGATTAATTGTTAGGTATTTATATTGAAATTTGCAACCACCAGTAAATATGTGCTTGCAATTGGAGGATTTTGGTAAGGTGGATTTCAAGAGAAATGAATATTGTAACTTAAGGCCATAACAAAACAATCAAATGAAATTTCTACACTTAAAAGACCAACATACATATTAACCAACTGTGATCTCCAAAAGTAAATTCAGACGAGTGCAAAAAATCTCACTTGAACTTGACTCTTGATTTATACACCAGCAGAGAAAATTACCACTCTGAATTAGATAAGATTTCCTTTTTCTTTTTAGGTTCATAACCACTTCAGCAAAATGGCTTGTCCTAATACTAAGCCTTTAAGATTGTATCCTGCAGAACAAATCATATTTGCATTAAAATTTGGTGGTAGCCCATTTCATTTGAACTGATACATAGCCCATGGGCTGTTTGACACTTGAGCTTACTTGTCAAACCAGTTGAATTTTAGTACAAGTGCCACCTTGCTAGCCAGTAGCATGCAGAAGGCATCATAAATAGGTCAAACTAGTAAAAGTACAGCTGAGGCTGAGGGAACTTAATATTTTGTTAACTGATTAAATTCTCCCAATCTCGTTGACAGTAGAATTTGACAAAAACTATCACCTAAAGTATAAAGAACCATTCTGGGAAATTGAAACTACAAAATAGATAGGAAAATAAAACTACAAATGCGCGAACCTTAACCAGCTGGTGCTTATGATTGAGAATGTTGCTCCTCAATGAAAGTTTGAACTTTCTGCAGGATAACACCAGAAACCAGTGAATAACAAGAAAGATCCAAAACAAATCACGCAAAAAAATCTTCAGATAACGTTGTTCTGTTTTACCTTCACAGCATTTCCGACTTCCTCCAGTTTCTGCAGTAGCATTAGGTCCCCAGTATTAGCAAGCAGATCATGCCTGAGAGATTTTGATGGAGACATCTACAACAAGAAGACAAAGAAGAAATTATACCCAAAAGCAATAGCCCGATAACATTGAAGGTCATGTCCATAATAATGGATTGCCTATGTTGAAATGCAAAAATGCTTCATTTACTCGCGCATTACTGGCAGGGTGATTGTAAAAACATCCTAATATCAATTCTAGAAGATGGAAAAAAGAGTAGTTACCAAAGGGGATGATGGACGACCTATCCTCAAACTTGGAATGTCTTCAATTGTGGAAACTCGTCTAGACCCATGCTCACTTCCCATGTACGATAGCCGTGTCAAGACAGCCTAAAAAGGACACCATGGGACAAAAGCGCTCAAAAGTCTCATTTTTCAAGCAATTTATGGCAACTAATATTAGACAGACAGAGAGTACCTTCTTGAAAGCACCTGGATTTGCAATACCTTGAATTTGAACATCATCACTTGGTGGCCTTCTTACACCAACATTCTCAATTCTCAGAGAATAGACACCAAAAAGAGACTGCAAATATCCTGAAAGTAATTGCACAGACTTAATAAACTTTATCTAAACAATGGCAAAACCTAGAAATGAACCCTCTATCATAAGGAAGAATTATCTCATAGAAATGCCGGGAAGTAACAGCCTTGTTTTCTTTTAGCTTGGAAGATCTAAAATTGTCAAGTATACATTTATTCATTGCAGTTGAGGTTATAAAAATTTAAAACTCAACCAGAATTATTAAAGAAAAGTGTATCTTCAAAGCCATCATGAATTGTATGAGGCTTTCACAGTGTAAATGCATAGAAGGGAACCATTTATTGTGCAACCAAATTGTGACAAACTCAATGCCAACAAATATATTTAGCATCTAAATTGGACTTGTGAAAAATACTGCCATTTATGCTGAGAACTCTGTCTCTCTCTCTCTCTCTCTCTCTCTCTCTCTCTCTCTCTCCTTTTTTCTTTTTGGGTTTGGGGGTGGGGTTGGGGAATAAGCAACATAGTTTTGTAAGTATAAATTTAAATATTAATAAGCTTTGATATGTGTGCATAGGATTAATGTGACTAATATGTACTAGCATAAGCTTAAGATAAGTATTCTTTAGATAAATGCGGAGTGTGCTTAAGAATGTGTAACGAGTGCATAGAGATGTGTGTAGTATACTTAGATATATCTCTGAAGCACTAATCATAACTACTATATATATATATATATATATATATAATGATGTAGAGTGGAGTAGAATGGAGCCAAGTATTATATGAATATTGAGTGTTAATACTCTCACCTCCTAGTTTTTCTCTGTTTATCCCTTGCTTGTTAATTCCTTTTTCCAACATAATGATATCATAGCAAATCAAACACATAGATCAACAAAATAATCCAAAAATTAATGCAATATTAACAAGTTTTGGTAACATATACCTTGCTCAATTATGATGTCTGCAACTGAAGGTAATAAAACATGCTTCTCTTTCTTCAACACTCCAAAACAAGGAAATGCTACAGGGTTTGTGACCTGAACTCAAGAACCAGAGCATCAACTATTGCAATAACACATGCATAGTTAGAGTGAACCCACATGCATCCATAAAAAACACGTTCTAATTCAGGAATAGCAATGAACCCATTAATGTTTCAATCAAAAGAAATTGCTACACAATTACAATGCAACAAGAAAAAAGAAGAAACTCCAATTTACTTTGTACACAATGGCATGAGGCGTGAGATAAAGGTTTCTCGATCGAATATCTTTCCGCAAGATATATCTCCGCACAGGAAGATACAGAAGCATGAATAATCCAACACCCCAAGCCAATATTAGCAGCAATGAGTACATAACCCATTGAGCAGTTTTGTACTTGACAAATTTCTCTTCCATGTCCTCAAATGATGCCTTATAAAGCACTGTATCATCATTAGATTCATAATCTTCACCAGAAACACCATCTCGCGATTCCGTCAATAAACCCTTTTCCAAGCTGTCAATTTCCACCACTCCATCTGCAGTCGCCATCTGAATTCACAATTGAAATGAAAATGATTACCTGACAAGTCAACTGAAATGGAAAAACAACCTTGAAAAGCAAGTGGGTTCAAGCGAAATCTCACGTAATGATCAGAAAACAGCCTTCTTTTGATGGGAGTGGCCATAGCTTCCAAAATGGAAGACAGTAGAATAATATACTAAATGCTCATATGCAGCCCGTTTCGCTGCTGGTTTTTGCACGATTTCCTCGAGCCCGAGCACAAAAGCAATTGAAAGGGAGCGATCGCATTCGAGGGCCAAGTTGCGGACTGCAGAGCTCGGAGCCCATTTGTATAACTTGTGGCAAGCATGGGCTAGAGTTGTGGCCGTGGCCATGCCCATGGCCATAAGCCCAGAACATCTTCAGTTGCTCAAGTTCTTCGCTTACCGACGAAATGTAATTTTTTCCCTTCTAAATACATTACTTATTTTTCTATATATCGTTACACTATTTAAAATTAATTAATTAAATATTTAAGTTAAAATTATAATATATTAAATAATTTGTAAAAATTATAATAATTAATTAAAGAAAATCATAAATCATCGCACTTATTACTAACCATATTTTTAATTTTAATAATCTCATCTAAATTTAAATAAAACCACAAATTTATCTTTAATAATAATATAGTAAATTTTATTTTATAAAAAATTAAACCATAGTCAATAAAATTTGAAGTATAATTAATAAATAAGTGATTTTTTGATAATTTATTGATAATATGATTAATTTTTATTTAATTATTATTATTATTATTTTAATAAATGCAAATGTTGAATTAATTTTGAATTAAATTCACGTGTTCTTAATACAAAATAATACAGCAAGTAAGCGAGATATATATATATATATATATATTTTAATTTAAATGAGGCATGAGAGATCAAATTATAATGAATGAACTATATGACAAAAGGTTTTTAAATAGTTACTGGAAATGTGATAAATTTAATAATAATTAATAAAAATCAACTTTCAATTTTTTTTTAAATGATAATTAGAAATTAAGGAAGTAAAATTTTAAATCTATCAAATTTATTTAAATAAATTTATTAGCAGAATAAATTTATCGGTCCGAACTTTCAATCTCTTTATTAAGTGAAAAAAAATTAATAAAATTAATTTTGGGCCAACATGTAATGTTATTAATGGCAATTGGAAAGGAGAGCAGAAAACATGGTGCTATCTATTTTAAGGTTTGGATTTTTCTTTCTTTCTTTTGGGAAAAAGGTTTGGTTGGGAATAAAGGAGTTGGTTTTGCTGTCAAGTAATCCAACTATTTATCTTAACTAATTTATAAACTCTAAAAATATGTTGATAATTTAATTTATAAGTTGAAGGTGACCAGTGCTTATAAACACTAAAATTATAAATTATTTTGATTAAATAAATTATTATATTATTTTTATTTTATTTTAAAATTTTATAACATATTTTATTTAATATCTTTTTAATAATTTTAGTAATAAATACGCTTATAAACTATTTATTATATTAACTACTTAATCCTTCTTTCTTTTATTTATGAGAGAAAATTTTTCTGTCATTCCTCTCTGTCAGAGAGTTTTTTTTCAGAATTTTTTTTTTTGTTTTCTGTCGCTCGTCAGTGGTTTTTCAGCCTTTTCAGATTTTTCCCTACCCGATAAGTGAATTCCTCCTTTTCTTCTTGGTGGATTATAAATATCTTTTTATTTTATATTTTTTTAGTTTGTAGATATGCTTTTATATTTTTTTACTGTAAATCTGTGGAGTTTTGTAAGGAAGGTTTAGTTTGTAGATACGCTCTTATTAGGTTGTGTGGCTTATTGCATATAGTAGATCTTGGTGGTTAGGAGATGGAGAACCTCTTTGCTTTGATAGTATATAGTTTCGACGGAGGAAAGTCTTGGTCAAAACATTAATGATAGTCATTCTGTTTCGCTCCAGTCCTTAAGGCTACAACGAAAAGCTATATTTCTACCTATTCTCTTTTTGTCGTTCTTGGAAAAAGCATCTATGGAGTATTTTCTTTTTCAAGCATATATTGCTAGTGGTAATCTTCCAATGATCCATGAAGGCCTGGAAGGTGCAAGTGAGACGATGAGAGTCTCACCACCTTCACCTTTCGTCGACCTTTAATAGATCTGTGGTCTTCTTTCCATGGTTTTAGTTCTTTTATGGATTTTAGGTCAATTTTGAGTTCCTTCAACGCTGAATTTGTACTTATGTATTTTTTTTTTCTCTACATGTTGCATGCAAGTCCCTTCTTTTGGTGGTAGATAGTTGCTTTGTATTGCTTTGTTTACATCTAGGGTTTCCTTTTGAGTTTCGGTTTGGGCTAATTTGTAGGGATGGATTAAATCTGATTCTTCTTTTAGTCATGGCTATTGTTGTATAGACCTATGTTTAGATTATATTTTGTATTGAGTTATATATTTCTTTTATCTCTAAGAAAAGTTTTATTTTTTTAAAAAGAAAACTACTTAACCATTTATAAGCAATTGAATAAATGTATAATTAATGTTTATAAGTTAATTTTTATAAGCTAAGTTAATATCCTTCATGCATTAACTATAGAGTTTAAGCCCCACTCTCCAGATGGCAATAACATTTAGAACATATTAAAATATACACTTAATAAATAAAATTAAATTTTATTTTTTATTAAAATTTAATGAGTTAATTATAAAAATATATTAAAATAAATTCATATTCGAACTATCCTGCTTAAAAATAAAAATAAAAGTTTTGGAATTTCATCGGCACTCATGTTGTTAATTAGGAATCTTGTCTGCAAAATAGGCTGTTTTTTTTAAATGGATTATCCCTATCCATTATGAATATGACCGTATTAATTATATTTTATATATTATAAAATAATAAAAAATTTTACCGATTAAATTATAAAAAAACTATTATTAAAATAAATTATTAATTATTTACGGATCAATGTCAATAATAAAATTATTGATTGTTTATGAATAAAAATTATAATTATATTTTTATTTTTTTAGTGTATAAAATACAAAACATTAAATATGTCATACATCTAACATACATTATAAAACAAAGATAGATTTTTTCTTCCATATATAATAATTTTTTTAAAAATAAAACTATTAATTATATTAATAAAATTCTATCAAATAAAAAAAATATCATCCAAATAGAAAGATAATTATATCTAATAAATTTTATAGTCAAAATATGAGCAGTTATAATATTACGACAAACTCATCTAGTAGAAATATCAATTTTAGAATCTAATAAAAATTTAATATCATTCAAAATCAAATTTCTGTATAAGATAATTTGATAAATATGTTCTTTAAGTACCTATCTAAACACTGCATAAGATAATTTAGCAAAAATGATCATATTTCTTACTCATATCTCGAGTATAAATAATTAAAATCTTCCAAACAAAATTACGGAATAAAATTTTTACGAGATAAAATTAAAATAAAATTTTAAATCTGGTATCGTTGTTGCGATTTCAAAAATCCATTATATTCTCTTTCAACATTTAAAAAAAAATATTATTAAAAGAGTAATCATGAATCTAAATGTTTTAATAAGTAATGTATATACATATTGATAAATAAAAAAATATTTTCCTTGAAAAGTTTTCTTATGAAAGTATTTTTTAAAAAGATAAATAATATTTTTCAAGAATATAGTTTTTTTATTTAATTTTAATATAAAAATAAACTATATTAACAAATTTTATATAAACATCTGAATAAAATTTTTAAAATTTAAAAAATGACTATTACTTTTAAAAATAAAAATTATATTTTTTTAAATAACTAATCTTTACTAAAAAAAATATTCTATAATTTGATTTGATAATTCTTAATCTTATATGTATATATTCTATAATTTCTTGAAACGAGTATAAAGTGAGAAAAAGAAGTCAAACCTAATTTTTGGATGTGGAGTCAAAATCAAAAGCACATGGGTGCACGCTGCAGCAGCAGGACCACTTCATAAAAAGAGGGAAAGATTCTTATCCAATTATCAATATATATTTATATATTTAAAAATATTATTATTTCACACTCACACTTGTAATCTCGTGGTAAGTATATTCGATAATAAGTACATCTGAATAAATTCGAGAGATCTCATATTTTTTTATCTTTTTTGTTTTTTTTTTGTTTTTTTTGTTTTTTTATTTTTTAAAAAATATTATTCTTTTATCTTTTTTATATATTTAAAAAAATTAAATTTCTTTTTTCTTTTATCTTTTTTGTTTTTTTTTTAAAAAAGTATGCACTAACATGTGGGCCAACTATAAAGGCAATAATGAGGTATCATCCTCTGGTTGGGTTCTGTTTTGTGCCCACCACTAAATACCAAACCATGTAGGCCAACCTTCTTCTTTACACCAATGGCCCATCATTCCTGTGAATGGACCCACTTCACGTCTCCATTTCCTTTTTTTTTTTTTTGGTTTAATTCGAAAGTTCAACTAAAAATTAAATTCAATAATTTGACTGAAATTTGTGATTATGATAATATGAATAAATTTTACATCTATATAACTGTATGAATTAATTTACTATTTTTTTATTTACAGACACACAAATATTTTATATATTTTTATGAAATATTTTATTATACTTTCTATTAATGTATTATGTATGCAAACGCCTTGAGATTTAAATGTTGTATCTATATGACTCAGAAGTTGAAAAGTTATATAACACATAATGTGTCATAAATATCATATTATATAGCCCATTAAAATATAGTACTGCTAACAGTATATGGTATATCACACACATATATACTTTTAAAAACTCGTTTTATCGAAATGTTTATTTATGTATATTTAAATGGATAATTTTGATACAAATAAATATTTAACATGTATATATATGCACACTTGGTTCTAGTAAATCTCGGTAAGAATTATAGACAGAATAAAAGCGTGACATGCCATATACAGTTTAGTAATACTGCACTCTAATAGATTATATAATATGATATTTTCGACACATCATGTGTCATATAATTTCTCGACTTTTAATCCATATAAACACAATATTCGGCTTTCAAATTATACATTTTAATATTCCATATTATACATATATAATTTTTCACGCATATAACAAGTTGATCGTACTAAGAATTTTAATACTGTAAATATATATTTTACAAAAATATTTATTCTCACATAATCATAGGTATGTAGGAGTAAAAAAAGATTTCTTCCTCTGATTGAGGCATTGTTTTGGTCATCATTAGGCATGCATAATCGTTAAGGAGTTGACATTTAATTAGCATGAGATTTTCTTTTTTTTTTTTCTTTTAATCTAAAGAAAGAAATCTAAATAATGATTATTAAGCAATGTAATTGTCGTCCGCTGTAAGTTAATTAATTACAGATTACTCAAAAAATTTTGGTTCCTTAATGATGAGGAAATGAGAATGTCTTTACTTGATTAAGACAAGACCCCATTATTAAACATCATTTAAAGATTCAATTAATTAAGAATAACCAAATATAAAAACTAATTTTTGAAGCTTAAATATAAATATTTGCTTGAATTATTTCTTAATACAAAAGCTTAATTAATGAACTGGCATTTCTTTCTTCATATACAAAGATGATTTGCAGAAATTAATCTAAACCTGCATGCATTAGACTCATGAGAGGGAAACAAAACCGATTACTTAATAGAATAACACTATCCCCGAAACACAAACGATTACTTAATAGAATAACACTATCCCTAACATACATTTGAAAATTCGTCTAACTTGTTATTTAATAACATATAAAATATAAAACTTTTCTTTAATTGAGATATGTAATTACATTTGAAAATTCGTCTAACTGGTTATTTAATAACATATAAAATATAAAACTTTTTTTTAATTGAGATATGTAATTACGGTTTGATATTTTATACTTTTCTTTAATTGAGATATGTAATTACGGTTTGCTCGATTTTATTAATCAAGCAAAACTCATTTTGATATAAATTGAATTGGTCGGATACTATTAGAGGAAATCAGAGTGAAATATTGACTTCCTGCAGACTTATCGTCTTATTAGTATATCTTTGAAGTCATAAGATAAATTAGATTAATGTGACACGCGTAATAAATATAGTATGTATTAATTGGCTCCATATTTATTAACAAATTATTCACCGTTAATAAATCATTTGACACATTTGCAAAAAGATATTTTCATCTAATTCGATACCATGTGATGCAAAAACTAGCAGAATAATTAAAAATATATATCTCCGATCTAATTCGAATTTAAAATATTTTTAATTTTCATTATTTCCATTATTTTACAAGAAATTTTAACCTTCTCTTAATTCAATATCCAATTCATTAACTCTTATTTATTTTTCTACGGTCATTTATCATTAAACCGATCCTAATTTATTAATTTTATTATATAATTAAACTATTATTAAAATGTACTCATTTGATAACCCCGATCTTAGCTCCTACTCTCAATTTAAATATATTCTAAGAATCTGAATATTAAAGTTAGGAAAGAAAAAAGATATATTAAACTTTATTTTGCATTAAACTCAATTAATTTAATTTCATAATTCCACGTAAAATTATTCTACGTCACTTACCAGGAAAGAATGTAATAATGGAAGAATTCCATTGTAGAAAGCTGTGAAGTTATGAAGGATAAAAAGCAAAAAAGCCAATAAAACGGAATTTTTTTCATCAAATTTGAAAGTAAAAAGTATTTTTAAAATTTAAAATAAAAAACTTTTAAAATCTTAATAGAATTATTCGATTTAAAATAATCAATAAATTTTAAATATCAAATAAAATAAAAAAATAATGGGAGCACGTGAAATGCAATAATGAGCGTACACATGGCAGAGCTGAGGAATTGAAATAAAGAAAAAGGCGAATAATTAAAAAGGTTGTCGGTGTGCAATGATTTAAGAAAAAATTAATATTTAATTTTATAGTACAGAGAAATTTAATAATTAATTATGTAATTAAAGGTATTAATGTAACGACCCGGAAACCGGACCGCTACCGGCGCTAGGATTCAGGTCGGCTTAAGGCCGCCGGAACCCGTAGCAAGCCAAACATACATCCTGTGAACCTGTTCAATCCCATACATGAACCAAAACATACATAAAAATTAAAACTTTTCTTTCATTTAAACATTTCTTTACCCAGCCTAGCCTGTGCAAGCATAACCATAACATAAACCCCTCATTGGAGTTCTCAACAAATACTCCAATGGGGTACATAACATATATCAGGCTTGGGTTACATAAACATCATAAAACATTTATCTCATGTATTCAAGGGATTACAACAGACTCTAGTCAAGCACACTATAAAACTTACATTACATTACATAACATACTTTTACATTATGAATAAACCATGTCCACAGCTATGCTATTACATAACCTCCTCTTACTCTTCTGACTCCTCTATCTACACGGTACCTGCAAGACTGGGGTTAGGGGAGAGGGGTGAGCTAAAAAGCCCAGTGAGCAAAAGTAAAAAACATGATATTAATTCCTCCATTTTTAGGTATTTTATTCTTCATTTTATTATTATTAATATTTGCTTTAATTCCACACTTTTTAGATATATTATTATTCATTTTATTATTAACATTAAATAACATAACTTTTACTTTACATGCTTTCATGAAATGCAACACATCACATTTAATCACATAAAGGATGGTATTGTCACCATTAGTCCTCACATCTCCAAGTGCCAGGGGCGTAGAATGGGCCTCGCTGGTCTTTCTCTTACATAACATACATAACATAACATTCCAAAGTGCCAGGGGCGTAGAATGGGCCTCGCTGGTCTTTCTCTTACATAGTGCCAGGGGCGTAGAATGGGCCTCACTGGTCTTCCATAACATATCATCATAACATAACATTAGAGGACTATGGATCACCCAATAACCATCCACATCAACATCAAATTATGCAATGCATCATATTCGTGAATTTCTAATGCAAACATCCTGAAACATCGCATGGCATTAATGATGCATGAGTATGCTATCAGATTCATTCATTTGTTCATTTATTCATTACTTAAAAACTTAGGGAATAATCCCACTCACCTGGTGACCGAAGCTTTAACGACGGACTCTGAAAGACTATCTCACAACCGGGGGTCACGGGTCCTCGGGTCCGAACCTACACAGGTGGACTCAAATGAGGCACCAAACAACAAGAACATAACTCTAAACATACCCCCAAAAACCTCCTCAAAACACCTCAAAACAATCCTAGAAAACATGCAAGAAAAGGCTGGGAAGGGCACTTTCGGCGGCACCTTCGGCGGCCGAAAGTCCCTCCAGAGCCGAAAGTCAGGCAGGTTCGGCGGCACCTTCGGCGGCCGAAACTCCCAGACAGAGACGAAACTCATGCATGTTCGGCGGCACCTTCGGCGGCCGAAAGTCTCGGACAGAGCCGAAACTCAAACTTTCGGGGCCAGGCTTCGGCAGCCTAAAGCTGCCTCCCAAGCTGGTTCGGCGGCCGAAAGTACCTTCGGCTGCCGAACCTGGTTTCTGCCAAAGGGCAGAAACTTGGTTCTTCATGCCCAAAACAACCCCCTACACAACCAATCATGCATAAACCTATTCTACAACAAGCATACTCAAGCATACAAGCTCCTAGGGGCCTCCAACAAGCTTAAACCCCAACTACAACACACAAGCAAGCCACATTGCACATAAACACACATTAAACCATGGATTTTTCATAAAAACTCATCAAGCCTACTCATGCATTTCTACCCCAAAAACTTGCATAAAACTTACTTAAAACACATATAGAACTAGAGATCGGCTCTTACCTCTTGAAGATCGAGAGAGAAACGATCCTAGCTCGAAGATGGGGAGATTCGAGTTCTTGAACCTCAAAGCTCCAAAACTTGCTTAAACTTTAAAACTCTTCAAAAACAAGATGTAACTTGTCAAGATCTAAAGGATTTGAGGGAAAACACTTAAAATGACCATAGGAGGGCTAAAGCTTACCGTCGGCCGAAATGGGAGAGAAAACCTCGCCTGTTTCGGTCATGGGGTCTCTTATAGGGCTGGTTCTGTCACCTTTCGGCGGCCTAACGTGCCCCCACATCTCATGCATGTTCGGCGGCCGAACATGAGGTTCGGCGGCCGAACCTTGAGTCTTTCAAACAAGGCTTTCGGAGGCCTAAAGCGCTCCCAAAACCCCACCATGTTCGGCGGCCGAACCTAACTTTCGGCGGCCGAACCTGGCAAAGCCTCCTTTGGTCTTTTTCATTAGAACTCAATTTCCTTTTTGCTTAAAAACATGAAATACATTAAAAACATTTCATAAAACATGGTTTTACCCCTTCTAGAGGTTTCCGACATCCGAGATTCCACCGGTCGGTAGGAATTCCGATACCGGAGTCTAGCCGGGTATTACATTCTTCCCCCCTTAAGAACATTCGTCCCCGAATGTTCACCAAACAACACATAACATGGCAAACATATAACATACATACTAAGCACATCAACACATAGGGATCTAACCTTAAAAGAGCTGAGGGTACTGCTGGAGCATAGACTCCCGTGTCTCCCAAGTGCACTCTTCCAAGTTGTGGTGGTTCCATAGGACTTTCACCATCGGGATTTCCTTGTTTCTTAACTTTCTGATCTGTGTGTCTATGATCCGTATTGGCTGTTCAACATAGGTGAGATCCTCTTGGACCTCCACATCAGGCTCACTAAGAACCTTGCTCGGATCTGACACAAACTTCCTCAACATCGAAACATGGAAGACCGGATGGATTCTTGCCATTGAAGCAGGTAAATCTAGCTTGTACGACACATTCCCAATCTTTTGCAAGATTTCAAAGGGTCCGATGTATCGTGGGGCTAGTTTACCTTTCTTCCCGAAACGAACCACTCCCTTCATTGGAGACACCTTGAGCAATACCAGATCCCCCTCCTGGAACTCTAACTGCCTTCTGCGGTAGTCTGTATAACTCTTCTGCCTGCTTGCAGCAGTCTTGATTCTTTCTCTGATTATGGGTACCACCCTGCTGGTAATCTCTACTAGCTCAGGCCCTGCCAAGGCCTTCTCTCCAACTTCCTCCCAGCAAACAGGTGATCTGCACTTCCTTCCGTACAAAGCCTCATATGGAGCCATCCCGATGCTAGCATGATGGCTGTTATTGTAGGCAAACTCCACCAAAGGTAGATGTTGCCTCCAAGAACCGCCAAAGTCCAGCACACACATTCTGAGCATATCTTCGATAGTCTGGATGGTCCTTTCTGACTGCCCATCAGTCTGGGGGTGGAAGGCAGTACTGAAATCCAACCTAGTACCCATGGCATTCTGCAGACTCCGCCAAAACCTGGAGGTGAACTGGGGCCCTCTATCTGACACTATTGAAATGGGAACCCCATGCAGCCTGACGACCTCGTCCACATACACCTGTGCCAACTTGTCCACAGAATAGCCACTTCTGACAGGAATGAAGTGGGCAGATTTGGTGAGTCTGTCCACAATCACCCATATGGAGTCCACTCTGTTGGACGCCGCCGGTAACCCTACTACGAAGTCCATAGCTATATTTTCCCATTTCCATTCTGGAATAGGTAGCGGGTTAAGCATTCCAGCTGGCTTCTGATGTTCCAGCTTCACCCTCTGACACACTTCGCAGGCTGACACGAACTGTGCCACTTCTTTCTTCATTGCTGGCCACCAATAAACTTTCTTCAAATCTTGATACATCTTGGTGGCTCCGGGGTGAATGCTGTATCTTGCATTATGAGCCTCTCTCATAATGTCTCCTTTTAGCCCTATGTCGTCTGGTACACATAATCGACTCCCATAGCGGAGGATCCCTTTACTGTCGAATCTGAACTCACTATCATTGCCTGACTGAACAGTCCTGGCAATCTTCACTAACTCGGGGTCCTCATGCTGTTTCTGAGCAACTTGCTCAAGGAACACGGGTGTCACTTTCATCTGAGCCAACAAGGCACCTGTACCCGACAACTCTAACTGTAGCCCTTCTTCGATGAGCTTGTAGAACTCCTTTACTACTGGTCTTCGTTCTGCCGTGATGTGGGATAGACTGCCGAGTGATTTCCGGCTTAAGGCATCAGCTACTACATTAGCCTTACCCGGATGATACTGGATTTTGCAATCGTAGTCACTGAGCAGCTCTACCCATCTTCTCTGTCTCAAATTCAAATCTCTTTGACTCAGGATGTGCTGCAGGCTCTTATGATCTGTAAAGATCTCACATTTTACCCCATAGAGGTAGTGCCTCCACATCTTGAGTGCAAAGATTACTGCTGCCATCTCAAGGTCATGTGTGGGGTAATTCAACTCATGCTTCTTCAGCTGCCTAGAAGCATAAGCAATCACCCTCTCATTCTGCATCAGTACACAACCCAGTCCCACACGGGATGCATCACAAAAGACTGTAAAGTCCTCATCACTAGATGGCAGAGCTAAAACTGGTGCTGAAGTCAACCTCTTCTTAAGCTCTTCAAAACTCTCTTCGCACTGGTCGGTCCACAGAAATTTCTGATTCTTCCTGGTTAACCTGGTCAGAGGAGCTGCTATCTTTGAGAAGTCCTGCACGAACCTCCTGTAGTAACCAGCCAAACCCAAGAAACTTCTAATCTCTGTCACTGAAGTGGGTCTAGGCCAGTTAGCCACAGTTTCTGTCTTCTTGGGGTCCACCTCAATACCATTCTCTGACACTACATGCCCCAAGAACGAAATGCTCCTCAGCCAGAATTCACATTTAGAGAACTTGGCATACAAGCCATGTTCCCTCAAAGTCTGCAAGACCAACCGCAGATGATGGGCATGTTCTTCTGCATTCCTGGAATACACTAAGATATCATCTATGAAGACAATAACGAAGTGATCCAGGTATTGGCTAAATACTCTGTTCATGAGATCCATGAATGCTGCAGGGGCGTTTGTTAACCCGAACGGCATCACTAGGAACTCATAGTGCCCATATCTGGTTCTGAAAGCTGTCTTCGGCACATCCTCATCTCTGATCCTCAGCTGATGGTACCCAGATCTCAGATCTATTTTGGAGAAACAACCCGCTCCTGTTAGCTGGTCGAATAGATCATCGATCCTAGGCAACGGGTATTTGTTCTTGGTAGTGACCTTGTTCAACTGTCTGTAGTCGATACAAAGTCTGAGGGATCCATCCTTCTTCTTCACGAACAAAACTGGAGCACCCCAAGGTGAGGTACTCGGTCGGATGAAACCCTTGTCTACCAGCTCTTGCAACTGTTCTTTAAGCTCTTTCAGCTCTGCTGGCGCCATCCTGTAGGGAGGGATAGAGATTGGTCTGGTTCCTGGCATCAATTCTATTTCAAACTCTATCTCCCTAGGAGGCGGTAAACCTGGCAGTTCGTCTGGGAAAACATCTAAGAACTCTCTAACCACAGGCACCGAGGCGGGCTCTCTGACATCTCTATCTAGCTCTCTCACATGAGCTAGGTAACCCTGACAACCCCTCCTGAGCAGCCTACGAGCCTGTAGGGCTGATATCAAACCTCTAGGTGTACTCCCCCTGTCTCCTCTAAAGACAACCTCTGACCCATTCTGACATCTGAACTTAACTACCTTGTCTCTGCAATCCAAGGTAGCACCATGGGTAGATAGCCAATCCATCCCTAGAATGACGTCAAAATCTGTCAAGTCTAGAACCACAAGGTCGGCGGATAGGCATCTTCCCTCTATGAAAACTGGACTGTACTGGCAGACTGACTCTGCCACTGACGGGTCACACTTGGGTCCACTGACCCATAGGGGACACTCTAACCCAGAGACCATCAAACCCAATCTCTCGACCGCTCTCGGAGAAACAAAAGAATGGGATGCACCCGGGTCCATTAAGGCATAAGCATCTGAACAACCAATGATGATATTACCTGACACCACGGTGTTGGATGCGTTTGCCTCCTGCTGTGTCATAGTGAAGATCCGTGCTGGAGCTGACGGACCTTCCCCTCTGTAAGCTGATGAAGAAGAGGCTGACCCTCTCCCTCGGCCTCTGCCACTAGCCTGTGTCGCGGCTGAAGCTGCTGGCTGTGCCACACTACCCGAAGTAGTCTGCTGGGGCCGTGCCATAGGAACTGCTCTAGGACA
The DNA here is from genome assembly GCF_001659605.2 of Manihot esculenta. Lineage (NCBI taxonomy): Eukaryota > Viridiplantae > Streptophyta > Magnoliopsida > Malpighiales > Euphorbiaceae > Manihot > Manihot esculenta. Next base: position 3,837,144 of record NC_035163.2, read on the forward strand.
CTCCATGGACATGTGTCCCTCCTGCCCACACCTGTAGCAGGCTGTTGTCCCAAAACGGCATACCCCTCTGTGTAGCTTACCACACCGTGCACACACTGCATTATCAGCACCAGAGCTTGAGCCACTTCCTAGTCCCAGACCTGATTTGATCTTGCTCCAGAACTTATTCTTCTTTGGTTTCTTAGTGGTACTGCTCCACTTCTTACTAGCTGAACTCAAGGATGAAGGATCTATCCTTCCCCCACCTGGGGTCTTAGAACCAGAAGGTTGTGCCACTGACTGTTTGACTTTTCCCTCTATTACGGCACTAGCCTCCATTCTCCTGGCCATGTCTATAATGGCATGGAAACTTTCTCTATCGGCTGACTGAATCAAAGAGGAATACCTGGAATTGAGCCTCATGGTATACCTCCTCGACTTCTTCGAATCTGTGTCCAGATGTTGCCCAGCAAACGGTAACAACTCTAAAAATCTATCGGTGTACTCATCGACACCCATCTCATCTGTCTGCTTCAGCTGTTCAAACTCAATCATCTTCAGCTCCCTTGAACTGTCAGGGAAAGCCCATCCTGCGAACTCATTCGCAAACTCCTCCCACGAAAGACTGTCCACCCTCGGTTTCACATAGCCCTTGAACCACTCACGGGCCTTTTTGCATTTCAGGGTGAAACCAGCCATCTGAATGGCTCTGCTGTCATCAGCCCCTATCTCATCTGTAATTGTTTTGACCTTCTCCAGGTACACAAACGGATCATCACCGGTATCAAACTGGGGAGCACCCAACTTCATATAGTCGGTCATCTTGGCCTTGCTCCCTCCAGATGAGGTAGGTTGAGGTCTTTGGTTTTCTGTAACTGCGGTTTCTGCTGGTGGTGGAGGTGCGGCATCCCCTGGAATAGGGTTTGCTGCGCCTGGATGGAAGGATGGAGGTGGGTACATAGGGTACTGTGGATACTGTGGGTAGAAAGGTGGATATGGCATGTGAGAAGGGTAAGGATTAAAACTGGGGTAATCCGATGTACTTCCCATCGAATACCCGGGGTATGGTGAAAAAGGTGGGTATTGGGGTGGTGGAACAAACCCCGAGGCCTGAGTGCCTCCCTGAGACTCACCCATGCCCTCTTCTGGCATGTTTACACCAAGGTTACTGTCCCTCCTCTGCTCCACATCCATCTCTTCTTCCCCATCAACTGACATTCTTTCTTGAACTGTACCCCTTACTGATCTGCTTCTACCCAGATCCAAGGACCTTCTAGGGTCCCTCACTGTTCTGTCCCTGTTGGACCTGCTTGACATTGCCCTTGGCAATGCTGGAGGACGGGCGCTCGTGCCCTCATCCTCCGGTGGTACTCTAGTCAATCTAGCTGATCGACGAGTTCCTCGCATTCTGTTTACTGAAAAACAGCACAGATAACAAAACATTAGCATCAGATGGTTCATGTGGAAACACATGAACCCACATCATATACACATCATAATCATAGCATATCTCATAGCATACATACGTTCATTCTAGACAGGACTCTACATCCTATCCTAGTGGACATGATTTCCTATTGTGCTTGACCTTTCTATAACATCTATGAGCCCGACACTCTAGGTCCGACCATATGAACCTAGGGCTCTGATACCATTCTGTAATGACCCGGAAACCGGACCGCTACCGGCGCTAGGATTCAGGTCGGCTTAAGGCCGCCGGAACCCGTAGCAAGCCAAACATACATCCTGTGAACCTGTTCAATCCCATACATGAACCAAAACATACATAAAAATTAAAACTTTTCTTTCATTTAAACATTTCTTTACCCAGCCTAGCCTGTGCAAGCATAACCATAACATAAACCCCTCATTGGAGTTCTCAACAAATACTCCAATGGGGTACATAACATATATCAGGCTTGGGTTACATAAACATCATAAAACATTTATCTCATGTATTCAAGGGATTACAACAGACTCTAGTCAAGCACACTATAAAACTTACATTACATTACATAACATACTTTTACATTATGAATAAACCATGTCCACAGCTATGCTATTACATAACCTCCTCTTACTCTTCTGACTCCTCTATCTACACGGTACCTGCAAGACTGGGCTTTTTAGCTCACCCCTCTCCCCTAACCCCAGTCTTGCAGGTACCGTGTAGATAGAGGAGTCAGAAGAGTAAGAGGAGGTTATGTAATAGCATAGCTGTGGACATGGTTTATTCATAATGTAAAAGTATGTTATGTAATGTAATGTAAGTTTTATAGTGTGCTTGACTAGAGTCTGTTGTAATCCCTTGAATACATGAGATAAATGTTTTATGATGTTTATGTAACCCAAGCCTGATATATGTTATGTACCCCATTGGAGTATTTGTTGAGAACTCCAATGAGGGGTTTATGTTATGGTTATGCTTGCACAGGCTAGGCTGGGTAAAGAAATGTTTAAATGAAAGAAAAGTTTTAATTTTTATGTATGTTTTGGTTCATGTATGGGATTGAACAGGTTCACAGGATGTATGTTTGGCTTGCTACGGGTTCCGGCGGCCTTAAGCCGACCTGAATCCTAGCGCCGGTAGCGGTCCGGTTTCCGGGTCGTTACAATTAAAATATTTTTAATTAATAAATTAATTAAATATATTAAAATATTTTTAATTTTTTAAAAATTTATTAATTAATTATTTTATTAATTTTATTATTAAATATTTTACTATTTAATTTTATAATTTGAAAAAATTTATTAATTAATTTTTTATTTTAGATTTTTTTATAATATTTAATTAATAAAATTTTAATATATTTAAAATATTGTAATTTATTTTTTAAAATTAAAGAATTAATTAATAAATTTTACTGTAATTTAGAATAATTTTTTTTTCATAATTTAATTATAGAGCAGAGCCAACTCTCTTTTTTTTTTAATGTTTTTTAGGGCATATAAATTAGGGAAGCGTGGGGGTGGTGGCATCTACAGCTAGGGCTAGGGCTACAGGGGACAAAAGCAATCATATATTTAGGGTTTCATAACTTGAGGGGACATTTTGACTAGAGAGTTAAGAGTTTTACTTGTTACAGTCTTTTATGCCCGTGATTCTCGCTTCTTGCTTCCTTGTTAGGGTTTCATTCATGAATCTTAATTTCCCCATTATTGTCCGACTTCTAATTAGTGAGAGTAATGAGTTAAAAAATCTAAATTTTATATATTTTTATATTTATAGTTTAAATTTTTAATTTTTAATTTATTATAATTATAATAATTTTTTAAATTAATTTTAATCATATTTAAATTAATTCACATAATATATAATATATTATTATTTTTATCATATAAATAATTTAATTAATTTAAATTACATTTTAATTAAGATTTTAAACTCTTAATTATATAAACTCTTCAATTAAAATTTTTATTTAAATATAAAAAAATTAAGTATTTTATTTATATAATCTAAAAATTTTATATAATTAAAAATTTAAGATTTTAATTAAAATTTAATTTTAATTAATTAAATTGCTTATATAATAAAAAAGTTAATTTAAAAATTTATTATAATTACATTAAATTTAAAAATTGAGGCTTTTTTTAATTTAAAATTAAGAGTTTATATTATAAATGTGAAAACTCCTAAAATTGAATTTTTTTAAGTCAATAAGTCTAATTCAAAATAGTACTTCTTCCGTATTATAATTTTTATTTATTTTTTTAATTATTTTAAAATTATTATTTATTTTTATTTTTTATATTATAATAATATATAAATTAATTATTATAATTTTATTTTATTTTATTTTTAAAATAATATTTTATTAAATATTTTTTAAATAAATATTTAAAATATATATTAATATTTAATAAAAATCAATATTTTTAAATAAGGATAATTAAAAGATTAATAAAAAAATTATATTTTTTAATATGTGTAAAAAAATAAAGTGAAGAAAATTTATGGAATAAAGATAATATTTTTCATATTTTTTGTATATTTTTAAAGAATTTACATCTTAAAAAATATACTCCCTCTATTTTTAATAAGTGTTTTTTTGAAATTTTTTCAATTTAAGTGTTTATTTATAAAATTAAAGTATTTTTTAAAAATATTTTTAAATATACTCTTATTAATATTAATCAATATAATTAATAAATTATATGATTTTTAACATTCCATAAAAGATATTTTAAGAAAATATTAGCTTATTAATTTATTCTAATTGTTATTTTAATACTAGTGAAATTGATAAAAAAGACACTTATCAAGCAATAGAAAAAAAAATATAATATTTAATATATAAATTACTTTTTCAAAATACTATATATATATAATAAAAATATAAATAAAATCTAACCTTTCACATTGGGCGGTAAATATTGGAACATTAGTTATAAGATGAGAAAAATCAACTCATTCTTTGATTACCTAAGCAGAAGGACTTTGATGCATGAACCAGGAGCCGTACACAGGTACATGAGGCAGCCAGCCAGCCAGCCAGGCTGGTGGGTGGATGTGTATAATCAACACATTAATTAAGCAGAGAGAGAGAGAGAGCTAGTGGAAAACAAAAACTCATAAAGCCATGGATCCCCACCATTTTTTTATTAAAAAAAAATCTGATGGTAATTTGTAGGGACCCACGACTCGTGCTTAACGGTGGGTGAATCCATCATAAGCGATATGCATGTCATGTCATTGTCTTTACATATACTAACATCTCATGCATCAATTCCTTATAATATCCTCTTTTTGATTTCTTTAATAATTAAATTAATTATCTTAATTAAAACGACAGCACAATTTTAGTTTACTCATTCATTGTCTCCCTTCTAGCTATCGTTTTCCTCAATCCATGTGCAAATTTATTGCTGCCTTTACATTGCCATGTCTGGAATCTTACTGTTTGCTTCATGCTCTTAATTAAAAACCCTTTTGCTCATTAATATAAATAAATTCATTTTATTTTATTTTGTACTTGTCATTAGAGATCACATATGAGATGAGTATCATGGGATGTTGTCATATGAAGGATTTTGTACTTGTCATTAGAGACCACATGGTAATGGCAGACATTTTCAACTTTGATTTTATTTGGTTTGGGTGATATAAGAATCTAAGCTCTTCTCTCTATATGTCTGCCAATGAATATGGTTGCCCAGTTGGGTGACTCAGCGTTAGTTATGTCTTGTCACCTACTTACTGAATTAACTTGGCATCCAAAGGTGGCGCAATTCTATTCACACACGCACAGAGTCTACAGGGAAATAAAGGAGAAGGAGAAGACATGCATGCATGAGTAGTTTAAGGTGATGAATGGTTGATGCACAATGTGTCAGTTGATGAGGAAATGAAGAGAGATGACTTTTGTGGCAATTCAAAACCATTCATCCATTAGTGAGAAAAGATTGATCCGTAGTCCGTACAAATGCCCATATAACAAAGACAGTGGCCAACCGGAGAATCAAGAACCACTCGATGGGATTTGATGTGAACACTAAATTTTATTTTAGAGAACAAATAACCCCACCATCTAGTCGGAGCTGGTGGTGGTTGATCCGACAAAAGCTGTGTCCTTGCACATGCTTGATGAGGTTTCCTTTCATCCGTGACTTGTGCTCTCTCCCAATGTTTTAGTTGTGCAACTCTTTTCTCTTCTTCTATTATCATAAAAGAACCTTTTTCATTTATCTCGAATAATAGAGCTTTTTTTCATTTCATGCAGAGTTGAAGAAAATTTTATAAAATAACGTGGGATCCGAAAATATTTTCGAATCCCCGTGGTCAGACCAGCGTGTTCGGTAGTCATACTGCCGAACACGCGAGTTCGACACCCACGGTGTCGAACTCAGCAAAGTTCGACACCATGGGTGTCGAACTCAGGAAGTTCGACACCAAGGGTGTCGAACTCCGCTTGTTCGACACCCACGGTGTCGAACAAGAGAATTTGGCTGCCACGGGAGCAGCTTCTGCTCCCGTGGCAGCCTGCGTGGCGTGTTCGGCACCCAAGGTGCCGAACACGCACAGAAATTTAAGCTTCGTCAGGGAATCCCTGACGAAGCTTGACTAAGGACAGGGTTCGGCACTGATAGTGCCGAACCCTGTCCTTAGTCACGCGCCCTGCATGCATGCAGGTCCGTGAAGCGGTCCTCTTAAATTTGAATTAAAGCCTCCCACTGTTCTTCTCCCATTTTCCGCAGCAGCCTCCTCTTCTTCTCATTTTCTGTCATCTTCCCTCATTTTCTCTCATTTTCTCTTCTTCTTCTCCACCAAAATTTCAAAGCTATTTACAAATTTTTTTGACTCTCTCCCAAGATCTGCAGCCATATCCACCAACAGGTATTTCTTTAAATTTTTGCTTAAATTTAAATTTATTTATATTTTTTAGGTTAAATAATTTGATATGTAATTTTGTATTTAATTTAAAAACACAACAAATATTCAATCTAAAAATCACAACAAATATTCTATCCAAAAACAACAACAAATCTAACACTACATTATATTTAAAAAAATTAAATAACATATCCGTGTAATTATTTCACAACATTATTTAATATTTTTTTAACTATTTTAATTAAATATTTTGAATACAATTAAATTATATAAATTAATTTACTGAAATTTTATTTAAAAAATTAATTATTCTATTAATACAATTTGATATTAACATTTCAAAAATTAAATAAATAAATAAACAAATAATTTTTAAAAAATTAATAAAATTAAATACGGATTACATGTTTTTAAATTTTAAATTATTATATATTTTATAAATTAATAAATTATATTAACTTTTTATTTATTTTAATTTTGGAAATATTTTTTATTTTAATTAATAAATTATATTAAATTATTATATTCAATTATTATATTTAATAAAAAAAATTTTAATTTTAATTAATATTTGATATTAACTTTAAATTATATTAAATTATTATATTTTTATAATTTATTAAATTTTATTCAATTCTTATTAATATTTATTTTAAATATACATTTTTTTAAACATTACAAAATATTTATAAATAATTAAATTTAAAATAAAAATAATTCTAATCATTTTATATATTATTATTATACAAAATAATATTTAACTAATTAAATAAATATTTCTACGGATTAAATATTACATTTTATTAAATATTTAACAAAATTTCAAAAAAATTCAACAAAAATTATAATAATAAATCAGTTTTTAAAATTTCAAAAAAAATCAACACAAATCAGTTTACATATTATCATAATAAATATAATAATAAAATTTTTAATAATAAATTTAAAAATTATTCAAATATTCATATTTTAATTATTATAATTTTTAAAATTAATAATTTTTTAATTCAAATTTTACAAGTTTCTCCACACATTCATTTACAAAAATAAAAGGCTATTAATAATTTTAATTTTATTTTATTTCAATTTTATTTAATATTTAACAGATAATATTAATTACTTTATTTATAAATATATTAATAATTTTTTAATTTAATTTCAAAATATAAAAAATTACATACAAAATTATAATAACAATTATAATAAAATTATTTAACCTAAATTACATACAAAATTATAATAACAATTATACAAAAATACAAAATTACATATCAAATTATTTAACCTAAAAAATATAAATAAATTTAAATTTAAGCAAAAATTTAAAGAAATACCTGTTGGTGGATATGGCTGCAGATCTTGGGAGAGAGTCAAAAAAATTTGTAAATAGCTTTGAAATTTTGGTGGAGAAGAAGAAGAGAAAATGAGAGAAAATGAGGGAAGATGACAGAAAATGAGAAGAAGAGGAGGCTGCTGCGGAAAATGGGAGAAGAACAGTGGGAGGCTTTAATTCAAATTTAAGAGGACCGCTTCACGGACCTGCATGCATGCAGGGCGCGTGACTAAGGACAGGGTTCGGCACTGATAGTGCCGAACTTAAATTTCTGTGCGTGTTCGGCACCCAAGGTGCCGAACACGCCACACAGGCTGCCACGGGAGCAGAAGCTGCTCCCGTGGCAGCCAAATTCTCTTGTTCGACACCGTGGGTGTCGAACAAGCGGAGTTCGACACCCTTGGTGTCGAACTTCCTGAGTTCGACACCCATGGTGTCGAACTTTGCTGAGTTCGACACCGTGGGTGTCGAACTCACGTGTTCGGCAGTATGACTGCCGAACACGCTGGTCTGACCACGGGGATCCGAAAATATTTTCGGATCCCACGTTATTTTATAAAATTTTCTTCAACTCTGCATGAAATGAAAAAAAGCTCCGAATAATAGAAATTTATTTTCATAAATTTAAATTCAGTACAATTAAAAATCTCATAATCACACTACCCCCAATTGCACCATTTGCAATATAACTATCAGCAGCAACTCTTTCAAATATTTATGAATTATGCATATTATTACTATAAAATCGTGACTAAATATTTTATAATAAAATTGTAATTACTGTTGAAAAAATAATTTTTGAAACAAATTTTTATTAATGGTTACAATTTTTATTGTTAATATATTTTTTATATAATCACGAACAATGCGTATTAATATTGCTACTGTATATTTATTTTTAGATTAATATTATAAAATTAATTTTATTATTAATTTTAATATTTATCATGATTATAAAAAAAATTCTTTTATATATATATATTATTTATAAAAAAATAAATATATATATATATTTTTTCTTTCTAAATATGAGAATGAGATTATGCCATGCCATTGACTGCCTATCAAAGCATCTCTCCACCTATATATAATATAAAGCATAGGAACTAAAGTATAGAAATTATGATCGAGTAATTTTCGATTCAAATTAAAAAAATTAATCGAATTAAATTAATTTAAAATTTTAATTTAATTTTTTTATTTATTTTAATTAAATTTTAATTTTAAAAATTTAAATTATTTCGAATTGATTTTAATTAGAAAAAAATTAAATCGAACTGATTAGTAATAATAATATATTATTTTCAATAATATAGTGAGATTAGATCATATTAAAATTAAAATATTTTAATTAAATTTTAAAATATTAAAAATAAAGTATAAAAAATAAAAAATTTATTAAAAATTTAAATCGACTAAATCGAACTAAATCAAAATAAATCAAATCGATTCAGTTCAATTCGATTTTTTATCAAAATCGATTCGATTCAATTTTCATAAATATTAAAATTTTAATTTTTGATTTATTCTATTATGTTCGATTCGATTTTAAACTGAACCGACCGAACATTAATTATACTCTTTTCCTTTAACTTCTCTCCCTCTCTTTAATAAGCAAAATTTAGTAAAAAGTTTATAAACTTTTTTAAAATTTCAAAAAAGAAAAATTCAATATTCAAAAGTAGTGCAATTATTTAACCAAATGTTAATTTAACCCCAATTTTCCTTTAATTCTTGAGTCCTAGAATACTGATTGCACAACATGAGTGGATTTTCCTTTTTCATCATAGGCTTGACTGGATTTATATTTTAATAATATATATATATATATTTTTTTTTTCCTTTAAGGAGATGATGGTGGCTGGGTTATTTACTTGAGAGGAGAGGAATAAAATGCAAAGTTGGCAGGTCCCACAGCCACTCAAAATCAGGATCTCCTAAGCATCTCAACTTATCAACTGCTTCAAATAAACAAAAGTTTTCCAGTTAATTAATAAAATAAAATAATAATAATAATTATTAATTATCCATGCTTAACTTTAATTGATGCATAATGATATTGTTCCAGGCTGAACCACCAAGCTTCTCTCATGTGAAGATCCTGCTTTTGCGGCTACTGGCTATTCTTAATCTATAATTTAATTCCTCTCCCTTTATTTACTCAACCAATATATATAAATATATATTATTTCCTTTTTTTTTAAATAAATCATATTAGCAATAAATATTAATAAATAATTAGAGGTGTATATGATTCAAACCGTTGAATTATTCGAGACTCGATTCGATAAAAGTTCAATCAAGTTCGATTCGATTTCTAAATGAGTCAAATTTGAGCTTAATTTTTAGACTCGCTTAATTTGAACTCTATAGTATTCGACTCATTAAAACTCGTGAGTTTAGTGCATTTCTGAATTCATGAGCAGATTCGCGAATAGATTCGTGAACAGTATGTTAAGTAAGCTGAAATTATTATTACAAGAGAAATAAATTCAAACTCTGCATATACTTTCATAAATCAAACCTAAATTTTTTAAAATTCAACTCTTACACTCTTAAATTTACATATATTTGGATCATTAAAATTTAAAAGTTCATTTTTATAAATTTACGAGTTAATTTGTAGATATACTTATTTAACTAAAATTATTTTAGTTTTAAACTTATTAATTTTAAATTAAAACTCATTATACATTATACATGTAAATAAATTAAACTATTCGTGAACTATTTGAAATTAAACTCGATAAAAACTCGACTTCAGCTCGATAAAAACTCGACTCGTCTAAATTCGTTTGCTAAGCGAGCTAAATTTAAACTTCTTAATAGTTTACTCAAATTCGAAAAAATTTTAACGAACCAAATTTAAACTTTTCAAAATTCGAGTCGGCTCGGTTCATTTATCCTCTATACATAATTTATAAACTATAATTTTGATAAATTTACTAAACATGTAAATTTAATTATTTTAATATTTATCAATTACCGATTGCTTTAAATTAGTAAATAAACACGCTTGCATTTGTGGTAAATTTTTTTTTAATTTTGAAGAATTATATTTTTATTCTGAAAGAAGTAGATGTCAAAGAGACAAGATAATGACAAATCTTTTTAATTTTATTATTATTATTATTATTTAGGAATATTTATTTGTTTTAGGATTCATTATTTGCTTAGAGATTTCTTATCAAGCAAAGAAACTTTAACTTTGATTACCAGAGAAGTTAATTCATTGCACAAGAATTCCATCTAATTATTTCAATTATGCACTCCACCAACTTGATGCAGAACAGTAATTCATCTATCATAATAATTTTTAAAAAAAAAAAGAAATAAATAAATTCATTGAATAATGATTTGAGCAGCTTCAGATTCCACCAAAACCAAATTGAAAAATAATAATGCTAAATAAAATTTAAAAAATTAGATTTCATTTATTTATAGAAAATAATTTATATTTTAAAAAAATTACTAAAAATATAAATTTTATGCATATAAAAAATATCTTCTAGTAAAATAATTTATTTTTTATCGTTTAATTTAAATAAAAAAATAAAATATATTAATAAATTTATATATAAAAATATTAATAAAATTATCAAAATATGAAAAATAATTAATTTTTTTAATTAAAAAATATTAAACATCTACTATATCATATAATATTTCTATTTAAAATAGATCAAAACTCTAAATAACCAAATATAATATAATTTTTTTATTACAATTTTCAAATTAAAAAAAAAACTTGTAATAGAATTTCTAAAAATATTATTATAATATTTCTACAAGAAATAAACTCTAACGACACCCTTATAAATCTTTAATAATTAACCAGCCAAAACACATAATAATTATATATATAAATATAGTTACTAATAATAATTATAAATATATATATATAATTATTTTAGTAAATTATATTTTATTAACATAATTTTATTAATATTAAAGTAGTATATATACATAATTTATTTAAATAAAACAGAACTTTAATTAACTAATAAAATTAATTAATTTATACTATTATAACTATTTAATAATTGGTCAATGACTAAAAAATATAACAATTTTATGTTGTTATAATTATAATAATAATAATATATATATAATTATTTTAATAATTTATATTTTAATAGTATAATTTTATTAATGTATATAATAAATTATAATTAATTAATTAAATTGATTAAATAAAATAATAAAAAATATTTAATAATTAAATAATATTATAATTATATGTGTAATTTTATTAAAATTTTAGAATATATAAAATATATTATTGAAATTATATATATTAAAGTTATAATATAATTATAAATAATTTAAAAATATATATAAATTGATTTTTCCGTATGGATTTAATTTAGTCTGGTATAGTATGGTTATTGCAAAATAATCAAAATTATAATTAAATATTTAATTAAATTTAATTTAGGGTTTGATTTTTATATTATCTATTTTTTTTTATTTCGATTTAATTCAATACGATTTTTTTATTCGGTTTGGAACTGCAAGAGAGCCCTATTAACACGTACAAGATAAAAGCCCACAAATTGCAGGCAAAGCCCAACTCAAAGAAGGTCCAAACCCATTCCAATTCACGCCGACCCAATCGCACTCGCACAATCGCTCGAAACGACAGCTGAAAAACCGTCGTTCCCTTCATGCACACCAGCATCTCAGCCAATCAAAGCAACCAACAGCTGCTCTGCCTTCCCCGCTTGCATCTTAGGCATATCCACTCACTATCAGACAACAAAAAGCATAAAAGAGCCAAAGGCAGCAGAAAATCACCAAGAAAATAAAAATAAGAGAAACTCAGCTAGAAACACCAATCAACAACCCAAAACCAGAAATCAACTTGATCAATTTTTCAGATAACTTTTATCAATCAACAGAGACTTTAGTATTTAAAAAATTAATATTTAAGAAATTTATATTATAAATAAAAATTGAATGAGAATATTGTTATCTCTTAAGTTTAGAGACAACGTGAAATTTACCTAAAAAAGAAATGGTCCAGAGAGCTTTATGGCAAAATGAGAGTGACTTTAGGGATATTTGCATATGTTCAATTCGCGCACATTCTAATGACATGGATTTAGTAGTTTTAAATGAGATTAGATTTAAAAAGGGAATTTTTTTCTATTTACTTTCTATATTATAGAAAATTAGTTAGTTGGCACTCCGAGACTTAGTCTGGTGGAAAGTGCATCCTGATAGATCTGAGAGGTCTAAGATTCGACTCCCCCAACCCCCTATTTCAAAAAAAAAAAGAAAATTAGTTAGTTGATTTTTTAATTTTAAAAATATAATAAAATATTTTTTATTAATTTTAGTCTTTTAACTGTTTTATTATTTAATTTTTATATTTTTAAAAAATTATTAATCAGTCCCTCATTTTATAAAAAAATTATTATTAATCTTTTTATATCAAAAATATTTTAACTTTTTTTATAAGTAAAATTAATAAAAAAATTAATTAATAAATTTTTTAAATATTATAAATATTTTAATATATTTTTTAAAATTAAAAAATTAATTGCTAATTTTTTTTATAACATAGCGAGTAAAGTAAATTTCCCTTTGTGGCAAATACTAATAATTTTTAAATGTTTATTTATTTTAATTTATAATTAAAATATTAATTTTTATTAATTAATTAATTATTTATTTTTTTAATAATTTTTATTTATTTTATTTTTTATACATATTAAAAAAATAATTTTTTTATTAATTTTATAATTATATTCATTTTAAAGATATTAAAATTTCATTAATTACTAAAAATATTTTAAGAAAATTTTAAAAATAATATAAAATTAAATAAATTTATAATAGTATAAAAATATAATAATTTTAAGATAATAAAAAAATATTAATAAAAATTATGAGATAAAAAAATATAATTTATTATGATTACCGTAAATTTGACTTTTAATTAACATATATTATATTTAACTTTATTTTGATATTTTTATTTAGTAAAAATAACGTAGCAATATAATTATTGAATTATTATAAAATTTTAAAAACTTTTGTTATAATTTTCTATGTGAACATAAGTATATAAATATAAATATAAATATTTAATTAATTATTGTTAAATTTATTTTAATTGAAATTAATTTATAGTAATCATATTAATTATATTTAATATCTGAAAATAAAAACTGTTAAACTCCAACTAATTATGTGATTAGCTAAGTAATTAAATCACGCTTCGTGCATTCTTTCTTTATCAGTTAGTTGAAAGTTATTATTATTATTATTATTTATTATTATTTTTAAAGAGGAGAGAGAGAGAGAGAGAGAGAGAGCTGATTGTATCAGTCTATTATATGTCGGCTTGTTCACATAAACAAAAAAAAAAAAAGCTGTCTTTGCTTTTGCGTTTCCTTTCTATCGGTCTCTGATTTCTCGCCGATAAGTCAGTATCGTTCTGGCTCCTTTTTGATCCCAAGTGAAATGAAAAATTTCCCTCTTTCTTCTCTCTCTCTCTCTTTTTTTTTAGATGAAGTGGGAGTTTGGATTCCCTTTCGCCAAACATTCTGATTCTCTCTCTCTTTCTCCTTTTTGTTTTGGTTGAGTTTGATCTTTCATGGTGAAGATTCATCATTTACTGAGATGTGGAAGAAGAAGAAATAGCTGACAGAGGAAAATTTTTGTGTTTTCTTAGTTTCGTTGGGAATTTAAGTGCAAGTTAGTTAGTTACCTGTGGTTGTATTGGATTTTTGTTTGCTTTTCTAAGCATTTAAGCTGATTCCTTTAAGTGAAATGATCTTGCAAGTATTGGCAATGTTTTGGAGCTAAAGCTGGTTTTTGTAGAAGAGGATTGAAATATGGTGTAGAGGTATATGGTTAATTTTCTATCTGGAAGAGAACAAGTGATTGGATTTGCTAAAGGAACCGTTTTTACTATTCATTCTCAGCAAAAATGAAGGTTCCTCCAAATGGGTATATGCCTAATTCTGCAGAAGGTAGGCTTCAGCTGTCTTTGATATTTATCATTTCCAGCCTTTTCTTTTCTTTTTCCCTTTTTGTCTTTGTCTCTTGGGAGCTTTTCCCAGCTCATGCTTCACTTTTTTTTTTTTCCTGGAAAATTTGAGCTGAACCTGGTAGTTATTACTGTTTCATGCTCTTCTTAGCTTCTGGTGCTGAATCATGTAGGTAGAAGGTGGAAAATCGAATCTACCAGCTTAGGTTTTTTCTCTTATTATGATCTCATACCTTTTACCAAAGACTAATAATTTTGAAAATCAATGTTTGTCTGATGCTATAAAGTCTGGGTTTTTGCATTTGAATAAAAATTTATTGATTTGCATCTAATGTATGTTTGAGTAACCATGTTAAGTTTGGAAAAATCCTGTTCTGGGAAATAATATGAATATGTATTTAGGATGATATCATTTCCTTGTTGAAAATTATTTTATTTGGAGAGTGAGATTTGTTTTAAATAAACTACTAATTTAAGAACTTGATTTGTATTTTTCTTTAATCGAACGGTCCTTTTCAATATCTTAATCTATTATTTATTTTCATGATTTTGTTTAGAATATACTTTTCAATCACACACTACAATTTTCAATTTCTGAATCTTTTAAAGTTCCGAAGGTTGAATCTCTATATGTCGTTGGTATATCCAAATGGCGGATTATCTGACCGTCTAGTGAAATTTCCTCAAATAACTTTACATTCTCTCTGCTTATAAAGTATAAAGAAAACAAGGGAAGCTGAAAATATGCTTTTTCCAAATATTTTCATTATATTTATAGCTCTCTTATGATTAATCATATGGTTTTCAGAGCCAGAAATAAATTACTCTTTTCCCCCCCTTTTTGGTTACTTGGTAATGGCTTTATCAGGAGTGACTTTGTTTCTCTTTGGATAACATGGTATTCCTTTAGATCTCTTGAGGGTCACAAAAAAGTTAAATGCGTCTGAATGTTCTTCTTTCCTTATATTTTTGTCATTCAAAAGACTGAATTATGCAAGAAAGATGGGGATTTTTTTTTAATTATTTGATTAATTATGGTTTTCTTATTCTATTACATTGATGATATTCTGGGTTGGTTTGGGAACAGGAGAAAGGAAGACTATTAATTCGGAGTTATGGCATGCTTGCGCGGGGCCATTGGTTTCTCTGCCTCCAGTTGGAAGTCTTGTAGTTTACTTCCCTCAAGGCCACAGTGAGCAAGTATGTTGCCTCGTTACATCTAGCAGAGGTACTTTTCTGGGTTGTGGTTTCTAATGGAACTTTCTGTGGCTACATAACTTTCAGGTTGCAGCGTCGATGCAAAAAGAGGCTGATTTCGTACCAAGCTATCCCAACCTTCCTTCCAAGTTGATTTGCATGCTTCATAATGTCACATTGCATGTATGAGAACGGTCACTGCTTTGAACTTCTGCTTTATAGTAATTCAATATTTTAAGAAAATGTTGTTTTTGAATAAATTTGGTATTTATTATGCATGATTGCTGCTTCCTTGTTACTCAGGTGAATTGGCGATGCCTTTTTGCCTTTACTTTGTGTAATATAGTGCAAGATGATTGCTAGTCATGAAAGTATAGTTGTGATAACATAATTTTTAAATGGTCACTGGTCAGGAAATGAACAAAGTGAAACAAATAAGGGAAAAAAATTATGCTATTCCAGAGCTGTGTACTTACTGATTTATGTACGTGTTCAATCAGGCTGATGCAGAAACTGATGAGGTCTATGCTCAGATGACCCTTCAACCAGTCAGCAAAGTAGGTCACTCGCTCAATTTTTAATGAATAAATGACTTTACTGTTTCTTTTATTGACGTATATGGAAGATTGCTTATAACATCTATTCTGTAGTATGACAAGGAAGCATTACTGGCTTCTGATATGGGCCTCAAGCAAAGCAGGCAACCTACTGAATTCTTCTGCAAAACTCTAACAGCTAGTGACACAAGCACACATGGTGGATTCTCTGTCCCTCGACGAGCCGCTGAGAAGATTTTCCCACCACTGGTGCTTACAATATGTCAAATTATGCTTCTAGTTTTTAGAATTTTATAGATCTATGTTGTGCATTATGTTATATTTTTCCTTTTTCTAATACTTGAAATGACTATATATGATAGGACTTTTCAATGCAACCACCTGCGCAGGAGTTGGGAGCCAAAGATTTACATGACAATGCATGGACGTTTAGACATATTTATCGCGGTATTGACCTCTTGGCATATCTGCTTATATGCCTAATACATATGTAAACATTTGAATACTTTTATTAGATGAATACCCGAGTCTGGAAATGCAATTGCCTGTCTTTTAAATTGTGGTGTAGATGAATGTAATCATCTCTTTTGGTAACTTGTTCCTTCCTCTGGTTTTGGCTTTTTCTCTTTTTCCCCCTTAATATTTTGACTTTTTTGGGCAATTCTTAAGAATATGAAAAATTTCATTGTGCTTTGTTTTATTGTGTTGATATACATTGGCTTTGACCAACATGAAATCAGGAGATTTTGTCTTTCGTGTTATTATTTTAAATCTGCGAGGAAAGCAGAAAAGCATGTTGAACTGTGGATTCCATGTCACAGGTCAGCCGAAAAGACATCTGCTCACTACAGGCTGGAGTGTCTTTGTTAGCACAAAACGACTATTTGCTGGTGATTCTGTTTTATTTATAAGGTATAAAATGAGGATTTGATGAGAAAAAAGTTTAGCTGGATTGTTTTTGTATTTAGCTGAAATATTCTGATTTGATGTAGAGATGAAAAGTCACAGCTTCTTTTGGGTGTAAGGCATGCTAATAAACAACAGTCAGCGCTCTCTTCATCAGTCATATCCAGTGACAGCATGCATATCGGAATTCTTGCTGCTGCAGCTCATGCTGCTGCTAATAACAGCCCATTTACCATATTTTACAATCCAAGGTACTGATTTATCTTAATCTATCTCATCAATGAATAATAATAATAATAATTTAAATAGTATTTCATGAAGGACACGGCTGAGGAAGTTTACTTGATTTAAATAGGGCAAGCCCTTCTGAGTTTGTTATTCCCTTCGCCAAGTATAGTAAAGCTATGTATACACAAGTTTCAGTGGGCATGAGATTCAGAATGATGTTTGAGACTGAGGACTCGGGAGTGCGTAGATATATGGGCACTATCACTGGCATCAGTGATTTGGATCCAGTGCGATGGAAAAAATCACAGTGGCGCAATCTTCAGGTATTTTTAGCTGTTTATAATTCTGGCATGATTATCAGATATTTTTAACCCTTTTCTTGATGTATATTTATGTATAAAAAGATGAGAGAATCTATCCACATACAAATTATATGTAGGCGTGTTGAGTCATCGTTGCATTATCCCTCTTGCTATTATCACCGAGTCCATTAAATGTATTTTTCTATTGTATGGTCTTAAAGATGTGAATCCCTTCCTGTCATATCTAGATTCCAAATTTCTGCTCATTTTGCTTTTAACTTGATTTTCCTTAAGATAGTTCTCAATCGATGTTTATTCATGTCAAACCATTGTCATGGACTTGTGCTTTAGACTAAGTATATCACCTTTTTTGATAGGTTGGCTGGGATGAATCAGCTGCTGGTGAACGGCCAAGCCGAGTTGGAATTTGGGAGATTGAGCCTGTAATAACTCCTTTCTACATTTGCCCCCCTCCATTTTTCAGACCTAAGTTCCCTAAGCAGCCAGGGATGCCAGGTAAATCAAATTCATCTCTTACCCTGTTCTTGTAATGTGCACATATTCGTAGGCTGCAAATTTCTCTGTTGTAGTTATGTTAGAACTTAGATATCCTATTATTATTATATGAAAAATAAGGTGATCAGTGAGTTTCTTGACCAATTTTGCTCAAGGGGAAAGCCAAATGTTAACTGGAAATCAGTTTCAGAAGCAAAATTTTGACATGTATATCCAGAAAAGTTAATCATGTGGTTTTCCAAGTGATATTTTATGTTGCTGATGTCAAATAGCCTCATGTGGATAGTTTTCGTCCACATAATCTCTTACTCATTTTTAGTAGTTGCTGATTCAGTAAATCTTTTTGTATGACGCCCTTTCGGTATTCATCATAACTTATCTTTAGTAGTGTTTTTGCAGATGATGAGTCTGACATTGAGAACGCTTTTAAAAGAGCCATGCCTTGGCTTGGAGATGATTTTGGCATGAAAGAAACCCCAAGCTCGATTTTCCCTGGTTTGAGTTTAGTTCAGTGGATGAGCATGCAACAAAATAATCAGTTTCCAGCTGCTCAAGCAGGATTTTTCCCACCCATGCTTCCTTCCAATGCCCTGCATAGTACCCTTGGCTCTGATGATCCCTCAAAGTTACTGAATTTTCAAGCCCCTGGCCTGTCTGTACCAAGTCTCCAGTTTAACAAAGCAAATCCGCAAAACCAAGTTGGCCAGCTGCCACAGCCATCTATGGCATGGACTCAACAGCAGCAGCTGCAGCAATTCTTGCAGACCAATATCAGCCAACAGCAGCCAGCTCAGCCTCAACAGCTGCAGCAGCAGCCTCATCCACAACAGCAGCAGCGTCAGGAACCACAGCAACAGCAGTTGAGCCAACAGCCGCAGCCAGAGATTCAGCCTCGACAAATACGACAACAGCATCCACAATTAGAGCAACAGCAGCAGCAACAAATATTCCAACCTCCTGTAAATAGTGGTGTTACTGCTAACTCAATTTCAAATCAAAATTTGCAGCAACCGATGGTATATTCTCAACTTCAACAGCAGCAGCAGCAGCAGCTACTGGCAAGCAATACCCAATCCCAAAATATACCCCCTGCTAATAAGAGTTCATATCAGCTGTCGTCTTTGCCACAAGATGCTACACTCCAGCAACAAATGGAGCAGCAATCTACCCTCTTACAGAGGCAACAGCAGCAGACACAATTGCAGCAGTCCCCACTTCAGCTGTTACAACAAAACCTGTCACATAGAACACAACTACCACTGCCACAGCAGCAAGTGCAACAGCTATCCCAGCCCAGCCTCTCTGAGCAACAGCTTCACTTGCAGTTGCTGCAGAAAATGCAGCAACAGCAGCAGCAGCAGCAGCAGTTGCTTTCCCCTACGAGCTCACCTTTGCAGCCTCAGTTGCTACAGCAACAGCTGAACCATCAACAAAACCAGCAGTTCCAGCAGTCACCTGTTTCGCAGAGTCAGCCACAGGGTAGCAATAGCTTCTCAACGGCAGCACTCGGACAATCACAATCCTTTCCCGTTTGTCATTCCCATGTGCTACAGAAGCCACCTACTACAAATAGAGCCCATTCCACTCTTACAGATGGAGATGCTCCATCTTGTTCAACCTCACCCTCCACTAATAACTGCCAAATCTCTCCATCAAATTTTATGAACAGAAACCAAGAATCACCGGCAATATTGATGGGGGACCAAGTGGTTGAGCCTGGAACTAATCTGGTTCAGGAGCTAAATAACAAGTCTGATATTCGAGTTAAACACGAGTTTCAAAGTTCAAAAGGGTTAGAGCAACTAAAATACAAAGGTACAGTACCTGATCAATTGGAAGCCTGTTCTTCAGGAACATCATATTGCCTAGAAGCTGGCAACATCCAACCAAATTTCTCGCTCCTCACCTATGGTTTGGATGGTGATATCCAATCACATCCTAGGAACAGTATGCCTTTTGCAGCTAATATTGATAGCTTGGCACCTGACACTTTGTTGTCAAGGGGATATGACACTCAGAAGGATATTCAAAACCTGGTAACTAATTATGGTGGGACTCCAAGAGATATTGAGACAGAGTTGTCCACTGCTGCGATAAGCTCTCAAACTTTTGGGGTGCCAAACATACCCTTCAAGCCTGGATGTTCCAATGATGTTGCAATAAATGATTCTGGGGTTTTGAATGGTGGATTGTGGGCCAACCAGACTCAACGCATGCGAACATATACAAAGGTTTGTTGTCTCTCTCTCTCTCTCAAATTATATATAAACTCTAGAATCAAGGTGGAAGTAATAAAAGATCAAACTCACCCATATAGAAGGAATGAATTGTTACAAACAGGAGAGCCAAAATGCTGGGAGCTTCATTCAAGGCTTTGCAAGAGATGCATGCTTATAAGCTTAACATATCTAACAAAAAACCTTAAGAGATTAGGTCCATGATCTTTCCCATTTATGTGTCCCTCATTTCACGCACCTTCCTCAAATGTGCTACTTTCATACTTCCCTACATGCTATCCGAATAGAATTCTTTTCCTTTCTTTTTTTTACATAGGTGTTAGATGCTCTATTACTCATCCAAATATGGAAAAAAGTAGTTCTAGATATTTGATTATGGCAATTAACACTAGTTCTTGGCATTATACCTTCAATTATTTGTTTGCCTAAGTATAGAATTAGTTGGTTTAGTTTTTGATTCATGAAATTATAAATGACTGACATGTTCAAAATTATGAAGGTTCAAAAGCGTGGCTCTGTTGGAAGATCTATTGATGTAACCCGATATAGAGGGTATGATGAACTTAGACATGATCTAGCTCGCATGTTTGGTATTGAAGGGCAACTAGAAGATCCACAAAGTTCTGACTGGAAGTTGGTTTACGTGGATCATGAAAATGACATACTACTTGTTGGAGATGACCCTTGGGAGTAAGTCGTGAACCTCAAAACTTTCAGATTAGATTGTCTCTTTTCTAATCTGCTTGTGCTCAACTGTGTATTTTCTGAACATTTGCAGGGAGTTTGTA
Source organism: Manihot esculenta (assembly GCF_001659605.2). Taxonomy (NCBI): domain Eukaryota; kingdom Viridiplantae; phylum Streptophyta; class Magnoliopsida; order Malpighiales; family Euphorbiaceae; genus Manihot; species Manihot esculenta. The sequence continues at coordinate 3,858,521 of NC_035163.2, forward strand.
AGCTGTGTTCAGAGCATAAAGATATTGTCATCTGCTGAAGTGCAGCAAATGAGTTTAGATGGAGATCTTGGTAGTGTGCCAGTTCCAAATCAAGCCTGCAGTGGGACTGACAGTGGGAATGCATGGAGAGGGCACTATGATGATAACTCAGCTGCCTCATTTAATAGATAAGGCATTTAAATTGAGATAGAAGCTGCTAATGAACTTCACGTGACGGTTTCCTCGACCCTTGAGCAAGGGCAGTTGCCACCGTCATGGCCTCCATCGATTCGAAAGATGAAACAAGTCGAACTTCCTTCAGGTACTCTGATGACAAAAGGGAATGTTCGGACGGAGATGACATTGTAGTCTTCATGCGATCTCTTCACCATGTATGCCGCTGGAAGTTGAGCACTTTATGAATTATGAACTTCTGCATGCAAAGGACGCAGCTGTATATATTTTGTCTCAACTTTTGGCTTTCTAGTGATAGATGTAAGCAGTTTGGTTAAATGCAAGAGGAAGAAGGATTTTGATGTACATTAGAAAGCAAGAACAAAATGATGAGATGTATAATACGACGTTTTATTCAATTTGAAGTTCAATCTAACAAAACAATTCCTTGTAAATGTTACGATGGAAAACAATATCTCGATCACTGATTCTATTCATTGTGCTAGAGGTGCTCGGTAGTTCGTATTTGTACTGCTTGAAACTGATAATGGTGTAATGGGCAATGAATTATATAACGAAAAATGTATACTTACACATCAATATTTTAATTTGATTTGCTATACTGAAAAAAGTACTTTGACCAAATTCATATTATGTTTAAAAGTTTTTTTTTTTAAGTATTTTTTTAAATTTTAAATATTTATTAAATTATGATTAAAATTAACATGTCTAAGAGATATGCAATAATGCATTTAGCTGCACTACAACTGTTATACTTATCATGGATTTATTCTACCGTTATCCATACGAGGGAGGCATGGTGATCCACTGCTGACGCTCAAGGTAAGAGGGTAATTGTAATTTTCAAGCTACACCGCTAGCCGACTTTACTGTTCATCTTGCTCGATTACGCCTAACAGGCAAACACAGCTTCTCACAAAAATGACCAGAATACGAGTCACAAATTCAAAAAAGAAATTTACGTTATAATTCCACTCATAACAGTGGAGCAGTAATCAATTTATGCTCAAGTACTAATTTATAATCCACAATGCCTTGAGGCAGCTCAACCACAAAATTCAGAGATACATCAAAACGTCGAAAATGAGAGATGACTATGAAAGCACTGCCATCACATCAGAAACCCTTAGTGCAATGTAGTTGGTCCCATCATTGCCCTTGAAGTCATTCCCTGCATACTTTGAGTACAAAACTGTGTTCCCTGGGGAGACAGACAGGGGTTTCCCGTTGCCTTCCTCATCAATTGTCCCAGGCCCAACTGCTACTATCTGTTTTACCCAATCAAGAAAACATGATAAGGCATAAATCAACTTTTAAGTGATGCATCAAGAAAAAAGGTTCCAAGATGCCTCATCTTACGGTGCCAATGGAAGGTTTCTCTTTGGCTGCCTCTGTCAGTAACAAGCCTCCTGCAGTTTTCTCCTCAGCCTCAGCCACCTGCATTCAAATCCAAACAATCCCAAGTGTATCCCTTAGCCCCAAATTGTCCAATAATTGCATAACTACGAAAAGTACTTATTATATTTTCTCTCTCCTTAATTAATCATTAAGGATTATACTTTTACACCAATAAAATAGAGGGCGTTAAACAATCACTTGAAAAGTGATTGTCCATATCATTTCTCTAACTGTCCTTTATCAAGCAAGCAAGCAAGCAAACAGAGATAATCTGATTATTAAAACATACAGAAATAATGGATAGTGAAAGGGTTAGCACACCTTTATAAACACTCTATCATTCAAAGGCTTGAGATCTTTGATATCATCTGTCTCGAGTATACCGACAATATCATCCTCCTTCAATATAAGATGACTTGAACCATTGAACTCCACCTCAGTCCCTGCATACTTGGAATAAACAACCTGGGTGCCAGTCTACACATGCAGAAGCACATAGCATATGAATGATGCTGTAATGTATAATAGACGTTTAACAATAGGAAACATCAAAGTCCATAAAGATGACCTTGATGGAAATGTCCAATTTGGTGTTCCCAATTGTCCTCCCCTCTCCAACAGCAACAACCTCACCTCCTTGAGGCTTTGTTTGTGCAGAGGTTGGAAGTAAGATCCCACCATCAGTCTTCTCTTCTGCAACCTTAATCTTCACTAGCACTCTATCACCCAAAGGCTTAATCCCAGTGTACTACAGAAATTCAATACCATTAAGTTAGACAAGCTGAAAACACCATCATAGGTCAAAATCAAGCTATGTATCAACTCAAAATTATCAAAAAAGAATGTTGACTATGGAATGCTACAAGGAGTTAACTTCCATAATAAGATCTGACCATTAACCAATCAAAGACAGACGTGGGCTTCCAAAAATATTAGTATCCACTTAAGCTTCCCAATTCAATATAAAGCCAGAAGGCCAAGCACAAAAGCATCTCCAACCAAAATCCACCAAATCCCATTTGCCTAAAGCTAAATAATAATCCATACAATAGATTAAACAGACTACAGAGCTCCACAGTAGATAAAGAAGATACCTTAGGAGCAACCACAGTAGCAGCTTTCACGACCAAGCCCCGAAACGATCGTTGGGGTGCGCCACCAGCCTTCAATGTCCCGAAAGATGCGAACTTGACTGTGGACGGTCTCAACCCCTCAAAAGATGCCAAGCTCCGGACTGAAACTGAAATTGAGGACGCTGTGAGCTGAGCTGTGGCCATTTCTACACGTCATAGCAAACAACAATGGATTAAAATCGACGAAAGCCATGAAACAGAACAAAATACAGATTAAGTTCATAAAAATTACCTCAGATGATGGGATTGGGAGGAAGAAAGAGTTGAGTAACGCTGTGGTACTTGCGCTGATTAGCAGGAGGAGTCTAGAAGATAAAACCCTAGAGCCGTCAGAATAGGTTTTATCTGTTGGTAAGAGAGAGTTCTAGAAAGTTGTTGGTGTCTCACGCGCTTCTCACTCTACAGTCTACTCAGTGCTCAGCTCATAAAACGGGTGGGTTATTATACCCGTATTGATGGAAACTGGATAATGGTGACCCGGAGATTCCGATCTGGACCGGAAACAAATCCAATCAACGAAATGGGCCGTTGAGAAAAAGCTTGGGAAAACAATAGCCCAATATAATAAATGCAATTAAACTGGGCCCGTTGTCTGTCAAAATTACAAAACCATCCTTCAATTGTTTTTCGAGTTAAATACAACCACTCCTTTGGATTTTTCTTTTTTCTTTTTTTTGCAAGCAAGCCTAATGGTTTCTATCATTAGTATTATAGTTACGTTATCTAATTATCCTTAAAATTAATAATTATATTTATTTATATTAAAGTTATGTATTATGATGATAATAAAATTGTCATATAATGTTATCCGCAGTTTCACCGCTGAAAACTAGAAACCACACTGTATGTTCAAAATAAGGGTCGAGAGATACCAAAGACGCAGCAAACTGCCAGGCACACCAAGGGCTGGAATTGCCAAAAGAGCCAAAGTAAAACTCAATTTATTAGCCTGACTACGTATAGTTAGATTCAATCACTAACTATAATTGGAGAGAAAGATTGGCTTGTAACATTTCAGTCTATAATAGTTATAGAGCGGCTATTGAGAGTATGTTCAGACTCTGACATGAAAATCACTTACCATTACTATTATAATAGTCTCAAAACTAAAATACTATTAGTGTTATGATTTATATTGACTTAAAGTTGCTGGAATTCGTAACGAGTGAAACATACATGTTCTATATTTAATAGAATCTCAATCTCGGTGTAATTTTTATCGTGTAAAAGTTTAAAATTCTTATGCTAATATTTTTATCAAACCTTGTGGCATGTGTATAACTTATACAAATGACATTTGATGGGACTCCTAAGTGTATGTTATGTTATACAAATATATTTTTGTATGTGTAGAGTTCAATTCATAATTCTATTTTTATGCATGTTTAAGATTATAATGGAATTTCATCTAATACATAATATTTATGTTTAGCTTGTTAGGGTTCCAGTAATATTAAATCGATCTGAGCATTAACATCAATTTTGTAGTTTAATTTTAGAGTTGTTACTATTTATTTTCAACTAGTCATTTACTCACACGTTGTATAAATATTGAAATATATTATGTAGAATAATATAAAATTATTTTATAGAATAATATATTTTTATATAAATTAACTCCACTTATTAAGATGAGCAAAATATTTTCTCTTTTTATATATAAATTTTAAATTTAAAATTATTAATTGATGAAAAATAGATCATAATATATATATTATTTTGTTTTTTGAAAATTAAAATAATATAAAAAAATTATTAATTAAACATATAACCTATTACTATAAAATAAAGAAAATAATTATAAAAAATAATTAGAAATTCAACTAACATACATAATTTTTATTTATAAAGTAAAAAATTTAAAAAAACTAATATTAATCATGTACAAAGGTAAATTTAATTATATTAAATAAATTAACAATTTTAATATTCATTATAATATATTATTAATATTTAATAACAGATTCCATTCAAATAATTATATTTATAGAAAAATAAAATTTACTAAATTTCAATAGTGGTGAATAGCGGTGGATAACAGTGGATAAAATTTACTAAATTTGAATAGTGGTGGATAGCGGTTTCTACCGCAGTGGTGGTGGAGGAGAAAAATTATTTGAATAAAAGAATTTCAATATTTAAATGATTCTAGTTTAATGTCTATTCATCTAAAAGAGTTGAGATGGCGGAAAAGAGTTATGTTAGATTCCAAGAGAATAATAAGAAAATATTTTTTAAAACAGCACCCATTTGAAAATAGAGAAAATAAAATTATGTGAAAAATTATATGGAATGGAATGAAGTTTGTGCCAGTGAATTTTATATATTATGAATATATTAAAGTCACATAATTATTAATATAATAGATTATAATAATCTAAATTTAATAATTTAGTTATTTTGCACTCCCAGACTTAGCCTGATGGTAAGTGCATCCGGTTAAACCTGATAGATCTTAGATTCGAATACCCATCCCTCATTTCAAAAAAAAAAAAAAAATTTAGTTGTCTAAAATTTGTAATGTTTGATTATATTAAAATTATTATTTTATTTTTTATTATACTTTAATTATTTATGTTTATTTTTTTAAAAATTATTTGAATAGAATAAAATTTTAATTTAATAATATTTTATATAATTAATTCTATTAATTTTTTAATTATTTTATACTTTACTACAATTAATATTTTTTATAATAATTTTAATTAATTATATTTATTTACTCTATATAATTATTCATATTAAATGAATAAAAATATATAACATTTATTAATTAGATTATATTAGATATAATTTAAAAAATTATAAAATCAATAAACTAACTATTGTGAAATAGTAAAAAATTTTTACATAACATTTTATTGCAGACTTATATATATATATATTTATTTTTTGAAATCAGTATATATTTATATATTTATTTAGAATGATTTATTTTATTGTTTAAACATCTTTTTATACGATAATTATTTAATTTTTATAAATATATTTTAACTTTTTTATTTATTATTAAAATAAAAAATATAATAATTTTTTAATAATAAAATACAATAATACTTTTATTATAATATAATAATATATTATATTAAAATTAATAAAAAATCAAAAGATTAGTAACAATTAATATAATAAATTGTAAAAATAAAAAAAATCATACATTAATATTGATTATAAAAATAATAAATTTTATTTAATATATATATATATTAATTATTATTTTATATAAAAATAAAATTATAAATATATAAAAAATTATAAATTTATACCACATGACATAATTAGTCTCTCATATATTTATTATTATTTACATAAATAATGAAAAATATGTAGTATTAATTAATTAATAATATTTTTACTCGTTTAACTCATCAAATAAAATATATCTTATCTTCTACGAATTATTGCTAATATCCCTCATTATTATTCGACAAATATTTTATATTTGTTTAATTTATACATTTTAATTAATAATCATAAATTTATATTTTACCATTTCAGTAATTTTCATAAAAAATTTAAATTATATTCATTAAATGTATAATATATATAAAAATTAAATATTAATTATTTATATAAACAAATTAAAATTATAAGTACGTAACTCATATAAATCCGAAACTAATATAGATGTTATTTACTAAAATCAGATTCATTTCAAAACTAATTATATAACCGCCAAATATAAAATTAATTTTAATATAAAATTAGATTTTACGCTTTAAAATAAATTAAATATTTTAAAATAAAAAGTTGATGAGATCATATAATATATATATTTTTATTTTTTCCTTTTATTAATTACCGTAATTTATGTTGCTTTCGAGTCCTTACCGCAGCTTTTTGGGTCAAACCCCAGGAGATCATCCATGACGTAACAAACTAGCCACGGCAACTTCCTTGTTTATTAGAATTACGCGGCCTCTGCCACTATCGGTCAAACTCCAACACACTAACTAGCTGACGCATTGTTCTCCTACATCATCATGACAAATAATTAACTTTACGTCAAAGAATATATTATTAATAATTTAAAATTGTAAGATTATAATTATAATTATAATTATAATTGAATTTAAATAAATAATTTTATAGAACAATTGAAAACACAAATCACAAATTTTATAATGTGCGTACGCGGGACATTGTAACTGAAAACGTCATCGTTTTTGTGTTCTCCTTATTCATTTTTATCTGCTGTAAATGAGCCAAATTATTCGTGAGCTACTCGAGACTCGACTCGATAAAAACTTGACCGAATTCGGCTCGTTTTTTAAATGAGTCAAGCTCGAGCTTAATTTTGAGACTCGTCATTTAAACGAGCTGAGTTTGAGCTCCATAGTATTCGGCTCGTTAAGGCTCGCGAGCTGGCTCGTTTTTAGGCTTGCGAGCTGGCTCGTTGAGAAGGCTCGCGAGCTGCCTTGTTGAGAATGCTCGCGAGCAGGTTCGTTGAGAAGGCTCACGAGCAGACTTGTTAAATAGACTCGTGAGTAATATTGTTTAAATAAATTGGTGAACCAATTCGTTAAATAAATTTATGAACAAGTTCATATATTATTAAAAAAATAAAAATAACTATAAAGTTATAAAATTTAAATTATTATAAATACTTGAAAATTATAGTATTAAAAATTACAAATAATTAAGATTAATTATTATAATTAATATTCTTTAAAATTAAATTATAAAAATATTTTGTATATAATTATTATAATAAGATTTCATAAAATTAATGTATAATAAAAAATAATTAATACTAATTATTATAATAAGTATTCTTTAAAATTATAGTACTACATGATAAATTGAGTTGTAAAAATTATATACATTTTAAAATTAAAGTATAATTATAAAAAAATTTTTGTATATAATTAAGCATACAATATAAAAGATGATAATAATTATCAAAATATATTAATAATAATTAATTAAGGTTATATGGATGTTGAAGTTGAAATTCAAGTTAACTAATTGAACAAGCATGAAGATGATTATGAAGATAATTAAATTATATTAGCTTGTTTCAACCGTTGGAAGTTGGAATCAACTTTATTCGTTTGATATTAAACTTTGTGTGTAATCTAATTTTATTATGTTGTTGAATTTATATTTATTTGTGTTATTTTAGTTATAAATTGTGTTACGTAATTTTTTTTATGTACACTCTCTTTTTTTTATATTATTTAAATTAATGATGATTAAAAACTGATTAAAGTGTAATTATTAATTCGAGTTCGAGCCTGAACTTGAGCTCAAACCAAACTTTTTAATTTTGAGTTCGGTCTCGAGCTTTTTTAACGAGTTTCTTAATCGAGCTTTCCGAGTTCGAGCTTGAGTTTTATTAACGAGTTTCTTAATCGAGCTTTTCGAGCTCGAGCTCGAATTAGGCTCATTATTAAATCGAACGAGCCTTTCACGAGTCGAGCTCGAATCGAGCTCGATTATAATATTTAATTCTCGAGCCGAACTCGAATCAAATATTAGAACTCAAGTCGAGCTCGAACTTCCAAACTTTTTTAATAAATGAGATTGAATTTTACAAAGTTCGGTTCGACTCGACTCGATTACACCCCTAATTTTATCTATTTTTTTATACATAATTTGACACATGATATATAAAAGACACACGTGATCCCAATAAAAAAATGAAAAGCAAGAATAATAGAAAAAAAAAAAAAAGAAAAACACACGTGTTTTCAAACTCCCCCACGTAACAGCAAAAGTATTGTCCTTCTCGAACCTTTGCTTCTTTCGTTTCAACGCGGTTAAAAATTCTGTGTTGACCTTCACAGTCAGACACCAGCGGCACCCACAAATATATATCCACAGCCGCAAAACTTCCATTCTCATCAGAACATCCTCAGCTTATACAAAAAAGATTCAAATCTCATCACTTACTACTAGAAACAAACAATAACTGAAGCACTTGTCTGAAAATTATGGTGAAACACATCACCGAGAAGACCGCACAGAGGAGTGATTCGAAGTTCAAGGGTGTCCGCAAGCGAAAATGGGGGAAATGGGTCTCTGAGATCCGTCTACCAAACAGTAGAGAGAGAATATGGTTAGGTTCATACGATTCGGCGGAGAAAGCCGCACGTGCTTTTGATGCGGCACTCTTTTGCTTACGTGGCCGTACTGCTAAATTCAATTTTCCAGATAATCCACCGGAGATAGCTGGTGGGCGGTCGCTTTCTCCGCCTGAGATTCAAGCAGCCGCAGCAAGGTTTGCAAATTTGGAGCGTCCGAGAATCCAATCGGATAATTCTTCAACGGATCAATCTGTGATGTCGGAATTACAAGCGGAGTCCCCGTGTGTTTCGGAAGTGTCAAATTTGACGACGCACATAGATGGCAGTGAACTGATGCTGGATATGAGTTTCTTGGATTCGCTAGCGAATCCGGGTTCGGATAATTACCCGGCGGATTACGGGTTATTCCCGGGTTTTGATGATCTGCATAGTGATTTTATTGAACTATTAACACAGCCTAGCCTTGACTTTGGAGAGGAGAATTTTGATGGCATTTTAACTCAAAATTCATTTCTCTGGAATTTTTAAAGATACTGAATTCGCGTCGGGTGGTTTCTGGACAGTTTTAGCTCCCAGAAGTTACTGGCTTTTTTTTTTTTCTTTTTTCCAATAGAAGTAAAATGACAAATTGGGTACTGTTTATTTTGCTGATGAAACCATTTTTTGTAAAGGTGTTCTTATTTTCTCGGAGAGTGCAGCAAATGTTTCTTCTTTAATTCTCTAAGTTTAAACAGGTAACAGTCAGCAACTTAAGTCTGTAAAATTTGTAATAAGAGATTTATAGGTTAAATCAATATTCATGGGGAGAATTATAATTTCCTTTTCCCTTTTCTGATATATTTGGTTTTGTTTTGTGCTTATTGTATTTTATTTTTTTACATGGTTGGTTTTAATTAAAGTGAGAATTCAAGATCTTGCAATCCTGAAAGCAGTTGCAATACTAAGTGGAATGAACTAAGGATTGAAAGGAAAAGAGAGAACAGGAAAGCAAGCGAGAGAATATGAAGTGAGGGTTTTGATAGCAGTCGAGGTTTAGATTCTTGCTTGTGTTTTCTTCTTTTGTTAGTGGAGAGTTTCTTGTCTTGCTAGTTAGTGTGGGCTCCTTCGTCCTGGAGGGTGGAGCGAGTCTGATGACATTGATAAGATGTTTTGAATTAGCCTTGGCATCTCCCTCAGTAGTTGTGTAGTTTTGATTTTGAGATGTAGGTTTGGTGTTTCTTTGGTGATCCTATTACTTGGAGATCTGCTTTTTGGTTTGGTTTACATGTTTCAATCCTTACATGAACTATGGTTGCTGGCTGTCAGAGATGGCGGAGGTCGATGGTGTTGGCATCAGAGCCAAGATAGGCTCTTAATGGCTACTTCATGACTATTGCGAGATTGAAAATGCCATGGATCAATTTTTTTCTCTAGTGGTTATTATCTGTGCCTGCGGTGGTTTGCTAAAGGAGCGTTTGGTTGGATTTTAATTTTTCTCTATTGATTTGATTTTCGATTGTATTTTATTTTGAGTGTGTTGGCTCTTCTACTGGACATGCATGGCAAATTGGTGACTAATTTCTCCGTGAATCGAATTGCTGGTTTCTTTGATCTGCGGTTCGACTGTCTATTTGTTTTGGGAATGCTAGCTTGGTGATGAATCATAAAAACACAGCCATATTACTCTATTTGGGGTTGAGTCAGTAGATTTTGGATGTGCTTTTTTATTTCTAGATTTGGACTAGAGACTAGATACTCAAAAAAGAAAAATCAAACCACAAAATAAATTAAAATCAAACTCAACACAGCCACTCAAATAAAAGCAAATAAATCAAATCAAATTACAAGCATCTACAACCCTGTCCACCGATCACCGCTACCACCTTTTTAAGAAGCAAAAACACCACTAGAGGAGTATATGATACTAGAGATCCAAAAAAAAAAAAATCAAATCACAAAACAAATTAAAATCAAACCAAACTAAATCCAACGCAGCCACTCAAATAAAAGCAAATAAACCAAATCAAACCCCAAATATCCAGAATCCTGTCCACCGATCACCGCTACCACCTTTTCCAGAAACGAAAATACTGCTATAGCCATCAACCGCTGACATGGAAAAGAGCAAACGAACGAAAGACAACAAAGCTAAGAGCATGCAACAACAGAAAATTAAAGAAAGACCAACGAAGCACAAACAACAAAAACATAGAGAACAGATCAGAAAACCAGAAAACACAAACAACACCCATTAACTTGCATTTTTCCTTTTTTGACGGTTACTGAACTTTTGAGTTTTTTTAACTTCTAAATACAAAATCCAAGTATGAGTTTAGGTTAAAGGTGATTTTTTGATAAATATGAATTTAGGTTCGGGTGATTTTTTGATAAATTTGGTTTTTAATTGATTTTTTTCTTTTTATGTTTTTTCTTTTTGTCTTTTTCAAACGTGCTTCTACCATTCTAAGCTTTGATCTGGCTGCCATTTTCATATAAATAACCATTTTCATATGGATAACCTGTTTGTAGATATAAAATTTTAATTTCTGTCAAATAGTTATTTAATTTTTATTTGAGCTCAATTTCTATCGTTTTAAAACATAACTTCTATTATTTTTGAGCCGTTAACTCTTAGCTGATTTTACAAATTAAAAATATTTTGAGCCGTTAACTCTTAGCTGATTTTACAAATTGAAAATATTTTGAGCCGCTAATTCTTAGCTGATTTTACAAATTGAATTCTCAAACTTGCAAAGACCTTTTCAAAGATTTACAAAGGAATTAGGCTCAAATTCAACCCTTCTCATGATGACTATTTGATTTGATTATGTGTTATTTGGAGTTCACTATCTATAATAAATTTAGCTTGGTATTGGATGAACTTTTATTGACCTGATAGGGCATAACATTTTATATCATAATGGAACCCAAATCCTATCAAATGAATAAATATTATTCATTTTTTAAACATATCTCCTATTTAATTTTGTTTACTAAAAATAGGGTTAATCAATAAAAAGTGAGTTATATAATTGTTCCAAGATACACAAACAACGAAATTAAGCTTCATACACATGGCCCACAAGACCTAGCCCAACAACCATACTCCTTAAACATTAAAAAGAAATTGGATCATTCAAATTCGAAACAAGAATTCGGCGAAGGAGAAAGAAAACGACCGTTGCAACATTGCCCATCTGGGAAACACAATCACTTGTAAACACTATCATTGGAAGCACCACGGAGAACTCCTTCAACCGCCGATATTTAACCAGGAAGAAGCACAAGAACATTTCACGAATGAAAAATGTAATCTCACCATGAGCAACTTGTATATCAATAAAAGAGCCAAAATCATAAAAGGCAAAAGACGAAACAATGGCCAAGTTTAGAATGCTATAGAAAGCCACCCTCAAGAAAACAACCAAAAGAGAGCAGTGGATAAGAGCTTTTCAGCAATTCGAGCCTTCAGGATATACAAGCGCGTCCAACGCTTTACTTCTTCAGTTTTAACAAAGAATCTATATAAACAAAGAGATCGTGAAACAGAGCGGTGCCAAAGGAGAGAGAAGATATGGCGGATATAAAGGGGTGAGGATGAGGAAATGGGGGAAATGGGTAGCAGAGATACGGCAACCCAACAGTAGAGGCAGGATATGGCTTGGCTCCTACACTACTGCAGAGGCTTTTTTGCCTACGTGGACCTTCTGCTACTCTCAATTTCCCAATGAATCCGCCGGATATTTCTTCGCCCATAGACCTCTCTCCATCGCAGATTCGTGAGGCTGCATTTAGGCACTCCCGGAAAGGTTCTGAGACTACGGCGTCACGGAGTTTGAGTTATCGTGTGCCGGCATCTGGGATGTTGGAGGATTCGGAAAAACTACTTGGAAAGGTTTATTTGCCTAGTAAAGAGCAGAGAGTAGGAAGTTTGGACAGGATTGCAAGTGGCGCATATTATCAAGCATCTGGTGTGTGGACTGTTTAAGTTTAATAGATTCTTTTTTTTTTAACCCCTTTTTATCTATCCTGATTGAGAACCTGATTTAAATAAAATACAGTGATTTAATTATCCTGAATTGGAAATTAAACAGAGAATCACAATACTTTACCTATAAAATTCTCATTCATAAAAGCATAAAGAACGTCGCCTGTAAAGTTCACACGGAAGATCACGTTCTTCTCTGGTGTTGCATTATTGTCCACTCTGCATTCCACACATCCACACACGTGATCATGAAAAAGAAGAAAAGCCTTGTTCTTGTGTCGTTTTAATCATGAATCATGCCTATAATTTTTTTTTTGTAAGTTGAGATTTTTATTACAAACCAAAATATAAGTTTTTCGCAAACTGAAAAAGTAGGAAATGGAAGGTGAGGTAATTACAAACCAAAATGGTAAGAAATGGTTGTGGATGGTAATAAGATAAGCATGCCGAGAGAGAGAGCATAGTGAAATCGTTGTTCCCCTGTCTGAAGGTTTTTTATTTCTGTTTTCTATCTTTGATTTTGGTGTTTGTTTGTGTTGTGAATCGCATGTTGTTTAGATGGGTTATCTTCGGAATTTTGGATTGTTAGTTTTCCTTCTTCTTTCGCGGCCAGTGGTTGTCGTAGCTCTGTCGTCAGAATGAGATGATACTTCATGGATGTGGTCGGTGCTATGCTGGAGTGAGTTCATAGGTGATTCAACACTGAAACTTTTCATACAAAAATATGCAGTAAAATCTCATATGTGCATACCATTTCTATCTTGCAAAATCTGATATTCATTATGAACCAGTAAAAAGTGGAAATCCTGTAGACTCTAACCAATGATCAGCTTCGTGCAAGAATTTGCCCACAGTAAACTGCCTTGCTTTTTCTTCACTGCAGTTCTTCTTATAGCCTTTCCAAGTAACTCTATGCCTTGTGTTGGAGCCTGGTCCATAGTTCAAGTGCTCAATATACTCCACTGTATCTAAACTGCTGTAATTATCCCATGTGTACCAGCCCTGCGGATGTATCAGGTCCCCTAAATAACTCTTCATCACCACAGTCCTTGAGTGGTTTCCCCAAGGCCTGCCCAAGAAAGTTGAAATATGTTGCCTTTTAGCTGATTTCAAATCTGGTGCAGCAAGAATTGTGCAATTTTGCAATGAAAAACCAGTGTTCTGATTTGGGTCTCTTCTGCCTTGAGCAGTGATCATATTGCTTTGACCAGGGATTGGTTTGCGAACAAGTATCAAACAGTTCTGGAAAATTGCTGCTGCATTTCCAAAAATGAAGTCAATTGTACCTTGGATTGTACATTCACGGTAGAATTGGCGAAGTGAATGAGCAAACAGTGCATCTTGATACGAGCTGAAGTTGCATCTATAAAAGGCAGAGTTAGAGGTCACTCTTGCAGCAACTGCTTGATATTTTTGTGGACCTGATGTGTTGATTATTGTCAAGTCCCTGGCTAGGAATTTGTCCCCTGCTACAGCTGAAAGAAGAAACAGCAAAGTAGATGACTCAGAAAGCAATATCTATAAACTAATGGGAAATTACTATTTGAGCTATATAGGATTGGAAAACTCTTGCTTTAAAAAAAAAAAAAGGAAAATTCATTAGTCGCTTAATTTTGAAAAACATATTAAAATATTTCTAATGTTATAAAAAAATTACTAAATGGTTTTTAAGTACCGTAAAAAAAAATTTAAAATACATTAAAAAATTAATTAATAAACCTTTTACAAAATTTAAAGAACAACTAAAATTTTCTAAATTAAACGTTTAAAACGGAAGAACTACATATTTTTTTAAATCAAAAGAGTAAGTAATAAGTTTTTTTTATAATATAAAAATTAAATAATAAATTTCCCTAAACAAAAAAGTTTACAAGCCAGAAATCTCACGGAGAAGTGCATACTTAAGGTAGCAGAATCAAAGGTGGAGAACCCATCAACAAAATTTTTAGACCCTTTGATTATGGTTTTGGTCATTCCATCGCCTATCAGCATGATGTTGATCTTCTCTCTGGTAATTTTCACATTTTCATTGTACACTCCAGCCTTGATCTTGATCACAAACCTGTTCTTGCTTCTTTCTGGTGCCATCTTTATGGCCTCAGCAATCAGGCGATAGTCACCACTTCCATCACTAGCAACAGTAATGTTAGGCTTCATATTTCGCCTTCTTTCCATTAAAATCCTGTCACTAGATGATATCCATGCTGGAAACCGATTTGGTGAAATCTTTTTAACAAACATCTGGTGATCATTCATGATTCTACTCTCGTTTATGGCTTCCATGTATGTGATGATGGACAAACAATTGCTAATCGTACGAGTTATTGGGGCAAACAAGTGATGAAGCTTCACTTTAAGATCTTTACGATTCTCAAAAGCAGATTCATCCAAATCAGAGAACCCATCAATGCATGTATGCTGATTCGTCATGGCTGCACTAAGCAAGGTCTTGATATTAGCATACAGTAAATGGAGATGACCAATGGATGCAGGGAAAGCGTGCAGATCATCCATGGCTAGTCCAAGTTCATAAAGGGTTTGATCTAACATTTCCACACAATCATTTAACGCATTTTTTTCCTGGGAAATCAAATCCTGAAACGTGAAGAACCCCAAAACGTGGGTTCTTGCTCTGGCTGCAGATTTCTCAGCTGCATCCATGGTGAATTCAAGAATATAGCGTAAAGTAATGAAATTCTTGGAAATGGGAATGGAGGAGAGAGTATTGAAGCACAAAGAAGGGTAGAGAGTTCTTGAACAAGCCGTTCTGATAATAGGATGTGGAATTGGAGTCGGAGTTGCAGAGGCAGCAGGGTCTGATAATCCTTGTTTTTCTCTGGAATCAAGAAAGGATTCTCTGAAGAAAGAAGCTAGGAGAAGTGTTGTCAGGGTGAAAAAGATAAAGAGAGCAGCAATCTTTTGATGGGTTCTTGTTGAATCCTTGGAAGGCGAAGAAGAGTTCTTGAAAATGATCGCCATTGTTCTTTGGTGGGAAATTGCAAACAGTCGAAAAAGGTGGTGACTTTTTAACCCTTTATGGTTAGGACTTGAGAGTTGAGAAAAATATTAAGAAAAATTTTACCATATGATTAGTATATATATATAATAAATTTTATTATAATAATTTTGCATAATATCAATTTATGTATGCATTAGAGGGGATAAAATAAAATTTAATTCTAAATATTATTTATGTATAATTTAATTTTTAAAATTTGCATTTTAATTTTACTATTTTGAATATATCATAAAATTTTATTAGTTAATTTCAAATCCAATATACAAGAGATTTCCGCTCCTTTCTTGTTAAATAAACTTAGACTAAAAAAATTTATGTCAAAATATTTTTGAATAAACATAGATAATTTATTTTTTTATTATTTAATTATAATATTAAAAAATGAAAAATTAAGTTAAATTTATATTAAAAAATTCTGTAGCATTAATAAAATTTTTAAAATTAAAAAAATCTGTAATTTTAAAATTAAAATTTTTAAAATTTTAAATATAATATAAAAAATTAATATTTTATAATATGATTTTTATAGAACATTTATGGTAATATCTTAAATTTACAATTATTTACCAACCGATAATTGGTGATACTACCCATACTATTTTAATACAAATTAATAAAATTGATATTTTTTTAACTTTCGCACTATAGTATTATGGGCAATTAGTTCCGACACAGGATCTAACTTTTCTATCCAAGGCTATAATTTCCTTAGTAAATTACATTTGTTTCTTAAAATCATTAACCCTAACTTTGATGTATTAATTTTTCACATTCATAGATTTGATCCTGGAAACCCATAAAGGAAAAAAAAATATATCCAGACCAGGAAAAGTAGAGTACTAAATTGTAGGGGAAGAGAGACAACAGATGAAGCAAAAAACAGACAATCTTTACTGCAATTGATGAAAAGGGCTCAACAGCCAAAGTTCAAACAATGCCGCAGAAAGGTGAAGGGAAAAAAAACCAAAAAACAAAAAAAAGAAGAAAAGAGCAAAATGAAGCAATGGGAATTCCTTCTTCGTCCGATCACAACAGTAAAATGACCATTATTATGCTTCACAACTCCGAAACTTCCCGCTTGAACCTTCAGCTCTCTTGAATTACGTAGCTCACCACTTAATCCTCAACAGTTAGAGGAACAGATTCAGCCTGAACAAATTTCATGAAACAAGAACAAAATATTGAGTAAACATTTCCAGACAGAAAGTGAAAACTAAAAGCTTCAAGCATGGAAACTGCAGGAGGAAGCTAGCTAGCTTACCAATTTGCGGTACTTGAGAGCATAGAACATTTCAAGGTAGCGCCGGCTTTCGCGACGATCAAGCTTAGAGACATGTTTCCAGAAGCCATATACACCAGTGAGAGTCAATAGCCTCTGAGAGTAGATTTGCCAAGTATACCTATGAATCAAACCAAACAATTTAGAACACATATTAAGAAAACTCAGCAGAATGATATTAAGTACAGAAGGTGGCAAGCGTACTTCTCTTGGATACGTTGCATGGCTCCCTGGGATATCTTGTCCCAGTGAGGTGGATCGGCCTTGCACTTCTCGAAGAACTCAACAAGGAGTTCAGCAGCCTGATCACCATGGTAAGGATCAATGTTGAAGCCGGATTTTCCATGCACAATAATCTCAGCAGGTCCACCATTGCAAGTAGCGAACGTTGGTAAACCACAGGTCATGGCCTCAACAACAGTCAGACCAAAAGCTTCGTATAGAGCTGGCTGCACGAAAACACCCTTGGTGTCGCAAATGCAACGGTAGAGCTCTCCATTCCTCACTCGGTTCATCTGGGAAGAAATCCATCTGAACTGGCCATTCAGATTGTATTTCTCAATAAGACTATGCATTTTCTTCATCTCAGCTTGCTCTTCCAAATCTTTAGACTCTTTTCTTCTATCACCACCAACTACTACAAGGTTAGCCAATTCACGAAGCTTGGCATTCTTTCCGTACCATTCTACAAGGCCAGATAAATTCTTAACTCTGTCCAGTCTTGCCATGGTGAATATAATCGGCTTGTTGCGATCCTTTAGCACACATCTGTGGAATGCCAAAAACATTGGTGATGGTTGTTACACATAGTTTCGTTATATTCATACAGTTGCTTGTAACAGGAAGTCACAAGGATCAGTAACTCACAAGTGTTCTTCGTTTTCAACAGGGCTGTAGAGAAGCTCCTCAATTTCTGGATGGAAAGAGGTCAACCTACGTTTCTCCTCCGTGTAGGCAAAGTATATGCTCTCGTCAGCACCAGGGGAGACAATGTTGAATTTGGGATCAAAGACATCAATACCATGAACAACTCGGTATAGGCCGGGAAGGGTGAAAGCTGTGTGGCTCTCATATTGACCAACAGTGTCCTTGCTGAAATGGCGAAAGGATATCAACGCTATAGCTTGGGCACAAGGGAAGCATTTCGCAAGAACAAGAATGAAGAGAGAGAACATTACCTTCCAGCAATTTCTTGGAATGTGCTGGTGATGATGAAATCTGTATGATTCATTGCTATAAGATCAGCAGTAAACTGGCATGAAAAGTGGTACTTCTCATCGAACTTCTTCCAGTAGATGTCTGAGTCTGGATATTTTGTTTTCTCGAGAGCATGAGCAATGGTACACTGCAAAAGATGGCAAAAATAAGAGATTCTTGTAGCTCCTGTAGGAAGATAAAAAAGATGAAACATGATTTTGATAACAATCTTAAAGGACAAACCTCTGTAACACCTAATTTGTGTGCTAACAAAGAGGCAACAATGTTTCCATCACTGTAATTTCCAATGATCAGATCAGGCTTTCCTTGTAACTCCTTGCCAATTTCGGTGGCAACATCCTGAAATAGCACAGGGAAATATTAAGCCATGAAGACAATGTTATGAATATAACTTGAGAGCAAAAATAAGAAAATGCTGTGTGTTAAAGCAAATGTTCCACCTCAGTGTAGGTCTCTAGATATGGCCACACTTCAAATCGTGAGATCCATTTACGAACAATTCCCTTCTCATTTCGGAAAGGAACACGAAGGATATCTGAATGCTCTGTTCCAAATACTTTTTCTAGACGTTGACCGCAAGTGGTTCCTACTGCATCAGGAAGAAGTCGAGTGATCTGCACACAAACAGAAGTTAAAGCAACAAGATCAAAGAACAATACAATAAACCAAAAACACCTATAACAGACACCTCCAAATAAACAAACTTACAATGAGAATGCGGGGGGTGATATCAAGTCCCTGCTGCTTTATACGTTGAAGCATTTCTGTTTCTAAGGCACGGACTTGATCCAAGATATAAACAACCTAGTGGAAAGATTATGCAAAAAAATCAGTTCAAAGCTTCAATCTAAGAGTCCTAAAAAGAAATGGTGTTCGGCTATGATTGTGAGCTAACCTGGCCTCCAGTGTCAGGATACCCCAAAACATTGTCTTGGGCGAAGTATCCATGAGGAGACATGATCACAACATTGAACACCATTGGGATTCTTCCCAAGAATGTTTCAAGAGTGCAGGGGTCTGGTGCCTCAAGAAGATCCAAAAGAAGCCGGATCATCTCTAGAACACGCTCAGCGGTATCACCCCAACCTCTCTCCAGGCCAATTTCCTGGAACCTGTGCTCGAACTGAGAGTAGGGAGTATCGGGTGACAATGCAGTGAGATACTCCTCTGCCTTCCTCAGAACATATTGCAAAGAATTCAAGTTATGAATTCTGTCATTCAGCATCATGTTCTGTACAAGAAAACCAAATGATAAAGTGAGACATAACAATTTCTTTTAACAACATGAAGAAACTACTTGGATGTTAACATATTTTTACAAGATCAACCTTGACAACGTCAGGATCTATGCAAGTAGTGTAGAAGAATTTCTTTATTACAACTAATAACAAGATCCTAACAATTTGAGCTTCTAACTCATGCAAAAGTCATATCTATTCCAAAAATCACAGGTTTAAGTCCTCATATTTCTATATGTTCTGAGTCATCCTAACAAAAATTCAACCAAAATGCTGAAAATTGGCTGTGTTACCAGATCATATATACCTTTCCCTTGTGGCAGTGGACTTTCAGAAATTCAAGCAGAGGATGCAAGCTCTCCTTGTCATGGAACAATTTTGCGGAAAGGTGACGATTAAGGAACTCCACACCATTACCAATGTACTTTGAGAGAGTTGGGCGAGGAAAAGATGCATTGAATGGTTCGAAATCCAACTCTAGCACAAAGTTGCCATTGACACTGCATGAGATCAAGCAGTAATATTAGGATTAAAAGAGTTAACGAATTGGGAGGAATAAAGAAATGCAGTCTCCATCCATCTCCAAAGTTACCTTCCATCAACAAGTTCCTCCTTGAAGTGCAGATACTCGGCAACACGCAGCTCCTCAACAACGAGTGCATGCACATTCACTCTAATGTACTCCCAAACACCAGGCCTTGGGCGCACAGCAAGAGCAACCCAAGGAGGCAAGACAATTGCTTCCTAAAATTATAGAATCAACAAAAGTACATCAGAAAACTCCTAACATTTGCCATGCAGATCACCTGAAGATTAGATACAAGTATGATCAAGATTACCTGTGCAGATCTCAAAACTTCCCCAAATGCACCATCCAATAGTTTCTTTCTGTTCTCTTCAGGGATTGCTTCAAATTCAGCAATGATCTGGTGATGCTGAAGAATTCCTTTTCCCTTGCCTTCAATCCTGCCATACAAGCAGTCCTATAAGCAATTATTCTATATAAATCTATATCCTTAACTACTGTGTCTTCAATGTGCCTGATCTTTCAATAGTTGAAACAAAAATAGATCATGGCCATGTTTAAACCACTCTATATACAAAACCATGCTGCAAAATCTTCATAAACAGCCATGCAAGTTACTTCTACATGGAAGAAATGTGTGAAGAAACCTTGAGTGTAAAGATCTTCAAGGGATTACCTTGAGAGTAAGGCCACAATTTCATTGCGGTGAGCAGAAAGAGTCTCATCCAAACGTTCACGGATGCTGTGAACGCGAGTGATAACACGTTCAGCCATAGCTTATGATCAGAAAACCTCTGCAAGAGTTCAGATGAAACAAAAACAAATGTAAGAATCACAAAAACGGATATATTAAAACGAACTGAAAATATCAGTATATAAGCATTTGGATAATCACCCTAAAGTCAAAACCCAACAAAACCAGTGATTCTAGAAGAGTAAAAAAAAAATCTACACCTACCACCTCGCCGACCATTTTGATTTTATATTTGATTTAGAGACTTAAGAGTGTACTGTTGACTAAGAACACTGTCTTAAATAATGCAGCACATAAATGTTAAAGATCTATAGATCACTGCACACATAATTAAACAATTTAGCAAAGAGTGCCCAACAGAATCAGAACCTTGTGCAAAATAAAGATCCAATATCAATAATGGGTTTATTTTTAAAAGAGCTGTGGGATACAGCAGAAAAAAAAAATTCCCATTTAAAAAATGGGTTGATCAAAGAAGAAAGAACTGTTTTTTTCTATTGACCAAAGGAAAGACTTCCCTGCAAGAAGAATAAAGCAGAGTAGAGAGAATAATTCTCCAAGAAACACATATGCAGGAACCATCAAAAGAAGGAAGCTTGAAACTTCTTCGTGGAAAAGTTAAATATTTTGACCCAGAAAATAGATAAGAAATTTTGACAACAAGAAAGAAAATTTAGAGCTGAACTATTCCGCCATTTAAGTTGAAAAGGAACTCGGCCATTAGAAAGAAAACTAGTAAAGTTGGCCTTATGAGAACAACATAGTCACCAAGAAAAAGCATCATGACGTTGTAAGTTGAGTACAAACTTTTAAACCACAGATCAAGCCGCTTATTACATGATAATCAAATTTTGAACACTAATAGTGCCATGATATGCAAATTTTCTCTAGGCCAGCCTGAGCAAGTTATTATATAAGCAGCAAGAGTAAAACGCCATGATCAAGGGAAACAACTACAGTCCTTAGCAGATCTCCAGAGCCTTGTAGGCTTGTATGCAAGCCAACTAAAGCAGAACACTCAAAAACCAAAAATCTTGGGAAAAATAAGAAGCAAACAGAAAATAAAAGAGAAAATAAAAGAGAAAATAGACTAACCAAACGCAAAAAAGGAGAATAAAGAAGGGAAACGCAATGAAGTGGGGTGATTGAAAGAGAAGAATTGGTGAAAATTTATAGAGAAAAAAGTGTAAGAAACAAGGGGAAAATTGAAAAAAGTCATTGCAACAACCCTGCAATAAAAAAAAAATTAAAAAAAAAAAAGAAACAAATAGCTGGGCACGCAGTAAATATTTTAATAATTTTTTCATTGTCTTATAATATCTTTAATAAAGATTAAGAATTTAATAAGAGAGATTTGCGGGCTAAGGGTATTATGGTAATTTAAAAGATTTCTAGTATATTCTACTAGAAAATGATAATTTCAAACAAGCAACGAGAGGAAAGTTAAGCAGCACTCATATTTTAAAAACACTTTTTAAAATATTATTTAAAAAATATTTAAATTTAATTTTGTCAAGAACACATATTGCTTTTTTTTTTAAACATGATATTTTTTTCTGAAAAATACTTTTTTAACCTTTAAACTCAATGCGAAACAGACTCTTCTGACGGACTTAATCTCCAACTAGTTACTTGTGTGAAATGAACTGTGCACAAATAACTTAAAAATCAAGCTAAAAAAGGATGAAAACAAAGATCTTTCAAAGAAATGGAAACGGGGAACTGCCAGAGCCGGTGGTGCTGGTGGTGGTAGGTAATGTTGTGTAGGGACAGTGATGAAGTTGCAGGCAGAAGTGGGTCCAATCATGGGAATGAACGGATAAAGATGCTTGATCGACAAAGCCAGCCATTTTAATTCATTTTCTGCTGCCTAGCCAGCCAACCAGCTCGTTATTATTAATGCACACAAATCTAATCCATTGGTACATACAAGAAATAATACGGTTGGTCATCCAACTCTGTTGAAACAAGAATCGTAGAGGAATATCCTGAAAGAGTAAAACAACTGATGCAATGCCACTGATAACAGCCAATTTCTCACCAAACTACAACCATGAAACAATCTCAGCTCAAGAATGAGAGATGGAATTAAGGATAATATTACCTTGAAACGACGAACGCAGATCTCGAAGAAACGCACAAAAAGCAAGAATGCAGAGAAAGGAGACGAATGAGGATGAAGAAATGGGGGAAGCAAGAAACCCTTAAATACACAACGAATTGAGGTAGACGAGATCATTCTTGTACAGCTTCGTAGAAGAAGGAGAATAAAGAATTTGCTTAAACAGTGACTGTGTAATAATCCCTGCGGTTTCATTGTTCCTTTCAAAAACCGCTTCCTCTCTCCTTTCTCATGGCCCATTTGCTCTAATAATTATTTTTTAATTCATTTCTTTATATATTTTCTTGCTTTTTATTGGTTGAAATATTTTTTTTAAATCATTTGTTCATTTGAATTTTATTTATTAAGTTGGATTTTCCTTTTTCCTCTTGTTTTTGATTGAAAAGGTGGTTTCTTGTTTCAGCTGTTTTTTTTTTTAATGTTAAAATGCTATTTTCTATTTTCCATCGTTACAAACGGGGAAGGTGATGGGTACCATTTTTCGCGGGTGTTGGAAGCTCTTCGTGATATGGGTAACTTGGTAATTTCATTCAAGAGAAATTTTTTAATTAAGTTATTCCAATTAAATAAAATTTAATAAAAATTAGAAATAAAGCTAAATTTAATAATTAAATTGAATTAATCAAATTAACTAAAATCTATTTATAGTTTTAATTTAATTTTTATGTTTTACATGTTAATTTTCGGACTAATTTGATTTATAATACAATCAACTCAGGCCTCCACACGTCAGTTACGAAGCAAAAAAAACAAAAGATAGAAAGAGAAGATCTTCTTGTATGGCGTGGCAATAGCTAATTGGATGGTCTTAAAGCATGAGGTGACCGCCAGGGCAGTTTTAGATCGTTCGTATCAAAAATAAGAAAATAAACGGATGAAGGGTACGGACCCACTTGTGAAGTTTATGACAAAAGTGCGAGACAGCGTAGTCTGCAGTCATTGGCTAAGATTTCACGTCTGACGTGGCGACACCGACAACTTGCTTAATTTCACATTAAAAAAAAAGAGAGAGGAAGACTTATCCATTGGTTAAATTAAATTAAATTACATTACCCAATTTTTAATAGTAATTGACAAATGTAAAATAAGATGAGCAAACAAAAGCTGTTTCAGAAACCCAGTGGCTAACCCATTTCTGGTTTTGAACCCAAGCCAAAGGTATTTTAATTTCAATGGCATGCTAAACTTACATCATATGCTTTTTTTTAAGCTTAAATTTTGGCTTTGGTATTGGAGAATTTTTGCCTTTTTTATTGTAATTTTTAAATTCAATTTGCTGATTTAGAAGGCTGAATATTCAGTCGATTGAATTAAATTAAATTAAATTAAAAATAAAAATAAAATTAAAAAAATAAAATTAAACTATAATTTTAAATTTATTTAATTTAATTCGTTATTTTAATTTAAACAGAATATTATTAGTGCGTGAGTTTGGTGAGAGACGCGAAGTGGATGGTGGAGATTTGAGCCCACAGGCAGAGCAACGTGAAGCTATAAGGAAAAAAGCTGACATAGAAAATTGAGGTTTTTAAATTTTTGCAAGCTTTGAACAGGTTCATCAGTAGTTTTGTATTGGACAGAAGTTACAGGACAGATATTTTGGTGTTGCTGCCTATGAAATTGGCCATCCATCAAATGGAAGAGTCAAATTTTTTTCTTACAGGTAGGTCCTTCAATTTCTCCATTAATTATAGTGGTGGCCCATAACCCAATTGAATATTTTGCTCATAACCCAATTCAAGGATGGGCATGACTATGGAGGTGGAGTGTGGAATTACATAATTGGTGTGGTTTGTCTCTGGTTGTAAATTGGCATGTGAGGACAAGTGTCTGTGTATCTATCTAAAATACAAAGGGAAATCCAATTCTTTAAATTTGTGTCAGCTCTCAGCAATAGTGATGGTGCTGTAACAATAACATACTTTTGTAACTTTAAATTGATTGTACGGTTAGAAATTATTCATAGCACAGGATCTCTTTTTGTTTCTTAATCAGACGTATTGCGTTCAACAAAAGTGATAGCAGGAATGATTTCCATATCAACAAGATTAGTATAAAATATAATAATTAATTTAAAATTATTAAATAAATTATTTTAATTATTTTAACGGTATTCAAGTAATCGAATTTTATAAGAAATAATTTTTAATAATGTAATTTGAATAGATTAAAATACTAAATATTATTTTTAAAATTATTTTAAATAAAATTAATAAATAATTATTTATAATCAACTGCATTAAATTATTTTCGTTAAAATATTAAACACTACTTTTAAAATGAAAGATTTATTATTTAGTCTCTAAATATTATCATTATTAATAAATTAATTTTTATATTTTTAAAAATTTATTAAAATATTTTTATATTTTATCTTCGTTAATAAAATAGTCATTTTATTTATTTTTACAATTAAAAATATAATAAAAGACTAAATTATCTTTCTTCGTCTTATTTTTCTTTTCTCAGCCGTTAAAATTCTCTTCTAATGGTAGCTTTCTTGCTTCCTCAAAACCCTCAGGACCTATTCCCTGTCCCCCACCAATCCTCCTACTTCTCCTCTTACTCCTCTCCATGAATTTCAAGGCCACGAGCAAGGCGTCTCCGATGTTGCCTTATCTTCTGACTCGTGTTTTCTTATCTCTGCTTCCGACGATAAGACCATTCGCCTCTGGGACGTCACTACCGGCTCTCAAATCAAAACTCTCTAAGGCCATACTAAATATGTCTTCTGTGTCAACTTGAATCCGCAATCCAACATGATCATCTCGAGTTCTTTTGACGAGATGATTAGAATCTGGGATGTGAAGAGCGACAAGTGTTTGAAGGTACTTTCGGCGCATTCTGATCTTGTTACAGCTATGGAATTATCCCTCTTCTCCTTCTTCGATTTTGATTTTTCTTCTTCTTCTAGACGCCTCTTTCTCTTCTTCTTCTTCTTCTTCTTCTTTTTTGGAGAGGAGGAGGAGAAGGAGGATGAA
Source organism: Manihot esculenta (assembly GCF_001659605.2). NCBI lineage: Eukaryota > Viridiplantae > Streptophyta > Magnoliopsida > Malpighiales > Euphorbiaceae > Manihot > Manihot esculenta. The sequence continues at coordinate 3,884,359 of NC_035163.2, forward strand.
TGACTATTTTCATTGACGAAAAAAAAGACAATGATATTTTAATAGATTTGAAAAAAAAATTTAATAGATTTCTGAAAATATAGAAATTAACTTGTTAATAATGAAAATACTCATGGACTAAATAAAATATTTTATTTAAGAGCGAAATTGGATTTTAAAAATTCTATATCTCATTTTTCATTTATTTTTAACAGAAAAAATAATGAAATGACTATTGACGGAAAAAAAAAATAAGAATATTTTAATAGATTTCTGAAAATATAAAAACTGACATTCTAATAGTTATAATATTTAAAGACTAAATAGTAAATCTCCACTTTAAAATTAACGTTTGAGTTACTTCATATAGATGCATGCAAGTCCAAACACAAATACACATGTTTAATGAGCTCATATTATGCCCTTCTAATTAGGTCACAACTACATCCCACCAATCTTGGCACTAGAGAACAACTATGAAGCAAGTTTTTCACACTCCTATAATTAAATATGACTTAGTTTTTTTAAATTTAATTTATTAAAAAATTCATATTACTTCTCTTATTTTTAATTCAAAAAATAATCACATTTCTTAAATTTTCTTTAAAATTTAATTTATTTCGCATATAATATTTTTGAAGAAAATATTTTTAATATTTTCTAACGTTCGAATGCTTAAAATAATTGAAGTCACCGCATACGCATATGTAGATATATAATAACTTTCCATTGTAGATGAGAGTGGAATTGGTAGGAAAAGTTAAAAAGCTTGAAAGTGATATATATGGATAGGACCTGTTTGGCTTTAATACAATTTAGAGAGGCTGTCTCCTTTTGTAAATGAAGATAGTTTTCCTCCTCCTAGTTTGGTCCGCCTAACAACTATTACTTGAAAGTCAAGCCTGTTGCTCAATCACACTAAACTTAGATTGCTTAGAGGTTGCTAATTACTTAATAATGCAATTTTTAGTTAATTAAATTATTAACTTTACATAAAAATTATGTTCAAAACATCACATTCTATCAAATTATTACTCCAATTCATAATTTCTTTATATGTTCTTTATGTTATGCCTTGAAAATTTTAATAATTAGGATAATCCTTTTTGATAATATTAATTATTTTAGTAATCGATAATTAAAATATAAAAAATATAAAAAAAATCTTAAAATTTATTTTTTAAAAAATAGAATACTGAAATTCAAAATTTTAAATGTTAAAGTTTTAATAGGATTATGTTAGATGAGTAGATTAGATTATGTTAATTTTAACGTGATTAAATTAATTAAACTTAATTAAAAAAATAATTAAAAAATTAAAACTTAATTTAAAAATTTAATTTTATCTTTTATTTTTTTAGTTCAATTCAATTTTTAATTTTAAAAATTTTAATTATTTTAGTTCCGTTTGATTTTAATAAAAAAATTAAAAAATTAAATCAAATCAATTAGTGATAATAACATATTAATTTTTAAATAATATAAAGAAATTAGATTATATTAAAATTAAAATATTTTAATTAAACTTTAAAATATTAAAAATAAAATATAAAAAATAAAAAAATTTATTAAAAATTTAAATAGATAAAATTAAATTAAATTAATTTAATTTAATTTTTAATTAAAATTAATTTAATTTAATTTTTATAAATATTAAAATTTTAATTTTTAATTTATTCAATTCAATAATCCGCGCTCAGTACCTCCATAGGTTTTTCTTGAGATTTTGTTTTATTTTTTTCATAGAAAGTTGAGTGGGGACACCAATTTGAATGATGGGTTTGTAATTAATTAGTTAGTGTTGTATGATTAGATGACTTTTCTTATACTCCAAGACTTTCCAATCCCCACTTTTTATACCTTTTTTCCTTAGCTTTTTTGTTGGGAGTTGATTGCTAAACTAACTATAGTTAGGATGCAATTTCTTCTAAATATGGTAATAATAATTACAAATAAATTAAATTTTACATATAAATATAATCATTGAAATTAAATGATAAGTTCTATGCGTCTTTAATAAGTAGTTCAAGTTTAAATCTTATACGTGTGATAACATATAAAAATCATAATATTATTTTATTTAAAAATTAAATTTCACTTTAAAATATATTAAAATTATTTATATAAAAGATATTTTTATTATTACAAAATAATATTATATTAAATAAAATTTTATTTAACTCTTAATAAAAGTACATAAATTTAATAAATAAACAAATTAAATTGAATTTATTTGATCATTAAGTAAAAATATATAAATTTAATTAGATATATATCTATATATATAATCTCTCACCAGAAAAATTGGGATTTTATTTAAAAAAAATAGTTTGCAAAATGTATTTTTGATGGGTTCCGTAATTAAATTTGGCAGATATAGCAAAATATAATAAATATAATTTTTTTTTTTTTTTTTCAAATAGGGGTTTGGGGGCGTCGAATCTTAAACGTTTCAAGACTATAAGAATGCACTTTCCACCATACTAAGGCTTAGAGTGTAAATATACTTACTTTTAAACCTATAAATTTTTTATCAATTTAATAAATTAATTATTGCATTCTTAAATTTAATTTAATAATAAATATATTTAAATAAATATAAAAAATTTTAAATTTTATTCTCTTATTTCTATTTAAAAAAAAAAACCGGATAAATATTTGCTGCTGTCCTGGCAAGGAGAAAAAAAGAAAAAGAAAAAGAAAAGAGATTTGGTGATGGGTTTTGCCTCGTCATATAGGATAAGACTTTAAGGTAACAGTAAGAATTGGGACACCTGCTTGGTTAAAAAGTTTCCGCATGCAGCTTTATTTATACAACTAGCGGACTATGATTCTGAAAGGTTGGCAGACAATGTAGGGGTGAGCATTCGGTCGGTTCGGTTTTGAATTGAATCGAATTGAATAAATCAAAAATTGAAATTTTAGTGTCTATAAAAATCGAATCGAACCGATTTTGATCAAAACCCGAATCGAACCGGTCTGATTCGGTTCGATTCGATTTGATCAGTTTCGATTTTTAATAATATTTTTATTTTTTACACTTTATTTTTAATATTTTAAAATTTAATTAAAATATTTTAATTTTAATATGATTTAATTTCTCTATATTATTGAAAAAATATATTATTATCACTAATCGGTTCGGTTCGATTTTTTCGATTTTTTTCAATCAAAATCGAACCGAATCGAAATAAGTGAAAATTTTGAAATTAAAAACCGAACCGAACTAAAATGTATAAAAAATCGAACCAAAATTTTAAATCAGTTCGATTCGATCGGTTTTTTCGATTTAAACCGAATATTGCTCACCCCTAATCGTATTCATAATATATATATATTTTTTTATCTCATAATTTTTATTTTTTTATATATATTAAAAAATATAATATTTTTTATTAATTTTTTAATTATATTATTTTAAATATATTAAATTTATTAAATATTAAATATTTTATTTTAAATAAAATAAAATTAAGTTATTTAATTTTTGTGTTTTAATTACGTTATGAATGTCATCCTGCAAATTTGCTGTGAATTTAGATTAGATAACATGTTTTGTGATTTTGATGAAATTAAAATAAAGGATTAAATAATCTAAATTTTAAAATTAAGGAAACAAATATCAGATTAAATAGTAAATTTCTTTTTTCTTTTCATTAAATTAACATAAAATTTTTATTTAGAATGAAAAATTTTAATTATTTTTAAAAAATTAAAATTATATAATTTTATAAAATTTTATTTAGACTTTTTCAAATGGAAAATAAAAATAAATTATGGGATTTAATATTTTTTCAATAAAAGATGGTTAATTGTGCTCACACCATTGTCTCCATTGTTTTACAAGTCCACCTAGGAGGTAGGATAATAATCCACAGCTGAGTGATGAAATGGAGAGGATCTATGGTAGGGATTGAATTAATTTAAAATTCAGTTTGATTTTTTATTTATTTTGTTTCGATTTAATTTTTAATTTAAAAAATTTTAATTATTTTAATTCGGTTCAATTTTAATTATAAAAAATTAAAAAAATTGAATCAAATCAATTAGTGATAATAATATATTATTTTTAATAATATAGAGAGATTAATTCATATTAAAATTAAAATATTTTAATTAAATTTTAAAATATTAAAAATAAAATATAAAAAATAAAAAAATTATTAAAAATTGAAATCGATCAAACTAAATCGAATCGAATCAAATCAGATTGATTCGATTCGATTTCTGACTAAAATTGATTTGATTCGATTTTTTTAAATATTAAAATTTTGATTTTTGATTTATTCAGTTCGATTCAATTTAACTGACCGAATTATCATGTCTGAGAAATTTAAAAAAAATAACTTTATAATTATTATTTATTTAAATTAATATTTAAAATATTTTTTAATATTTAAAATTTTATTTAGACTTTTTCAAATGGAAAATAAAAATAAGTTATGGGATTTAATATTTTTTCAATAAAAGATGGTTAATTGTGCTCACACCACTGTCTCCATTGTTTTACAAGTCCACCTAGGAGGTAGGATAATAATCCACAGCTGAGTGATGAAATGGAGAGGATCTAAGGTAGGGATTGAATTAATTTAAAATTCAGTTTGATTTTTTATTTATTTTATTTCGGTTTAATTTTTAATTTAAAAAGTTTTAATTATTTCAGCTCGGTTCAATTTTAATTATAAAAAATTAAAAAAATTAAATCAAATCGATTAGTGATAATAATATATTATTTTTAATACGATGGAGAGATTAATTCATATTAAAATTAAAATATTTTAATTAAATTTTAAAATATTAAAAATAAAGTGTAAAAAATAAAAAAATTATTAAAAATTTAAATCGATCAAACTAAATCGAATCGAATCAAATCAGATTGATTCGATTCGATTTCTGATTAAAATTGATTTGATTCGATTTTTTAAATATCAAAATTTTAATTTTTGATTTATTCAGTTCGATTCAATTTTGAGCCGAACCGATCGAATTATCACGTCTGAGAAATTTAAAAAAAATAACTTTATAATTATTATTTATTTAAATTAATATTTAAAATATTTCTTAATATTTAAAATATTTAAAATAAATATAATTAAAAAATGAATAAAAAATTATTTTTTTGTATAAAAAAATAAAATAAATAAAATTTATGAGATAAAAGAGTATTAAAAATACAATTTTCTCCATATTACTAATTAGTTATCAATTTTTTAAATAATGGATTTAATTAATATTAAAGTAAAAAAAATTATTTAATCCAATTAATCACGCCAATAAATGAAATATTTCAAAAAGAAATTCTAACATTATTTATAAAACATTCAACTATTACTATAAAAAATATTAAGTAATTTTATTTTTACAAAATATTTAATAATTTGTTTTAACTCAATTCTAATTTCTAATTTTTAATTTTAAGATAATTTATTATTGACACGTTAATTACATATATAAATTATATTGTTCAAGAAGAAAATACAATGAATGTGAATAATTAAATTTTAATTATAACTAATATAAATTTTTAATTTTTATTTTGACGGGAACGACTTTTAAAAAATTGAAGTTAATGTAAATAATCAAATTTAATAACAAAGTTATCATATAATTATTTATGGAATTTGATAAATAAAAAATTATTAAAAATAAATAACTTCACTAATAAGTAATTATCAATTAATTTAAATATAAATAATATAAAATTAAAAAGAAAGAGATAATGGAGACATGAGTTAGTAACAAGAAAATCTAAAATGGTTAGAATGAAATTTTTTAAAATAAAGTTAAAGTTTAATGATTTGATTATATAAAGGAATGAGAATGAAATAAATCTTAAAATTTTATAATAAAATAGTATTTTATGACAAATGAAAAAGAAAAAGAAATTAGGATTGTCAGTTTTGTCCTTTTCTTTTTATATTATTTATCATTTTTATTTAATTTTTAATTTAATATAAAAAAATAAATGTTAAATTTATTTAATATTCTATTTAATTTAATATATAAAGAATAAAATTAAATGTTAAAAAAAATTTAAACATGGTGATAGAATATTTTTTAAATATTAATTTAAAATTTTCTAAATATTGATTTAAAACTTCTTAAAATTATAAAGATTCATTTATAATTTTAAAATTTTCAATGTTGGTTTGTAATTATTTAAAATAGAAAATTAATAGCGCAGGCAAGTTGTGATTAATTATAATTCTAAATAGAAAGATTAATATTTTAGCTAATATTAATTCGGCATAATTTATTTTTATAATTATTTTTTTTCTAAAATAATGATAATAAATTAATTTTAGCTAAAATTTACTCTTGTAATTTTAATATTTATGAATAGCGTGGTTACTCAATTGATAGCGAAACGACTTATACTATAATCAATTGATAGCGAAAAGATTAATATTTGAAATTTCATTTGATAGCGAAAAGACTTATACTATAATCAATAGCGTGGTTAAAAAAATTAATACTGCTTATTTTCATATTCATGAAAAATTAAAAATATTGCTTACTCAATTTACTCTTATTAAAGAGTGTACCATTGTAATTCCCCAAATAATGTTGAGATTTTATTTTGATGATTTAAAAAATGATGCTAGTGAAAATAAAATTATAGATTTATTTTTTTTCTTTATTAAATAGATTGTATTTCGTACTAAATTATTAATTATTATATTTTCATATGTAGACTTTTAAGTATTGATGACCGCTGGATTTTCTCGCTCCGGTCTAAGGTCAGGTCCATTAAGACAGCCCATAATCTGAAGGTTCTTAAATCTCCCCCAAGATCCAGGTCCAACCCGCTCAGTTCAAAAACCGGGCTCCAGTCAGATTACTCAGTCAGGCCGGTCCAGCTCTTTCGGCCCAATGAACATATTCCCTCTGGACCTAGTCTTAACCTTATCTTCCGGCTCAGCTCGGAACCAGGAAAGAATGCAGCCAATTCGACTTGTGGGATCATCTGCATGCGTGTGCGGGAAGAATCAGAGACCGTTACGCATGGGGCAGTGATTTGATTTCCTTGTACGTCCATATCAACGTGATAGGGACAGGTGGTCCAATGACGTCACTAGTAGATAAAAGAAAACATATAAAAGGAGAAATACTCTCCTCTAAATTTAAGCTTTTTTCCAGTTTTACTGAAATTTTATAAAATCTTATTTTCTGGAAATCAACATACAGAGTGGAGGAAAAAGAGAGATTATAATTGTCACTAAAAAATAACTATAATTTTTTTTTAATTTTTATATATATATTGAATAATTTTTTTATATTAATTAAATTTATATTTTTATTTAATTATTTTATTTTGTTTAGTTTTAAATTGAAGAATTTATCCTTAATTTTGTAAAAAAAAATATTACTGATTATAATGGTCACATTCTAAAAAATCTTATCAAAAATAAAAACTTTCTAATCATAACATTATGAAATGCTTGTGCCACTTATTATGAAGATAATATTAATATTAAATTATGTGATATATTATACAAATTATTATTATTATTTTAAAAAAATAAATATTATTATCATAAATTATTAATTTTTTAATATACAGATAAATTATAACAGTAAACTATCTCAACTTGAAACAGATAAATCGTTAATTTTTATAATAATTATATTATAGATAGAACTATTTTTAATAATATTTTATTTTTTTTATAGTTATAAATATAATAAAGTAGATAAAAGATTGAAGAAAAGATCAAAATTGAAAAAAAAATAAATAGTTTTTTTTATTTGATTTTTATATAAAGATTAAAGTTGTCTTAATTATTATATAAAGATTTCTTTTTTTTATTATTATTAAATTTAAGTTACTTTACATGTTGATTATTTAAATTGATTTATGTGTTTACATATGTGTAAGTATTACTCATAATAAACTAATTTAATAAAAAAATATTTTATTAAATGCAATAAATTAATGTGTAATTTTAAGTTAGATGGTCGAGTCATCCTCAATTTTTAAAATGTTTATAATTTCACAAATTTTATAAATAAGGTTAAAAAGATATTTTTTTATATATTATATTTTATTCCACTACATGAAACGATGGTTGCGAAAATAAGTATAAGCCGATGATTAAAAAATATGTTTGCAAATCTAAGTCATAAGACGGATAATCGAGACATAACCGTGTGTTAATCTAAATGTATTCAAAATTTCTTTGTAAAATTAGACTTCTATGAACTTAAAGGGGAACGCTTGTTACCACCCATTTTGAGAGAACGAGTTTCATTTCTCTCACTTATATTTCCTTGTTTGTCTTCAAACCTGGTCTCAATTTCCTTCCTAGTCCGTAGCCTTTCAAACCCCTGTAATTTTGTCTCTGCAAGTTATAATTAGAAGTTTATGTTTGTATTTCTTTGAAAGTACACTTTGCATTTATATTTTGATCTTCTATATTTTATTCCACATCTCTGATTTTTAATATTTAATCTGTAACCTTATTTTACTTGTTTCTTCTATATTCCTACCCTAGACCCCTGTATCTTCTCCCCCTGATGCCGTTTCTCTTTTCTTTCCCAACCCATACAAACCGCACTCCTCCCTTTTCTCTTCCCTCGTGCCTAGCCAAGCTCTTGTCAAACAAAACATCGAACTACTACCAGCTTGAACTAGCTACATCTTGCACTTCTAGAGACTGACGACCACAACCTGAGGGTCACAGACCAGCACCGTCCAACACCATCCTCTAGCGCATCGCCACCCTAACCCCTATTCTAAAGGCAACCGCGACCCAAGTTCCTTAACCACTATTGTTTTTGCGTCGCCATCAAACCCCTTAACCACTCCATGCTCAAGATTTCATCTTTATCATTTGTGTAATTTGTGACCATCCCCTTATGGAGTATGGAGAATAGATGTGAGGTAGAAGGCTTATTATTGCCATCATAGAACATTTTGGTTTTAATGCAGCAACACATGGATTTCAGCTTGTGGCTGACGATGACCGCATAGATTTAGGTATCTGCCAGTTTATGTAATTATGTGCTAAAGGACTAGATAGAGTATTGCACCGCTGACAAGAGTTTCTTTGTCCTTTTATTCTTATTTTTTAGTATGTTTTTTCTGTTCATTTTGTTCTTTTTTGCTTTTATTTTTCTTTATTGTTGTTTTCATTTCATCTTCCTGGCATGTACATAATTATTTTCACCTTGTTCGCCAATTAAAATGACTTTTATTAGCTGTAGATATCTTTTGTGATTAATTATTGTTTTTAAGTAAGTATTCATAAATGAATTGCATAGTTTTTTTCTTGTGTATCCAATGAATATTCATTTATGAACATGATTTTTAGACTACCTCGCCAATATTAGAATAAATTTGTTAAATTTACTTAGCAGTAATTGCATTAAAAATATATATATATATAGATATTTTTTTGTTTTTAATTTATTATTAATTAAACCTTTAACCACTCTTTTCAATCTTTGTGAATAGTGATTGAATAATTAAAATAAAAAGAATAAAATATAATAAATAAGTAATATTTTTACAATAATATTTTGAATTGTTTAATAACTAAAAATAAGTATAAGTTGTATTGTATTTCAATTGGTAGTTCAATTCTTGTCTTTAATACTTTAAGTATTTTGTAGATACTTGAATTATTTTATCTCTAAATTAATTTTGAGAGAAATATTTTAGGATCAAATTGAGAATTCAACATCACATTAATATTAATCGGACTATAGATGAAAAATGACCAATGGAGCCTTAAAGAATAATAATTGAGTTTGTAAAGCTAATTAAATGTTGCTAGATTATTGGAAAATATGCAATATATATTATTTAATTAATATGATTTTATTCGGGGAGAGGATCAATTATTTTAGAATTATTTATTCTAATTTTAAGTAACTAAATTTAAATTATTAATCAAATGAATTAATTAAAATTATTTAATATTAATTGTCTTTATATTTTTGCTTAGTATGAGTAATTTAGTTCTCATTTTAATTATTTTTATTTAATCTAACATTTATAGTCAATAGATTCAAGAATTTGAATAATAATTAGATTATAATTCATTTTAATATTTAATTTCTAATTTACGCGGATACGATATTTTTTTCTTATACGTGTCCCGCACAATTCACAAACCACTTATCAAAAGTATAACAAAGGGAAAAATACAGACTTTAAAACACTGGATTTGTGCAACTCCAAACAAAAGAAACCAAAGATGAAATTTAAAAGCAAGAACAAAAAGGAAAAAGATCACTCGGAGGTGGGAAGAAAACTTACTCTCTGAGTAGTCGGGAGAAGAATCCCTTGTGCCCAAAGAGGGTAGAGGAACCAACTGTGCGATAGTAGGACGAGATTGAGTTCAAAGAAGGGAGAAGAGAGAAAATAACTCTTTTATCAAGCCATTTTAGTAGGAGCCAAATTTTTTTTCTTAAAGTGAAATTAGCATTCATTAAAAGGCCATCAATCCAGATAGTACAAAAAACAGGCCTACCCTACAAATACATTAAAAGGAAAAAGATCTAGAGCACAAGGCTAAGAAAAAGATTCCAAAGAAACACAAACCCTAGCCCAAACAACAACTTGACCCAACACTCCATACTTGACGCCTTAAATGAACATGCCACTCATCTATCTAGCACCGACTATCATTGTCGAACGATGGCAGAGAGAGATTACTTCACCAAAACCAAAGCCATATCTGACAAACTGAAAAGAAGCAGAGGAGAACCACACAACTAAGACAATCATGGCCAAAGCCAGTAGGGAGAGGCACCCAACAAAATAAAGACCATGCAACATCGGAAGAGGTGGTGATAGAGAATACTAAACGCTAGAGAAGGAGAGACTTTATACTCTCACTATCCCATAATTTTTATTTAATTTATTTTTTTACCCACATTAAAACATAGTATTTTTTTTATTGATCTTCGAATTATACAAGTCATTAAATTTTATTAAATATTAAAAAATATTTTAAATTTTTTTTAAAAATAAAATAAAATTAAATAAGTTATGATAGTTAATTAATATTGAGCGATGATTTTCTTCAGAGGGGCCACACATTTTTAATTAATATTTAATCTGACTCATTGCCATTTTTAAATTGCATTTAAACCTTAAGCCAAAATTATAATAAATTTTTTTAATTTAGCTAAAATTGTTTAAAAAAAGAAAATTGGGTAAATTTGTAAATCCACGTCAAAATTTGGCAAAAAATAGTTTATCCTTAATTTTACTAAATACTCGATCATCTGTTTTAAAAAAAAATTCATTTATTTTAAAACTTAAGATTTGAATTTCTAACTTATAATTTTAAGATAATTTATAATGGCCACGTTAATTACTTTACATATATAGATAAAATTATTTAAAAAAGAAAACATAATGAGCAGATTAATAATTAACTTTTAATTATAACTAAAATATTATTTAAAATTATTTAAAGATAATTTAATTATAAAAATATTATACTAATAAAATAAGTTTTCTCAAACTATTTTTTTAATAGTATTTAAAATAATTTTTTTTTCTAAAAAAAACATTTTTTTGATGTCAAACAAGTTCGAAGTAAGCAAATGCGTACACGTGTACATACATAATGATGGCGACGCCCGCGGTGGCCATCCCCACCTCCAGTCCCCCAGCCGATGAGACTCTCGATTCAAAATTATTTTATTCTTTAAGGTGCGCTCGCTGTACTGAAAACAAAATTTAAGAACGCAACAGAAGTAGCCGTTACATCTCTCTCCATCTCTCTCGTTCTATCTCCACTGAGAATCTCTCGCTACTCTTAGTTGTTCAATACTATTCTTTGCTTCAAGTTGCTATTTCATTGCCACCGCCACCTTATTCTTGAGTTTCCAGCCGCGGTTCAAGAACTCTCGCTGCTCTATCTGTTCTTGAAGACTTCAACTTCACTGTAAGTTGCTTCTTTGAGTTCCTTCTGTTTCAACTGATTTCTTGTTGGATTCTTAAATATCGTCTAAAAATGGAAATAAATCTTGTAGTTTACACTTCTTGAGTTCTTCTAGTTCGACGTGACATTTTTCCAAGGAATAAGGTTTCTTTTTTTCGGTTGCAGTTCTTGCTATTTTTTGAATTTGAATTCTGAAAATTTGAACCATCGTTAACTGAAATTGTATGTAACGTTTCCCTAATCAATCAGGGTTAATTACCCATTCAAGGATCCCCATGTTTAGTTTTAACTTATAAAATGTTCAGAATCTGGATGCAAGGGAATCGGTACTGAAGAGCAATGGTTGGGACCCCGGCCACGCCTGCATCTAAGATACAGAGGACTCCTTCCTCAACTCCAGGTGGCTCAAGGGTTCGTGAGGAGAAGATTTTAGTTACAGTTCGGATTAGGCCGTTGAGCCGGAGAGAACAAGCATTATATGATCTTATCGCTTGGGATTGCCCAGATGATCATACCATAGTCTTCAAGAATCCAAATCATGAGAAGCCATCAACACCGTACACTTTTGGTATATTGAACATGACTTTCTGGTTTCTTGTGCTTGTGCTTCTATTATTTGCTACTAGTTTGAGCCAAAGTTTGTGCAACTTTGTTTAGTAATAGTGAGAGTTTTATCTTCTAAGAAAGTATAGATGTCCATGTAAGATATTATGATTTTTGTTTTTCCTTTTTTTAAGTTTGCCTCTGATTTTCTTTCCCTTGTATTTATAACTGTTGGTTACAGATAAAGTTTTTGATCCTACTTGCTCATCTCAAAGGGTTTACGAAGAAGGGGCTAAGAATGTTGCTCTGTCTGCTCTCATGGGAATTAATGGTAGTGCCAAATTTAGCTAGGAATCTAAGATTGTGTGAAATTCTTCTAAGGAATTCTGATTTGTGCATTTAACTTATTGCAGCAACAATCTTTGCATATGGGCAAACTAGTAGTGGTAAGACGTATACCATGAGAGGAATCACAGAAAGTGCTGTCAAGGACATTTATGAGCACATAAAAAATGTATGCTTTATACTGTATTCTTTAGTTTTGTTTTTTAAGGAGTATTGTGGAAGACTAGCATAAAATATTCAGTGGGACTTGTTACCACTTCTATTATTTTGGACGCATCATTGTGCATTGCATTAATAATTAGGATATGAGAAATTTTTGAGTTTATATTTGTTCCTTCTATCTAACAGACACAAGAGAGGGAGTTTATCATGAAAATATCAGCCTTGGAGATATATAATGAAACGGTTATAGACCTTTTGAATCGTGAATCTGGTACCCTTCGGCTTTTGGATGATCCTGAGGTATGTATATAATACTTCTCATCTTTAAGAAAACTCTCGAGAGGTAGTTTTTTGTTATTCGTTGCTAACTTTTTCCCCCTTTTGGGAAAACAGAAAGGAACCATTGTGGAAAAGCTAGTTGAAGAAATTGTTAAGGATAGCCAACATTTAAGGCACTTGATTGGAATTTGTGAAGGTAATTTTTACTATTTATATCTGTTATATCTCATTAGCGAGGGTGCATTAATTCCTCTAGCAATAATCACAGTGTCCTGCTTGGGTAAGTATGGCCAAATCATGCTGTGTTGCAAAGCAGAGATTATATGATTCTCATCAGTTTAAAAGGATGCAGATACTCGCACATGTAAATTGTCTTTATTAAGTCCAGTCCCATAAAGTGACTTACCAATTTAGTCTTTTCTCCATTTATCTTTGGTCTCATTTAACTTTTATGAGAACTTGGAAAACCTGCTATGCATGCTAATAATATAATCCTTTATTATGCTTCCCTATGCAGCTCAAAGGCAAGTAGGAGAAACTGCTTTGAATGATAAAAGCTCAAGATCACATCAGATAATACGTCTGGTGAGCTTAATTAATAGTTTTAGTGCCATAATCAAGTTGAAAATGATCATTTCTTCACACCGTTGCCTATCAGTCAATTCTATCATTGGCTATATACATTGCTGCATCTTTTTTATTTCTTACTCTTCTTGCATTTTAGAATTTCCAGGTCTCATTGTGTTCAACTATTTCTTTTAAAAATTACCCTGTTATTTATTTCAAGTATTATAATTAGCTTTACCTCTCACATTTTTTTCCTTTGGTTTCATGGGTTACAGACATGGGCCCCTCCATTCCTTTTCCTCTGTAATTTTTTGTTACTTTTCTAGGCAAATGTTCAAAACACTAACAATTTATGCTGCATGGATTACTTTGTGAATTGTAGACCATTGAGAGCACTCTCCGCGAAAATTCAGGACGCTTGAAGTCCTTTTTAGCAAGCTTGGTATGTTAAATACTTCCTCTGTAACCAAGATTTCGAAAGTATGATTTATTCACCGAGGAACTTGAACTGAACAGAATCTTGTGGACCTTGCTGGAAGTGAACGTGTCTCTCAAACAAATGCAGATGGTACAAGATTGAAGGAAGGCAGTCACATTAACCGCAGCTTGTTGACGCTCACAACAGTGATTAGAAAGCTCAGGTAAGTTGGCTCAAGAGTGTGGAATTAGACATTATAGATACATCAAGGCTTCAAATACTTTATACCATGATTCTGGTTACATTTCCAAAGCTTATCTTAAATATTTTCTCTATTGCTCCTTTTTTTTTTGTCAGAGTCTAATTTTTTACGTAGTTTGAAAGAAACTTACTGTAAACTTACTAAACCTTTTGTGAAATAGCTTCGTTTCTTATTAGAGATACTAGGAGCAATTTTCTGTTACTGTGCACTTTGAGTTGGTGAAAACTTAGGTGAATTGTGTTTTTGGTCTTGCCCTATTTGTATTGTGTTTGCAGTGGTGGAAAGAGGAGTGGTCACATACCATACAGGGACTCAAAACTCACACGGATATTGCAGCATTCTCTTGGTGGTAATGCTCGAACTGCAATTATATGCACCATGAGTCCAGCTTTAAGTCATGTGGAGCAAACTAGGAATACCCTTTCATTTGCAACCAATGCAAAGGAGGTTACCAACAATGCTCAAGTAAACATGGTATGCTGTTTTAATTCATTACCATTTGCTTTAGGTAAAAAAAAAACCTCTTTTTAGATACAGTGGATGGATGGATGGATGGACATTGGCAGCATTGCCATGACTTGAATTTGGCTTTTAGTTGTTTGTGTAACTACAGCCAGCTACTGTTTTCATTTGTTAACTGAGGTCTAGTGATCTTTAAAGTAATATTTTATTAGCAAGTTTTTTAAGCATAAGCAAATTTTTTGGAATTCTTTGTATTATCATGCAATAACATATCAGACTTATTTACTATATTATTTATGGAAGTTGTTTTGATGTTAAAATAATTTGCCTGTTTCAGGTTGTTTCAGACAAGAATTTAGTTAAGCATTTGCAGAAAGAAGTGGCCAGACTTGAAGCTGAGCTACGAAGTCCAGAGCCTTCTGCTGCTTGTTTAAAAACATTGCTAATGGAAAAGAATTTGAAAATTGAGCAGGTTTGTGCATGTTTTTGAAAAATTCTCAAGTAAATTATACTTCTCCTTAAGCAGTTAGCTTTTTAAAAATTTAATCGATCTTAAGAATTGAGTTACTAGTTGATCAGATGTTTCAGGGAGATTCTCCTAGAAACTTAAATTTCTTGAACAGAGTAGAGTGTCTTTGTTGCCAAGTAATTTTGGCTTCACCACTTTACCTAAGAAACACTTAGGAAACACGCACAAAGCATATGCTAGTTCTTTCTTTGATGGAAACATCAGTTCCTTTTGATGCTTTGCTTGGTATAATAGCTTTATCATCAATTATCATTATCTAACCAGCAATCGGAGAGGTAAAAAAAAGGCCAGGCATGTGTAATCTACTTTTGCATCTTCATATGGTTTTTATCTGTCAATGACTTTCTGAATTGCAGATGGAGAGGGAAATGAAAGAGCTGAAAAGGCAGAGAGACATTGCACAATCCCAGCTTGAACTGGAAAGGAAAACACACAAGGAGCAGAAGGTAACATCGCAAATACTTTTTCCTTTACTCTTTAACAGTTCTAATGCTCATCTCTAAGCCATGACTTTTTCAGGTACAAAGCAACCAGTGTGGGCCTTCTAGCCAAGTAGTCAGGTGTCTTTCTTTTCCTGTTCAGGATGAACCATGCAAAGGGGAACACACTCCAGAAACAAGACAAAGAAATATAGCTGGAAGACAGGCAATGATTAGGCAGTCGATCACTTCTACAGATCCATCCATGCTTGTTCATGAAATACGTAAGCTTGAGCAGCTGCAGAGGAAACTAGGTGAGGAAGCTAATCGAGCGCTTGAAGTACTTCATAAGGAGGTTTCTTCTCACAGATTGGGAAGTCAGGCAACAACAGAAACCATAGCAAAGATGCTGTCTGAAATCAAGGATATGCAAGTTGTTAACTCTGTTCCTGAAGAGATTGTGATTGGAGACAAGGCCAATCTGAAGGAAGAGATCACTCGATTAAACTCTCAAGAAAACACCATTGCATCTCTAGAAAGGAAGCTTGACAATGTTCAGAAATCTATAGATATGCTAGTTTCCTCTTTTCCAAGTAATGAGGAGACTCCAGATTTCAAGTCCCAATTGAAGAAGAAGAAAAGCTTTCCTTTTGCATTGAGCAACAGTTCAAACATGCAAAATATCATAAGGTCTCCGTGCTCACCTCTGACCTCTTCTCGAGGAGTGGTGAACAATGAGATTGAGAACAGAGTTCCTGAGAGTAGTAATATATTATCTACTGGCAATACATTGCCTAGGCCATCTGAGGTTACTCCCTTAAAGAGTGATAAAAGTGGTAGCTGTACCTCATCAAGAGAGGGGACTCCAACCTTGCGGTCAAATTCAGTTAATGTGAAGAAAATGCAGAGAATGTTCAAGAATGCTGCTGAAGAGAATATTCAGAGCATCAGAAATTATGTTACAGAGTTAAAAGAAAGGGTGGCAAAGCTACAATACCAAAAGCAGCTTTTGGTTTGCCAGGTGAGTATTTATTTGCCTTAAAATTTACAAAATCTTTTTTTTCTCTTGGTTTA
This sequence comes from Manihot esculenta, assembly GCF_001659605.2. Lineage (NCBI taxonomy): Eukaryota > Viridiplantae > Streptophyta > Magnoliopsida > Malpighiales > Euphorbiaceae > Manihot > Manihot esculenta. Next base: position 3,901,301 of record NC_035163.2, read on the forward strand.
CACTTCTCATCCCCAAGTAATTGGTGATTTGACCTCAAGCATCGAGGTTGGTCAATGAGCTATGGAATTTGTACTTTCATTGATAAGTTAATGAGTGTATTTCTAAGAGCAGAGTTTTATCATTCTTGTCTTTTTCTCTGACAAATGATTGGGTTGGATATGCTGCAGTCAGATAGATAAAATACTGCCACTTTGAGCATAGTTTGTATAATCTTAGCTCACAAATGAGAACTAAAATAATAGGTTCATGCTGTGCATCATCAAAATTCTTATTTTCTGATCTATTGTCATTGTAGAAGCATATTGAATCAGTGATATTCTTGAATCACGTAACATTCCCATATCTTGATCAGGTTTTGGAGCTAGAGGCAAATGAGGCTGCAACCGTTGAGGCAGATGCTACTGAACAGTCCCCCATGGCCTGGCACTTGCTCTTTGAGGATCAAAGAAAGCAAATTGTGATGTTATGGCATTTATGCCATGTTTCAATTATACACAGAACACAATTTTTTCTGTTATTTAAAGGAGATCCTTCTGATCAGATATATATGGAAGTTGAGCTTAGACGGTTGTCATGGCTGGAGCAGCATTTATCCGAACTTGGCAATGCAAGCCCCGCACTGTTAGGTGATGAACCTGCAGGCTCAGTGTCATCAAGGTATGTCAATTGTCAAGTCTTAAGATACATATTTCTTTCTTAATCCTGTCTTCAGAATTGGTCCACGTCAGTTAAATGTGTCAATAGAATTAGTATTAATTATAATCGTTGTGTTTCTTATTTGATGTCGAATACAGCATCAGAGCTCTTAAACAAGAAAGGGAGTATCTAGCGAAGAGGGTGAGCTCAAAGCTAACAGCAGAGGAAAGAGAAATGCTTTATGCAAAATGGGAAATCCCACCAGTGGGAAAACAAAGGAGGCTACAACTGGTAAACAAATTATGGACAGACCCTCTTAACATGAAACACATAGAAGAGAGTGCTGAAATTGTTGCTAAGCTTGTCGGCTTTTGCGAAACTAGTGAACATTTTAGCAAGGAGATGTTTGAGCTGAACTTTGTAAATCCATGTGATAAGAGGACATGGATGGGCTGGAATTTGATATCAAATTTTTTACATTTGTAGCTAAAACTCAACTTTAGGCTCCATTCTTTTTTATTGATAGATGAGAATTTTGTCAGACAAAGCTGCATTCTGTGCAATGCCTTGTATTGTAGTGTAAGAAATTCCTTCAATGCCTTGTGGTTACTTTGGCAACAGAAATGAAGTAAAATCATCCTGGTTGATGAGTGTCATTTCTTCATTATACAACTAATTAAGGGATTATCTTCGTCTCTTTTAATTTTAATATCTCTCAATAAACCTTATTGATTATCATATAACTATTAACAAACCTGAAAGGAGACGGCAAGGGCCACTACCCCTAAAATTTTAATTTTTTTTTTTTGAAACAACCTAAAATTTTAATTTTTAAATAGTAGTTTAAATACATTTTTTTTAATATACTACTACTATTAATCTTTAAATTCTTAAAAATATTTGAAAGTTGATTTTTTTTTATTAATCAAACTAAATAAATTTTAATTAAGTTCAAATTTAATAAATTAAAATCATATTTTTACTAAAATTTAATTTTTTTATAAATACTAAAATCTAATTTTAGTCAAACTAGAATTAGTTAACATAATTAAAATATATTAAATTAATAAAATTGATATTTCAAAATATATAAAATATAATTTTTTATAAATTAATATAATAAAAAATATATCAAATTACTTTTCCATTTCATAGTTTATTCATTTTTTTAAATTATAATAATATATAAATTAATTATTATAATTTTATTTAATTTTATCTTATTTTTAATAAATCTTTTAAAAGATTTTTTAATATTTAATAAAATTCAATATATATATATATATTTTAATATATGTGAAAAAATAATAAAAAAACTAGAACACTTTTTTTTAACATGTAAAATTGCTTTGCATTAAATTAATAACACTTTTTTTTATTGAATTAATAACAATTCATTAAATTATTTATCACCCTATGCTATATTTTCCCAAGAGTGAAAAAGGGCATATATGTCTTTTCGAACGTTCCAAACTTAACGCCTTTGCCTTGTAAACCTCTGCGAGACTGTGATAGCAGAGTGAAGCTGTAGCCCTTCTAGCTTTCTCTCCGGCGAGCGGAGACAAAGATCGAGGCTTGGGAAGTGGGATCGAGGAGTGTATATTGAAGGAATAGTATCAGCGAAAACCCATAACTCAAAATCATCTTAAAGCATAGAAAGGGGGAAAAAAAGGCAAAATGGGAAGGGAGAGAGAGACTCAAAACCCGCAGCAACAGCAAGTCTCCTTCACCGTCGAACAGCTTGTAGCCGTCAATCCCTACAATCCAGACATACTTCCAGATCTGGAAAACTACGTTAACGAGCAGGTTTCTCTCTCAATCTCTGTCAAGTTGGTTTAATTATTGATCGTGACTGCTTCATGCCGTTTCAGTTTGATAAAAATCGGATATGGGTTTGGTAATTGGTGTTTGGGTTGCTTTCTGTTGGTCGGTTGGACGCTGAGAAAAGGAGGAAAATCAAAAGTTATGATGTTTTATTATTACGTTATGCTTGGGAGTGTTTGTGAGCTTTTAAAGTAATTTCCTATATCTGGTAGCTCTAAAGCAATGTAATGCAATTTTCTACTTACGCATCAAGCTATGAATATTTTAAATTACAAAAATCACAAGAATTAAGTAGTTTTTTTTTTTCTATTATTATTGTAATACATTGTTCTTTCCAATTTACAAAGTTGTGCTTGCTTATTCAGTGAGCTTTCTGATTTGGTAAAATTGCAAGCATATAAACTAAATGGTGGCACAACCTCAGTGAATTAGAGGTGTAAGAGAGCACCCAAAGAATAAAATACACAATGAAAAATTCAGAAATATAAATAGAAATTGAAATAGATGAAAAAACACCATATGAAATCACAACCTATAATGTCATGTGAATTTGTACATCTTTTGGTAAATTATGACTATCTAAATTCGGCTAATACATACTTATACATACTTGCACACATGTACTTTAGTACTTTTGCCTATCAAACACTTTAATCGTAATCAAATCATGATATGATAAGCACCTAAATTTTTAAAAAATAACACAATTTTGCCAAATTCATGGTTTTAAAGTTGTATTTAAAAGTAATGTTTCAAATTCATAGTTAAATTCATGATTTTAAAGTTGTTTAAAAGTAATTTTTCAAATCTTTAGTTTTAAGGTTGTGTTTAAATGTAGATATTTTTTAAAATTTGTGTTTAAAATAATATATTTTTTTTTAAGTTTAGGCATTTAAAAGTAATATTTTTTAAAGTTTAAGTGTTTATTAGGTCACGATTAAAGTTGAGGTTTCCGATAGCTAAAATTGCTAAAATATATGTGTGCAAGTATGCATTTTGCCATATAAATTCTACACTAAAAGATGGCATGACCTCTATGAATTAGAGGTATAGGAGAGTACCAAAAGAATATAATAAACTATAGAAAATTGGGACATAAAATAGAAAAAGAAAAGCAAAACCCTAAATTTCCATAATTTTGATAATTGAAGAGGTTAGCATTTGGCTTGAAGCTTGCTGAATCCATTGATGTGTTTGTTGTTATTGTGATATACCTGTTTATAAGAAATACCAAGATTAAAAAAAAAATTTTTTTACCAGATTTCATCGCAAAAATACAGTCTGGATGCAAATCTATGCCTGCTTCGCCTCTATCAGGTTTAGTTTTTCTACATGGTTCACTTCATCTGTGTCTTTTCCTTATTTCTATGGTGTTATTGGTTCATTTATTTTCAGTTAGACTTATAGATGCCTCACTTATTAGCATGCCCTTATGTTTCTTATTTCAGTTTGAACCAGAAAGAATGAGCACCCAAATTGTTGCTCGCATTTTGGTTAAGGTATGGTTAAGCCTTTGCATAAAATGCCTTTATATGCTTTTGCAGTTCACTAGGCATAATATCTTTCTAATCTTTGTTTTGGCTTCTTTTCTTTTTACCAGGCACTGATGGCAATGCCAGCTCCAGATTTTAGCCTATGTCTATTTTTGATTCCTGAGCGAGTGGTATCATTCTGTTTTTGTCCTTACAATTAGCACATTCATATGCATGCATTTAGACATCCAATATTAATCACTCTTTATCTAGTATTACTGTAGTTTATTTAATTTATGATATGGTTAATGCAAATGTGCACGTGTGGTTGGTCGAGGGCTGGGGAGAGATGGAAAAGAGGAAATAATTTTGGGTTTACCTTGCTTTCATCTGAAAAGTTTTCCAGTTTAGAGCTGGTGTTAAGAGTTCTGATGATTCCTTTGTGAATATTGTTAACATACCTGATACGCATTTGCCTTTTTTGTCTGTCAGCAAATGGAGGAAAAGTTCAAGACATTGATGGTTCTCTCACATTATTTGGAGGTTTGTCTCTGCTTGGGTTACTTGACTAGTATTATTTTGGAAATAGAAACTTATAAGTACCTACTTCTTCATTTGCAGACTGGAAGGTTTCGCCAGTTCTGGGATGAAGCAGCTAAGAGTCGCAACATAGTTGAAGCCGTGCCAGGTAAAAGGCGAACTGCGATAGCTGCTGCTACACTTGCTGGATACATCTTCATGCTTTCTCTTGTCCAATTGTATATATCATGTTCAAGGATTATTTTTTTTAGAGAATTATTATTGTATTTATATGGATTACAGAATATGAAATCTTAAGGGAAATTTGACAAGATTTCAAGAATTTTTATAATTATGTGGGCATGGGGGCTTAATCATATGTACAATGGAATAACTTGGGCACATAAAAACAGCAATAGCGGGCATATTGGATCATTCATTTGGTTGGTATGATTTCTTCAATTCTACTTGATATTGATCCAGGATAGACTATGCACTACAGTTGTTGATTAGGGCATGATATAGTGTATCAAGGAGGAGTTTGACTTAACTTGCTGTCATTTTCACGCTTGCAATTATACAGCTGCTATAATTGACATCGTCCTGTGTGTCCTTGTTTTTTTGGGCATATATGTAATATGGCTCTGGCTTACGAGTGGACAATGCAGGTTTTGAGCAAGCTATCCAATCGTATGCTATTCATCTGCTTTCTTTGACTTATCAAAAAGTTCCCCGGTCTGTGCTGGCTGAGGTATGCTTCAACTTCACATGTTTGTGGTGTTTCCTTTCTGATATGTTAGCTTTACCAATCACGATGCTGGCAGAAAGCAGTGTCTTGTTAAGATTTGCTGAAAATGAGTTGGTTTCATTTAGAAATTTGTGTGCCAACAAAAAAAAATATCATAGGTTCATAGGATTTGGTAAATGATTGTCTAATATTTTCATAGTTATTATGGATTGAAATATTTTTACCTTTCATTGATTATGTCCTATGGTTTGACTTTGGTCAAGTAGGATCGTGATGCAGTATGAGTCTGTTTGGTATTGCTGGTTATAATGTAACTCCTTAGCTATGTCAGTAGGTGCTAAAAATTGCTTTAAATTAAAATTTAAAGTGTTTTAGTCATAAAAGCTCCAAAATAACTAAACATTTGCCTTGCTTGGCTTGGTCCGGTGGCTAAAAACATATCACTCGTTGAGTAGATCTAGGGTCGGATCTTCATACCCCCATTTCTCTCTCCAAAAAGAAAATATATATATATATATATATATATATATCTAAAGTAGTGTTTTATCTAAAAATTGCTTTTTTGGCTTCTCAACCTCAAATGGGACCTGTGTCCTGTTTATTTAATCAGAGAATGCATTTACATTAGTAGATATATTATCAATGTGAAACTTCTGATTTTATCATCCTTATGTAACAGGCAATCAACATTGAAGGTCTGTCCTTGGACAAATTCCTTGAACAACAGATGACCAACTGTGGCTGGAAGATTGAGCAAGGGCATGGTAAGGGCCAATTCATTGTCCTACCCAGCAATGAGTTTAACCATCCCCAACTCAAGAAAAATACTGCAGATGGTATCCCGTTAGAGCATATCACTCGAATCTTCCCCATTCTTGGCTGAACTTTGCAGTGGGTAGGATTATTTTGAAATTGCTCTCTGCTTGCAGCAGTTGCTTGGGTCCTAAGTTACTTGCTGCTTCTAATCGTTTTCTTTTCTTTCGTTTGTCATACTGCTTAATTGTAATAGGGTCTGCAGTAAACTTTTCTATTTAAGTTCAAGTACAAACGCAGGAGCAGAATTGAGAAACCTGATGATTCATTGTTTCTATTCTTTAGCTATGAGTTTACAGTCTTGGAAACGAAAAGTTATTGAAATTCTCTTTTTTTTTAAGGGACAAACACGGCCTAATAGTTATAATACCTGGTGAATTTGTTTTTTTTTACCATAAGATAGAAACTGATATCATTAATAGAAAATGGGTGCCTAAACCACCAGGCTGAAATAATATTTACCTCGGTAATAGTTGATTGATCATCAAAAAGCTGTAATAAGCCTAGAATGTTCATATAAAAAATTCTCTTATTGGAAAAAGAAAAGAATAGAAAATGAAAAAGGAAATGTTCACATAAAACTCTAAGCAGGCTTAAACGAAAATTACAGGACTGAGATTTCCAAAATTTTAAGAAAGAATGCTATTGTCATCCTATGTGCATCCCCAACATGCAGGTAATTTCACAGAAATCAGACTGGTAAGCTGTAATCAGTCCTATAGTCGCAGGTCTGTCCTCCAAACAGTTGCTCAATTGTTAGTATCACAAAACATTAAGGAAAATAAAGAATCAATAACCTGAAATTCTTCTAAAGTTGGAGCTCAATGAGCAGAGAAAATATTAATATATTTACAAGATTCAAATCTAGGAAAAGCCCATATACTAGTAGAAGAATGAGAAAAAGAAGAGCTCCAAAAAGAATTTTGTTTTTAAACTGTTGGCTATTTACTCTTTTATACTTGGGTATCAGAATCCATTGAGGTTTCCACGATGCAATCAATGCTGTGAGTTACACATATGGCTGGGAGGATTTCAGATTTCTTCTCGGATGTATTTTCATGGGCTTGCCGATATATCTGCCTCTCTTTTCTCCTTCCGTTCCGGCCATCTCCCTTTTGTCTTGCTAGTAACCTCCCTCTATCAATACATCAGCATCTTATGAGCTTGTTCAGTTGCTTGAGCGAAGGATAAATATTAATACAAGGTCAATGTGAGCTAAACTTCAATGGCAGAGTGTCTCTCCATGGTTTACCCACTGGACAAAGCTGTCTGAGAATTCCGCCAGGACATTGGAATTCTGTGGATTTCCATAGGATAAATCTGTTCCCATATCCTCCCTTGGCTACAGAACATAAACACAAAATAAAGGTCATATTAACATGTCAAGTAGCTCGGTTGGATAGTTTGAAGACAAACCAAGCAAATATAACAGCATCAATGAAGCACATAAACCAAATAATACCCCTATCGCAAGTAACTTTTGTGGACCTAATGATCATCTGAACCAAATAATTAAGCAAACAAACTGAGCAGAATACTGCTTGTCCCAAAAACTGAAGAAGACTATAAAGCCTACCAAAATGGTTCATGTATTAAAATGATTGTAGCTATCATCTACCAGTCATCAGCCAGTTGCTCAAACGTTCACGAACAAAATATATGCACTGTTGGATTATGGAAATAAGCAACTTTCAATGGAGTTCACTCATTTTATTCCAACTATCAGCAAATTTTGCATCCTTTTGAAAGAGTTCTGAAGTGCTTGCTTTGTCTAAATATTGGTTAGTTGATAAAGAACAGCACGAGAAGTGCTGCCTGCACAGTTAAAAGGTGCTCACCTTCATGCTGGATCCATATTCACTAGTGCATGGGGTAGTTTCACTCATTATTCCATTGACAAAATTTTCAGCTGATGTCCCAGCAATTGGTGAGCTTGTAAGCATTGATGACCTGCAAAGTATGAAAGTTGATGAGGAAATTATAATTTCCCTTGTTACAAATAAATAGAGCAACAATAATCTCTGAGTTTATCATTGACCCTTCAAGAAACAATATAAGAAATGCAAGACCTATTAATGATGTGGTTAATTGTCAAAGATTCAGTGCTTCCTCTAACTTCCAAATCTTTAACAGAACATATTCTGACAGGAAATGCATATAGCTGGCTGGATAGCTACAGATAAATTGCATTTAGAGAAGGAAATAGTTAAAATGAAGGAACTACTTAGAAGTCTTTGTGGTCATTATTTTGATTACTCTTGAATATTATTTCCATGATTCCATCTCAAAGCATTATAGAGCCCCAGATTTCAATAGTTAAACCTTCTTACAAGTACCATGCAGGTATCCTTAAGCTAGGAAGTTTCTTTGCTGGCTTCCAGGAAACTTCATGGACATGGTTATTACTTCTTGAAAAGCAATGTAAAATACCTCTCATATGGCTCTTCCTCGCATGAATTTCCAGAGGAAGACAACCAGTCTAAATCAACAAAATTTGAACAATTAAATGTGTCTTCAGAGAAGTAAATATGATCACTTCCCAGATATTGCTCCCTTTCCACTTCGCCAAAGAGCTGTCTGCGAGGCATTGAAGGAGTGTACCTGTATGAAGAAATTTAATGCCTTGTCACAAGAAGCATTCTTCAAAGCAATAAAATAGCACAAGAAGTCTATTGATCAATCATGAATATCGGAAATAAACAAAAAAATAAAAAACTACAGATATAGGGTGTTCAACAAATCAGAATATCTGTAACAAATGCTAAATATGCAACTTATGAACATGATACGAGTATAGGTCAATCCTGGTATGCTCAGGAATTCCAAGGCTATATCTACACTCGCCAAAAAAATGAATATGCAAAGAAACCTCTCATGAGTAAAACCTAATTCATTATATCAAAGTGAAAATAAGAAAAACTTTATATGATGGAATTTTACAGATGTTTCACGTTAACAGAAGATTATATAGGTGAAGGAAGAAGAGAAACAAATGGGAGGACATCCTCCTCTGAAAGAAGACAGGATAATAACTAATCAATTAAACCCTTTATCTTATGAATAACAGCAAGAATAAAAAAGCTCCTTGAAGCAAGTAACTATAAAAGAAGCCACAAGTTATTCTACCTCCAGCAATTGTCAAATGATGTATTGATTCTCAGGTAGCAGAGCATTGCCCCATAAGAGATGATCTAGTAGCTAAAGGAAGGAGTTAAGCAGTTAGGGATGTATAACCATAGTTGTCAAATCGAGAATCGAAATCTTCATTTTATGAATCAAAAATCGAGAATCGAATCGTAAGATTCAATAAAAATACTAAAAATTAAATAAAATAATATATGTTCTAAAAATAAGTAAAAAAATATTATAATGGCATGTTTTAATAAAATATACAATTATCATTTATATAATTGGAAATATTCTTTATAATAGAATAATATATAATTTTCTATGTTACATAGTTTTATGGTATAAATTATAAACTCTGGAATTACAGACAATAGTTATCATTATACATATGCTAAAATTCTTTTTTCAATTTGATCAAATAATTAAACAATAAAAAATATAGCAAGTTTTAATATTATTAATATAAATTGCCATGAGATGACAACTATAATCAGTTAAATAAATTAGCTAAAAAGAAAAAAAAAAAAAAAGCGGAAGGGGGAACAGTATGAGTGGTGGAAGAAAAATAATTAAGGAAATGTTTTGTATACATTTTCATGGTAAAAATGAATGAGATTTTAAATTTTAAAAATATAAAGTCTGACAAGCCCTTTATAAATAATTGTTGAAGAGGGTGAAACTCGGCCAATTCATATTGATTCACTTGATTCACTATTGATTCTTTCAATTTAGTCACAATTCAGATACACGTGCAATTTACACTATATATTTGAATCGCTAAGATATGAAATCGAATTGAGAATCGTAAAATTTAGGTACATTCAAGATTTACCCTATAGATTCGAATAGATTTGTTGGAAAATTGATTCAAATCGAGAATCGCAAGATTTTGACAACAGTGGCTATAACTACTTTCATGTCTACTTGTATTTTAGAGGGAAGCTGACAGTTACTGTTACAGAACCTGGAAGCTATACTTCAGCTCTGAATCTCTATAAATACAAAGGCACCTACAGAGGAGAAACATTCTGAACTTCAATAAGAAACACATTCTTGTTTCCCCCTAAATATTGCTTCTTCTCCCCTCTCATCTCTCTCTACTCTATTCTCTCCATTTCTCTGTAATTCTACTACAATGTCAATAGCTCTGCTAGGGTTGAAACTCTAACAAGCATCTCCTCCACAAAATACACTACATTATGGTAAAAACATTTCAATAATCTCTAAGGATCTTAGCCATTTAAAAATCTGTAGATTTAATTTTTTAGGATCTCTTATTCCATCCAATTTAACAGCTTTCACTAACAATGCCAAATAAATTATTACAAAGCAGATTCAGGGGAATAAAAAGGAGAATGAGATCCATTCCCCTCGCAATGCACATCACATAATTCATGCATCAACACTCAGGAGACGAAGCTTTATTAGGTATCTGTATCTGAAATATATCACACAATTATAGCATCATATTATCAAGAACAGGGTTGACAACTATCTTTACAAATACAAACAGATTGAACATCTGACTGAAAGAAAGCACAAAATAAGGGAAAAGCTACAAGGGCACATGCATAATGGCAGATTTCCCATCTTCCATATCCTAAAGGCATACCCATGAAGAGTACATAAGGCCATCATCATAAGGGGATAAGGGCGCATCAAGAAGTCAATTGTACCAGTTTATTGAAGAAAGACAAAAGTGAAGCAAGAAAACCTTGAAAATGCTATGTCACTTTCACATGTTGATATCTCAGGGGATGACTCCAAAAGGACATTGCTTTCCCCTTCCCATTTATCTGGCAAAGGTGAATTGGAAATTTTCTCCTGCTTGACATTCATGGCTGACATAGGTGAGTGGCTCTCATGAAGAATATTCCCATCCGACAAGGACCTTTTGAAAGTTGACCTAAATGTAAAGAACTTGACAGTCAAAAGAGAAGCTGCAGCTAAAAATATTTTACTTGCAAAACATAAAGGAAAATTATTACAAGCTGAAAAATACATCCAGAGGGTTAAATCCCAGCCCTCCAGATAATGAATAAAATATGAAAAGCATAAATTGGACGTAAAAGGGAAAAGAAACAAAGAACTAACAGTAAAAATCTGAAAATATATAATAGAACACAGAGATCAATATGTGGTCTTGTATCATCTGAAGTGCAAATGATAACCAAGCACCAATAGTCCATTATTCTAAACAGTGAAATATGGAGCATTCAAATGTACAAATGACAACTGACTGAGATAGTGTATTTCCAAAGAAGAGGCAAGCATGAATGAAGGAAAATACATTTTTATAGGTTCCATTCCCCAGGAGTGACATGTACAGTTCAAGCCTTGTCAGCCAAAAACTTACCTTCTATCTTGGTCCACATATGTTTGCCCATTCCTTCCCACACTGTAATTCTGGTCTGAGTTCAATTCCCAGAGTGCAGGTTTACCTAGTTGTGGCTGGAAATGCCCCAAGAATCTGCTTGAATTGTCAATATACAAAGGGTTAAGAAAAGAAAAAGGTTATATATTAATAAAATCATTGCAGCAATTACTCAAGGATTATTGCAAAGATAAATAAAGAACATATAATCCAATATATCAAAGCCCACAAATTAATCCCTGAACAACATTATTATTATTGTTATTATTGAAAAAGGGAAGAAGGAAAGAAAGGGGAGGAGGATAATAAGCTACATTATTTCCAACATGAAAAGGCCCGCTTTTGAATTTACAAGTATTAAGTTGAATGGACTGATCCAAAGTCAAACTCATAAACAAAACTTATAAGCAGCTATCAGAGGTAGTTCTTGTTTTTGCTCCAAACAAAACAAGACCAAGCACAACTTACACATTAATAGCATCTTGTTTCTCTGCATCCATGTATGCATTGCTGTAATAGCGTTGGAGAGTTCTGAAGAACTCCTGGGACTGGATTGCTGCTTTCCACTGACCCCTTCTCTGAGAGAATATCTATATGGCATCAAGAGTTCAAAAATTTCAGAATGAAGAATCATTAAGAACTATGGTGGTGAGATGGGGGCTAGATGACACTTAGGAGTATCAAGTAAAGGGGATGCCAAGTTTGCAACTAAGACAACCAATAATCCCAAAGTGTACTGCCAATCCCCAAGCATAGGTAATTTACTAGGCAGAACAGAAGCATTAGTTTGTTGAAAATTTCCCCCACTCCCTCTCTTTCTCCACCTTTCTATGAACACTATTTTTTAAATGTTCAATGCTCCAAATTTTGGTTTCTCCATAATAACTAGCCACGCCAAGCGTCAGAGTTCCCTGCAAGTCAATGTATATTTAAGAAATTTGCAGACAGGGAATTACAAGATTTTTATCAACTCCCCAAACTCCAACCTCACCAAATTTGACTGTCAAAATCTGGTTTACCAAAAAAAAAAGCCTACATCAAAAGATGCAAGGTAAAGGATGAAAGAAATCGATTTAGACACAGAAGACTAACAAGATATAAAATTTTTTAATATTCTGGCTTAAGTTATAATCACCCTAAAATAGAAGCAAATAATTCATATAGCTCGCCAACTTGGGTTTAAGGTTTATTGAGTTGAGCTCAGTATAGCATAATCACCTTATTATGTGCAGCTGACCCACCATATTGATGTGCTAATGTGTCGCCCATTCTTTCATAAAATCCCATCAATTGTTCAGCCAAAGGTGCATCAAGGTCTATCTTTGGATTAGCTATAAATCCTAAAGCATGAAGTTGCTGTCCAAGGGCAGCCAACCCATATGCATATTGCGCAACATTTGTGCGATCAAGACAGTCTATACAATTGGTCCTGAGCACACCTTGCTGAAACATTGGAGGCTTCATAGAATGGTTTCCATTAGCAACACAATTACCTCCATTAAATTGCCTCTCCATATCATTGGCATCCCCATCACCATTATTGCATCTATTCTTGGGAGATAGGTGGCCATTCTCAGTAATCCTGCATATGCTCAGCATACAAAACATGCCACATTAGAACATGGTTAAATCTTACTAAGAAATAAACTTACAACTAATGATGCAAATCGTTACATCATAATAATCAAAACATAAAAGGAGATTTATGGGTGAACAATCCAACATAACCAATGAAATTCTTTTTCTGAAAAAAAAAACTATTAGTTTCGGTTTAATTTATAGCAAATCAGTTAATTTGGTTCATTTCAGTTGTGAAAATTAGAAGTCCGATACAACCAAGCAAATGGTGTGTGTGTGTGTGTGTGCGCGGGCTTGTCAATTGGTGCTGACTTAGAATGAATATTGATCCTCATAGATTGTCAAACATCAATAGCTTCTAATCTCCTCTCCTTTGAAATTGTGAACCCTAAAGCCATAACCAATTACCTTAGAACTTCTGTTCACAAATATTGCATTTTTTTATTGTGAATGCGGGAAAGAAAAATCAATACTGATGTATATCTTCTATAATTCATGAATGTGATGATAAATATGTTTCTAATCTCACGTGGAATTTGCTTGTTCAATTTTCCTTTGAACAAATCTTTTTGGTCAATTGGGATTTTTTTTAAAGAAATGAACCGTCAATCTCTTTTTGTATTAGTTTCAGTGTTTATCCAATTTTTCTTAGCAGTTCTAGTAATGATCTTAGATATATTCCATTCTGTAATCTTTTTTCTTTCCGTTCCCCTCCTCTATAACTAAGATAGGTGAAATACTGAAATTTTGATTCAGTTATTTTGGTCCTACCATTTTATTGATTCAGTTCTTAATTCCATATAGTTCAGGTCATTTTAAAAGGGGTATACATCAACTGAACCAACCAAATGCTCACCCCTAAACAGATATCTCCCAAGCATTCACTAGCCAAATGGAGCAATTTTACTGTCCCAGTTTAATAAAATGTCAAATACAACCTAATTTCCCCAGACTGAAAAGAAAGGTGGAGAGGAAGCACACAAGCAAAAGGAGAAACACACATGCACAAATGAACATGCACCGGCAGAATGAAGACAAAAAAGTATGAAATGTACAGCATTAGATCTGTACCTTTCAGATATCAATGCTACCATTAACCCACAAGGGAAATTAAATTAATAAGCATAAAAGAGATACTTGAGATTCCAGGATTCAATCACTCCTGACGATACATTAGAGCTTACATTGGGCATGTGCTAAGCAATAAAACAGACAACAAAACAAATAATATATAGCTAATAGCATTTTCTCATAAATTAATTTACGACTATTACTACTGACAGCCTCTGAATCATACTAGATGATGGACTACACAGAAAGTTGCAGAAATTTGATGAACCAACTTACAAAAAGGAAGGCCAATTTGTACACCCTTCAGTTCTCAAGGCTGGTGTTATTTGACAGTAAAAGAAACCTGTCAGTGTCAAAGCATATGCAGCTACTTTGCCCAGAAGTAACAGAACATTTGTTGCTTTGCTGAGATTAAAAAAAAAAAGGAAAGAGAGAGAGAGAATCAAGTCTCTTGCAGTAAAAATAAGCTTTTCAAGAGGTCATAAAATTAAGAATGTTGGCAAAAATATTATACACACACATACCTACGAGTATGCTTGTGTAGATCCCAGTGAAGGAACCTTAAGCGGTTCTCCTCAGATAAGTCTTTATTGATATAATCAATGGCGTTAGCAAACTCTGCACGAAGAATTGACTCTCGAGGCCTCTTCTCCTGTGTCTGTTAATTGGAAAATGGCAACATCAATCAAGGATGAGGCAACAGAAGGAACTCTGAGGATAACAGCTCACATTAAAGAAACAGCACAAATGCCTTCATTTTGTGATAGTAACAAATATTTTCTAAAGATTTCTTTTTACTTAAAACCATTTCACAACATATGAAGCAGAGAAGAAACAAAAAAAAAGGGGGGGAGAGATGGGCTGTTGAAACAAATAAGAAAATCACCTTAATAAGATTCAAAATAATGATAGGATTTCCATATCTCTTGACAAGATTCTCGAAGTGTAGTCTGGTTGCTTCATAATTTTGGTCCTTTCTTGATACTGGATGAGAAAAAAATGTTAGTGTAAAAATAAAATATATGATGCAATACCATGAATCCTAGAAGTGCAAAGACATACATATGATATCTGGTTTGATATTCAAACGTGAGGTTTCCTGTGACCAAAATAGTGGGATAGAACCACGGTTTTGGACAACAGAGCTTATTTGGATGGGACAACCTTCAGGAACATCCTCAAATACAATCTGCTCCGTCTCAACATCATTGGCTACCCTACCCTTCTCATTTACACCGCGTTTCAAATACCTAAATTAAAAGGCACAAGAAAAGATGCTTGAGAATAAGTATACCTACTGTGGGACTACCATCCACATATTCAATTTCCAGACAATCAAAGATCTCCAATATTAATCATATTATCAGATAAAAAGGTTGACTGAAAAATCCAAGTATTTTAACGATTACTACTTATTGTTGAGGAATATGTACTTAACTACAGTTTAAAAACATTAACAAAGGATTTCAAGCCAATTCAACCGTAAGCAACTAGCTCTGGATTCCAATTAGCATTATCAGACAGACCAAACTGAATGGTTGGACCAACGAAAAGAGAGGTTCTGATTGGACCACATGCAGTTAAGAGGTGATTAAAAACTTGACCCATCCAGTTTTTCTAATAACCCATACCTCACTTAACCTATTAAACCAATGAGAGTTTATTTTTCCCCACAACAACAGTGCTTTGGGTCTTTAACCATGAGAAATCCTTAAAACCACAACTCGCAAATTTTCTAATCCTTTATGTTGATATTCCCAAATTTTAAAGGGCCAAGTTTCGCAGACATAGGGCAGCATGAAGGAATAATTTTGTTTTGGTCTTTGAGAAACCAAGTCCTCAAAAACCTCTGACTGTCAATTTCCAAGTTGGGACTTAAACGCAGTAACTTCACACTTACAATTGCTTTCTTTGTTTATGATTATATTATAGAAGATATGATTACATTAGGGTACAAGATTCAAAGTAATTTACAAGTCAATTTGCATAGACTAAGGTGCTTTATTTTTGTCCCACTTATTGCAATTTGTTAAATTTCCACATTGGTTTCGGATAGGGTTAATGTGCCCTTATCAAGTCTTGAATGCTCCCCCCCACATCCCAAGCTCGGTTTTGAGAGTACATTAGGCCTGGCCCATTTTCTTAAGACGGTACCAAAGCAGATCAGAGCCTCCTCATTCAATATTGGGCCTCTTTTAAGTGTTTCATGCTTCAAGTGTTTGATTGTACATGTAAGTACCAAAGCGGATCAGAGCCTCCTCATTCAATATTGGGCCTCTGTTAAGTGTTTCATGCTTCAAGTGTTTGATTGTACATGTAAATAGGTATGTTAAATTCCCACGTTGGTTTGGGATAGAGATAATGTGGCTCTAATAAAGTCTCGAGCACTCCTCCCCCATTGAGATAACCTTTGGAAGCGAGTTAGGCCTGGTCCATTTTCTTAAGACAATTATTGGTAATCTAAAACATTTTCAACTTCATGGTATTTCCTGCCTAGTTTAGTTAGATTGCAGGTTCAACAATTGGCCCTTTTTTTCTGAAAACAAACAAATCAGTTTATGCCAAGGAAAATGCCTTCGTAAAAAATTAAATGAGTTTTCTTACCTGGTACCAGCATAATGGCGGGAACGTCTTGCAATAAGGGTAAGTTTGAAGTCCCGTCCGGATATAGAAACTGTTGCCTACATTCATATAGCATGAAGCCATTAGTTAAAAATGTGTGTGGGTAAGCAAAATTGATGAAGGTCTGAGCCAATTCGATTTGATATGTTATAACTGGTAATTTTAATTTTTATTGATAACTCAACAAACAACTTCATTGAAATAAAAATAAAATAAAATAAACTTCTTTTGCTCAATGCATAAACAACTTCTTTTGAAACAAAAAAAAGCCTGAAAAGGACTAGTATTGTTAAATAAGAATAATAACTGCATATATCCAAATTTCTTGTGTTAAACAGTCATTTTCCTTTTTAAAATTGCAAATAGAAATGAATTAAAAAAGAAAGTGGTTTTACATTAATAAACTCATGATCAAGCAAAATACAGTGCTACGCCCATAACCACACCCAGTGCATGCCAATAGACAAACTACCAAAAAGGCAAGTTAGCAAGAAAACTATGAAACCAACAAGGATAAAAACTACATACACTAGTTTTCTTCAAAAAACCAATTACACACCTGTTTAAAGAAGCCATACACTAATGCAACAGTCCAGAGTGTATTTTGAAGGTGATTTCGTATTCCACGGGTTAAGAACTCATTCCATACAAACATTGTCTCATAAACGACCTGGCCAGTTTCTTTATTACACAAGTTCTTTTGAAGACTACGCATGACATGGTATGAGTAGCTAAAAAAGAAGTCCTTTGTCAGGTCCACCGTGCATAGCAGCTTCTTGTATCTAAGTCATCAACAAAATAAAAATAATTAAGTTCACATTAAAAGACCGCAGGAAAAATATATCCAAAAACTCTTGGAAGGAAAAATAAGTAAGGAAATAAAGAAATCCCTTAGAGATAATTTCCTAAGCCTATTCATCCAATGCAAATATCCACAAAAAACCCTTCTAAAATAACAATTAGCAAAAGTATCATGCTCCTCTAGTTTAAAATGATAAATCCAACAGCACAAAGAGAGAGAGAGAGAGAGAGAGAGAGAGGGAGATTAAGTCTGAGCAATTGGTTTGATAATTACTTCAAGCAAAATACTTTTCCTCTAAATGTGCATTGGTAAAATTATCACATTACAACTGGTAATCATAAAATGCACAAGTATTCTGATGATGAAAAAAGATGTAACAAGTTCATGCTCCACAAAAAGTAAAAGAAGTAATAGGAAAGAAAAGAAAATGGCCAAATGCATATTTGTATACCTATACTTTATCATTTTTTCCTATCAGACATCTCAACTTTAATATGACCTAATAAACCGCTAAACTTTTAAATACAAACTTTAAAAAAATATTACTATTAAACACAACTTAGCCAAATCCATGGGTTTTAAAGTTGTGTTTAAAAGTAATCTTTTAAAAAGTTTGTGTTAAAAAAAAATTATTTTTAAATACAACTTTAAAACTATGGATTTAGCCAAGTTGTATTTAAAAGTAATATTTTTCTAAAGTTTAAGTGTTTATTAGGTTACTATTCAAGTTGAGGCGTCTAATAAGCAAGAGTACTGAAGTACAGGTTAGCCAAAAAAAATAGCACAATAAACAACCATTTCTAGTAAAAGCAATGTTGAAAGCATCACTGTGAGAGGAGTAAAGACTATCTACGGTTTTCTCCACAATTGAAATGTTGAAATACATTTACATGCAGAATGGACCAGAGACCTGTTTTCGTTCTTAGAATTAGTTATATCAGACTGAACAGCAGAATTTGGAAGTGGAATCATCTCGCTTTTGGAGACTGCATAAATGTTATGACCACATATTGCACCAATCTGTCTTCTTTTTGTAATCAGCAGCATATAGTATGGCCCCAGAAATTTGATAAAGCCTAAAACCAGAACCATTTTGAGTGTAGTTATAGCAATGATAGTGTCAAAGCCTCAAAGGTTGGAAAGTAAATGCAAACCAAGAACCACATACCAATAATTCCATAACAAGTTGTGACAAACTTCAGCCCACCAGTGGCATTATTTCCTTCATGTATTCTCCTCAATAGATCAGAACATTCACTCTCTGTATATGTGGTAGAATCTTCGCGTATATTTAGTTCATACGGGTCCAGCCGGTCAATCTTTAGCACTCTCCAATATGTCCGACTCTTATCCCTCCCTATCATGTAAAATTTCTGAAGCACAAAATATTGCAAAGAAACATACAAATGAGCGTATACATCCCAGAAAATGGTTAAGCATGATTAAAGCAGTTAAAGAATGATACACGTTGTTAAACAATAAATGTATCCCATCTACAAAAAATCTTGCACTTTAAATGCCAAAACCTCAATTAGTAATTCCAAAAAAAGTAAGAAGTTTATCCTGAGCAACAGAAACCAGAGTCATTTTAATATGATGTGCTTGAAAATTCTCTAGTCAATGGATTGGATCCTCTGTATCATCAAACATTCTTGCTGACAACATGGCATTCAATAACTGAAAATTGATATTTCACTAATATGCACTACTGTCACCCAATTTAATAGATAGAACAAGAGGGTAACAATTCCAAACTTGTATTATCACACCCAATCAACCAGAGACACATAAACACTAATCCAGAAGCTACCAAAAAACCAACTAAACAGTAATCCAAATACTACCCAAAAAAAAAAACAACTAAAAGGGATTAGCAAGCATTACAAAACTGATAATTAGAACAATATCATTTCAAAACAAATAGTTACAAAAAAAAAAAAATAAAACAGATCTTCTCTCTCACCGATCGAGTCTCATAGAGTCTGAACTTTTGCATAAAAACATGTTGAGGACGGGGCAACTCATCATGAATAGTATTAGGATTCGGAGAAGTAGAAGGACACCCATTCTCCATTGATGCCATCTTCTTTATCTCTCTCGCCCTCAAAAAATTTTAGTTTCCTAGTTCAATCAGATCTCTCCCTCCCCGAGCCACAGGCTCAGGGAATTTATCACAAGGGCATGCAAAGAATAAAACAGATCAAAGAAGAAACCCAAAAACAAGAAAAATTAAATTAAATTATCGTTGAAAACAAGCAGAATCCCATCCTTTGCATATAATAGAGCTTGGCTGCTTCAAATACAACATTCTTAATCTCCTTCTTCTTCCTTCTGAATCCTGATCTCCAATCAAAAGAATCAATGATTAACTTGAAGACTATTATTACAGAATGAGAAAGGTTGAAAATGGAAGCTATATATGAATTGGAAGGAGAAGATCAGTTTACAAAGAAAATGGAAAGAGAAAGAGAGATTGGGATTTGGGGAGCTTTGGAGAAAATATGGGTTTTTTTTTTAATTTTTAATTTACTGTTTTAATTTGTTTTTTATTTCCTTTCTTTTTCTTCTACAAGGCACAGCTAATTATTGATGATGTTATTGTTTTTGTGAATTTTTTAGCTTTGATTTGTGTTGTTTGTTGTTTTAAGATATTGAAAAACAAAATATTAAAGAAGTTCAGATCCAAAGAACTCCATCCACACATTACCTCATGCCACACAGTCTGCTATTTATTTTTCCACCCAAATATTAAATTTAAAAAAAAAAAAACAAATTAAAGTGAATACACCTTTGTTTATTCTCTATTTCTAAATTATATAATTAAAATATTTACATATTTTATAAAATTATTAAAGTCTTTAATTTTTATAAAATTATTAATTAATTAATTTTAATTTTAATATAATATTGTCTTGTTAATGAAATTTTAATTACATATATTATTTAATTTATAATTTTAAATATATATTTAATTACAAATCAATGTATATATATGGTTAAAATCCATTAATGGGATTATTAAGAGTTTATTTTCCCATGTTCAGCAATACATTTCATTGTAATTTTTAGTTTGTAGTTAAAACTTAATAAATATAACTCTCTATGGTTCATTATTTAATCACTTTATGGCATTGTTCAATAATAATTTTTAGACAGTATTTAATGTTTTTATTCAATTAAAATATTAATATTTACTTAATTACTGATAAAATAAATATCCACCATTAAAATAATTAATATTATTACTTTTATCTCCTAATATTTATTGTTTAAAATTTATTAAAAAATTTCGACAACTAAAATAAAATGTTGGTGCCTCTTAGTAGAACCGCAATAGATTTGATATTTTCAGGTATTTGATCCGACTTCTAGTAAAATAGATTTGTATAATTATAATCAGATTTGAAATGAGTTTGGATTTAAAAAATAATACCCTTTATGAATTCAGATCGGATTTGAATTTTATATATAGAGTATTCACTACTCAAATCCGTTTATATAAATAATTAATTTAATATAAAAATATATTTTACAATAATATTTATAAATTTTTTTATATATTTTTATTTAAAAATTTAAATTTAAATATTTTTTAAAAATATTAAATTTTTTAAATAAAAAATATTTTTATATAAATTATTAATTAAAATATATAAGATTAAATGGATTCGAATAAATATTTTATTCGGATAATAATAATCGAATTTGAAATGAATTCAGATAATTTAAATTAATTTTTAATAGAGTTGAAAATAAATTTAGATATTATTAATATAAATCGAATTGAAATTTGAATAGTTTTGTGGGTAGAGAGTTGTCACTTAGATTTTATATCTATTGAGTGAATTAATTATTTTTGTATGGAAATGAATTTTAGCATTATGCAATCACAAATTAATACAGATTTGATTTGTAATAAATGAATGTAATTAGAAAAATAATGGGAGTTGGGGGATGGAATAACTAGTTGGTTTGTTATAACCACTAAAGGGAATACGGATTATGGATGCATCCGCCAGCTGGTGAGACTCTCTCTTGAGAGATTGAGCTCAATCAGATACACTAGTTTTGACCTTGAAGGCCGGACCAAACCACAGTAGTATACCGGCCTATACGGTTTGATTTTATTAGAAAAATATTATTTATAATTTTTAATATTTTAAATATGAAAATAATTATTTTTTTACTAATAAAATGAAATATATGAACTAATAAATATAATATTTAAAATAAAATAATAATAATAAATTCAGCAAAGTTCACATTTGGCACAGTTGCACCCACGACTAGCAATAATTATTTGTAAAATCAACTACCTGCCTGCCACTGTGTGGTCCTTGCGGGAAGTGTTCGTGATCTCCGACACTATTTGCGATCACAGATCTTTTCAAACTTTTTCAGAATGTCTCTATCATTCAACTTTAAAATTTTAAAATAATAATAATAATAAAAATAAACGGAAGATAAATATTCTTAAACAATAGATAAATTCACAAGTAATTCAAAAGTGTGGAGCATCTCTAAAATTTGATAAATAATATTTTACTCCTTTTAATAGATTTATTTAATATAAATATAAATTATTTAAAATTCGATTCAATAAAAATTCGACCGTATTTAATTCGATTTTTAAACGAGTCAAGTTCGAATTTAATTTTTAAACTCATTTACCATAAATTTAAGTTTTATAGTATTCGTCTCATTACTCAATTTATTTTTAAATTTATGAGCAAACCCATAAATATATTCATAAATAATTTCATTAAATAAAATTAAATTATATGTATACGTTAGTTTGCTTTCTTATCTATAAATATTTATTTTTTTATAATTAATTTTTTTAAAAAATATAGATCATTATTTATAATTTATTTGTTATATGAAAAAAAATCTATTTTATTTTTTCTAATGATATGTGATAAAACAATTCTCATTAGGGTGAGCAGTATTCGGTTCAAATCTAAAAAACCGACCGAATCGAATTGATTTAAAAATTTAGTTCGATTTTTTATATATTTCGGTTCGGTTCGGTTTTTAATTTCAGAAATTTCGATTATTTCGATTCGGTTCGATTTTAATCAGAAAAAAAATCGAAAAAATCGAACCGAACCGATTAGTGATAATAATATGTTTTTTCAATAATATAGAGAAATTAAATCATATTAAAATTAAAATATTTTAATTAAATTTTAAAATATTAAAAATAAAGTGTAAAAAATAAAAAAATTATTAAAAATCGAAACCGATTAAACTGAATCGAATCGAACCGAATCAGACCGGTTCGGTTCGATTCGGTTTCTGATCAAAATCGGTTCGGTTCGGTTCGGTTTTTATAAACACTAAAATTTTAATTTTTAATTTATTCGGTTTAATTCGATTTTGAACCGAACCGACCGAATGCTCAACCCTAATTCTCATTGATAGTCCACTTTAATTCCTTATCATAAGTAAAATACTTGTTTAAAAAATATGACATAAAAATTTCTTTATCATTAAAACCATTACATAAAAATCCTCAGACTTTTTTCATTTATTTATAAAAAAAAACATAAAAATATTACAGCATAAAAAATTAAAAAATAAAAAATAAACGATATGTAAAATCAGATAATGTTATTACTATTTTGTGTTACTTTGAATTTTTTTAATTTTTCTTTTTTATATTATAATAATATTATACATCAGTTTTATTAAATAAGTAAATAAAAATAATTTAAATGATTTTTATGTAATATTTTTTTTAAATATATTCTTATGACAGTGAATTGAAAAAGAGATTTTAAATTGAGATAAGGTGGTTAAAACATTATCCATATTTTATATAATAAAATATATATATATATATTGAAGGTCTATCAGAACCAACCTGCGTCCACGTATACCTACATCACGTGAAGCGTATGTCACTGAGTACAAGTGTCGATATGGGATTGTATTTCTAAAATCGTGAAAATAACATTTAATATTATTACACGTAATAATTTGAAAAATATTTTTTTTTTGTAAATTTAAGAAACTCATAATAAATATTATTTTTTTAATTATTTGAACTTAAATAATTATAGAAAATTTTTAATATATAAGCTAAGTTTATTGTATATAAAGGAAGTAATAAATTTTGAATTTGAAAAATTAAAAATTGGTGGGAGATTTCCTTATATTAAGGATATACTTTTGTTTGATTCTTTCCTTCAAAGTGTTTGATTAAATTCCACTTTTAATATTAAAGTGTTTGATTTGGTAGAAAAAAACTAAATTTTCTCATTTCATCAAAAGAAAAGATAATGTATGTCGTATATGAACTTTTGGAATAGATTTTCTCTTTTGTGAAAGGTTGACCCATCAGAATAAATCTTTTTTTTTTTCTATTTTAAAGAAAAACCAAATCAATTCAAAATAAAATCAAAGTATTCAGCTAAAATTGGCCACATTTGCTCAAATCAAGGACCTTTTTCTTCTCAAATTATAATCCGAAAGGCTTATTGTATACACTTGATAAAAAAAAAAAAAAAAAAGAGTAAAAAGTGGTATTTGGAATATTGAATTACATTAAAATAAATCTTTTTTTTTAATTTATAGTTATCCCATGTAAAATATATATTTTGAAAAAAAAATTATTTCCTAAGTTTCTTATTAAGATCTATATATATATATATATATATAAATTTTATTTTTTAAATTAAAATTAAATAATAAAAAATTAGTTATCGTGTTGAAAAATATTTTTTAAAAAATTATTTTTAATTATAAATTATTTTTTACAAATAAATAAAATTTAAAAATACAGTCAATTCTATTGAAAATAAAAATATTACGTAACCAAACTCACTTAAAAAGCCAAATTTATAATTTTATAATAACTATTACTTTTATAATTTTGTCAATGATATATATAATTTTATAAGAAAAAACATTATAAATTTATTATTATTATTATTATTTAATAGTAATAATATAAAATATAAGATATTATTATTATTATTATTATTATTTTATAGAGTTTTGATCTAACAATAAAATTTACCAAGATTAAAATTTGGAATATAAGATATTTTAGATTTAAGTATATTAATATTATATATATTATACTTTCCTATTATTTAAACTTTACTTTATTCCATAAAATTTATTATTAAAAAAAATCCTCAAATTCTAGTAGAAATACAAATCCAAATACGAAGACAAATAAAACCATATATTATATAAATGGGCCTGCTAATTTGCTATGGGCCAACCGGACTTCTTGCTTAAGAAAGGACATGTGGGGCCCGAAAGAGACGGGGGGCCTTGCTGACGTGGCCCGTTTCTTGTGGACGAGGATGTTTGGTATATCCCCATATATACCCGTCAAGTTCTATTATTAGCCATTTAAATAAACAGAGAAAATAAAAACAAAAATAAGACTATGGTTCAGATGTTGATTCTTGGAATATTATTACCATATTCCTCGTTGAACATGTGCGAAATTGTTATCTTTCAAAGGATGTCAACCAAATTGACATGGGTAACGTATGTTGGTAAATAACTGTAATTTCTATACGTCGGTAGAATAAAAATACTGACATAGATAACATGAATTGCTATTTTAATCTTCATAATATAAATTAAATCATAAATAAAAGAAATTACATGATAATTTTTTGTATTTTTTACTTTTTAATTAATAATCATATTTTATTTACTACATCATCATTTTTTGATAGTATCTGAAAATTACTGTTAATTGCTAATAATATAATATTATTTTTAAGACAAATTGAACTATAACTATAAAATAAAATTGAGTAAAACTAAGCTACTTTATTTTTTAAAAAAGAAAAAAAAATTCAAATTATTTTATTTAGTTAGGGAGTTTTTTCTATTTTATCTTCTATTATACAAGAATCAATCCATTTTACTTATTGTCTAACGGTTTTTTCTAACCTTTTTAAGATATGAAATTTTATCCCTGTCTACCTCTAGATGGGTTGTACATAATTTTTTTCATTATTTTAGTAAGGATAGAGTTTTAGTAGATCTACATTTTTTTTTTTGTCTTTCCAAAATGAAGATGCTCAAATCAAGTCTTTGATGCTGGTTTAACTTCTACGAGGATTGGATTTTTGTGTTTGGTTTCTGTGTATATATATAAATGGTTTTATCCCTTTAGTGCTTGAATATAAAGAAAGAGTGTCTTTGTCTCTTAGAGGATTGAGGGTTTCTAGCTGGTGTTCAACTTGGGATTGTCTAATTTTTGCTGGTGTGATAACATTGGAAGCTGAGCTCACTTTCTAATGTGGCTGACTTTGAAAGCTGGATAAAGAAGCAAAAGAGATATGCTTCATCAGCCTCCTTAGGTAGTTTCTCATTTATTTTGATCTGGGTTTTCAAAGGTGTCCTATGTCTAGAGATGGAAGACTTTTTTATTTGGATTTTAAAATGTTTGAGCTTTTCTGTCTTCTTGTGGATCTCCTCATTTGGAAGAGTAATTTGTAGTTTACTACATTTCTTACTTAGGTACAAGAATATACCCATGCAGTGGCAAATGGCAATTTTCTTGTTTAGACATTGATGACGTTTCGAATTCTTGTGAGGAAAGTACTATTTAGGTAGGGACAATATATAACTTGGTGGCGTTAAATCAGAGTGATGTGGCTAAGGACAATGGAAGGGAAGTGTAAGCATTTATGGATGATGGGAGGATTTGGAAGCAGATATTATAGTAAGAGAGGAGAAATTATGTTATAAATGGAAATAAGAGAACAAAAAAAAATCAGTAGAGACATTAGAGCTATTTAGAAAAATTAGTAGAGACATTTAAATAAAAATCTCACAACAGCGGTAAACCATTTGTAACTTAGTAAAAGTAGTTGTTTGCAAATAAAGTTTAAAAAATTAAATAAACGAAAAATAAAAATTTTGCAGCTCTATTTATTCGCACGCGTAGAGGGGACAAGTTGATGGATTTGCTGAAATTATTTTTTCAGTCCAAATTTGTGCACGCGAGACTTACTCTTCTTACTTACCCTTTACAAGACCAATAATAAAAAACCATTTATAAACGAAAAGAAGAATTTGTATTTTTCCTATGTGGGACAAAAGCTTTTGAAATATAAAATTTTACAACAATCCTCCACATATTTCAAATGATTTTTCTTTATTGGGTTTAAAAAATTTAGTGTATATATTTCGGATCTAGTGTTTTACTTGCCCTTTACAAGACCAATAATAAAAAATCATTTATAAACCAAAAGAAGAATTTGTATTTTTCTTATGTGGGACAAAAACTTTTGAAATATAAAATTTTACAACAATCCTCCACATATTTCAAATGAATTTTCTTTATTGGGTTTAAAAAATTTAGTGTATATATTTCGTATCTAGTGTCTTTAAGACTATGAACTAGACCTAAATTAATAAGATTTAACATACAGAGTAACTGGTAAAACTTTTATTTCTATGAACCAAAAGCTTTTTTTTGTAGGCTAAAATCTCATCAATCACATTACACTCCATAATTCTTACTGTTACTGTTGTTTTGCGCTAAATAGGCCGTGCATGCGCCTGGTAATTTATAAGTGTTTAAGAGATTATGTCACAATCTCATAGAAACAGCTCTACTCCATACTTATACATGTGATCTCATCAATTGTATACTACAATTTATACACCACTTATAAGAGATATGAATATCATTAACAAATTTTAGCTCATCATCTCATTAATGCAATCTAACACTTCTCACACAATATGAAGGAATAACAACAAATAGTGCTAGCAAAACTAATAAGTAACTTGTTATTACCCATATGAATATTTTTCATAGGATCTCCAATCATAAAGGTTGAGTTTCTATCACTGTTAATTTCAAATTGGCTCAAGTCCCATTCCCCTCAATATTTCATTTATTAGTTTTCTTCCTAAAGGTTTAGTCAGAGGATCGGCTAAATTAACTTTTGACACATAATTAATTAAAATAGTTTCATCTTTCAGCAACTGCTTAATAACATTATATTTTAGATGAATTGTTAGTGTATTTGCTCTAGGCCATTATCTTGAAACTTTTGTATGTCATCTTATTTATTAATAAAAGAGATTTTATTATCATTATTATTTGTTTGCATGTTACATAATAATGATTAATATCCCTGGTTACTTATTATTATATTGATAATAATAAAATATGACTAGTATGATTATTGATTGATAATCGTGAGATAATTATGTATATGTTAATATAAATCAATAATCATAGATACTTGTTAGAGAACAAAATATTAGATGGACGCATATTGAGATCACTACATGAATTATTGTCATAAGTGAATTTCAAGATAGTTACGTTTTAATCATTTGACTTGAGTTTGTCATAATTTTCAGCTAAGGACGGTTATGTTTTGGTTTCAAGCCTGTGCGCGCGAGCCTTACTGCTCTTACTTTCCCTTTACAAGCCCAATAATAAAAACTATTTATAAACCAAAAGAAGAGTTTGTATTTTTTCTATATGGGGCAAAAATTTTTGAAATATAAAATTTTACAATAAATTATTCGACATAACCATTGTACCACATATGATTGCATATATAGGATTACAAACCAATAAAAATTAGATAAATATATAAATATAAAATATAGGTGGATGAATAAATCCTAAGAAGATAGTAACTAACTAGTTAATAAAGACGCAAAAGGAAGATTTCCTTCATAGGATAGTTAAGGACCAACTAATTAATATGAATAAACCCGAGAGACTAAATAATTATTTTTCCTATATTATATTAATTGCAACTTTCTTTGTTCACCATTTCAGTTGGAATTTACTTAACAAATGGGTGTATTGGTTGGTTCTTGCTTATCTTAGCCCTCGAGCATTGGCATTGTTATACTTGGATAGTTTTGTAATTTTTTCTAAGTGCCCGTAATAAATTGTGGTGTTGTATTATGACAGTAAGTATTGTTGACTTTTTCAATATCTCAATAAACTAAAAGTTTTAATTCTAGTTCTTAGAAGGATGTAAGTCGAGCTCTTATACATCCTAGTCTCTTTCTTTAGGTGCCTGATTAAAAAGATTAATTTATGATAATGATAATTTGGTCATTCTATTCTTTTCTTTGCTAGAAGTATGATTAAATGTGTATCCATCTTATCATAGTTTCTTAGTTTCTACATTTATGAAGGATGATGTTTGCAAATTTGAGAGAGATACATCCCACTTACACAAAAGGCTTTGAAGAGCAATAACCTATTGACATTAAAGACCATTAACAACAGTGTTTCTTTTTCTATCTTAATTTAAAGCATGGTATACTCACTTTTTTCCCTTCTTGTTTTTTTTTCCGAGTATTTGAAGTGCTTTCTTGGTCAATTTAGCAATTCTCTTTTGCCCTTACCGAATAAATGATGGCTTCTTTCTTCTGACCGATGTGGGTTCTCTTTTCCCCTTAAAAAAAGTTTGTAAATAGATTTTAATCTTTTTGTTATAAATCTGGCAGAAATCCATGTGAGATTTATTGTGCTCTTCCAATTTGTGACAATTTGACTAAAGCTAGTCATAGAAGAGATTTGAAGTATGGTCCTTATCTGTTGAAGCTGAGGTGCTCTCCCTACAATGCAGTGACTTTTATATGGCTGTGAAAAAAGAAATTTTTAGATTTTTTATGCTAACTGCTCATTTATTAGTTCATGACCTTTAAGGCTAAGGATGTCGGTATGAGTTTTTTCATTTGATATCGTAATAAAACTTAGAATGGAGCACTAGCGATCAAATAAAAGTCCTTTCTAACTTTATTCATGCTTTAGTTGCTTTTTTCTCTTTTAATCGTTTTTGAATTTTAATCTCTACTCTGGTGGGCTTCATTGGAGCTAGTGCCATAATAAAAATTTATTTAAATATTAGGTTGAATTACTGTGTATTTATATTGAGTAGTTTAATAACCCTATAATGAATTACTTTCTAATATTATAAGACTTTCAATGAATTTATCTTTTAAAAAAAGCGACTAACTATTACAAAATCCTTGTGATGGAATTTATTGAATTTTTTTTGTTAAACAAGTGTTTTAAAAAAATGTTTGTGAGGAGGGGAGAGATAAATAAAATATTTGTGAAATAAGAATTAGAGTAAGAGAGAGAGACATGACGCCCTTCTGATGGACAGCAGGTCTTGGTGCACTTGTTTTTTTTGGTAAATTGGTAACTTGTGGTGCGAAGGTTATAAAAAAATTAAAAACAATTCCTATGCCAGCCTTTTAAGTTTTTATTTAAGAAAAACATTGATGAGAGTAGGATTGAGCAGTATTCGATTTAAATTGAAAAAATTGATTAAATTAAATTAATTTTAAAATTCAGTTTGATTTTTTATTCAATTTGGTTCGATTTGATTTTTAATTTTAAAATTTTTGATTATTTCAGTTCGGTTCAATTTTAATAAAAAAAATCAAAAAAACCGAATCGAACCGATTAGGGATAATAATATGTTATTTTTAATAATCTAGAGAAATTAAATTATATTAAGATTAAATATTTTAATTAAATTTTAAAATATTAAAAATAAGTGTAAAAAATAAAAAATTTATTAAAAATTAAAATCGATAAAATCGAAATGAATTAAACCGAATCAAATTGATTCAATTCAATTTTTATAAATACTAAAATTTTATTTTATTTTTTTTTCAGTTTAATTTTAAACTGAACCGATCGAATGTTAACCGATCGAATGTTAACCTCGCACTTAGCGATAAACACTTTGTACATGTTTTTTAAAATTATTATTATAATATAATAATAAATATGCTTTTTTTAGCCCTTTTTCTATAGAAAGCCTGAATTTATTTATGTAAGTCGGTTATCGAGTTCTGTTTGCTGAGCATGATTATATCCTACGAGTTCTGTTAGTTGAGCATAATGATTAGATGGATTCAAGATTTTTATCGTAACAGCGATAATGAAGACGATTGGTCTAAAATGGAAACGGGTGTAGGAGCAAGTGATTTAGAAATAATTTTAACTAATGAATCTGATGACCTCTAAACAGATAGATAAATTTTAAATTTAAATTTAAACTAACATTTGGTAAATCCTTCCTATTCTTGGAACTTCCCACCACGTCTCTGCCAGCCGCAACACGCCACTGTTTAAATTATCGTATTCTTTTGGGATGGAACGTTCAACATCGTTCAAATTATCGTTACTGCTAGATAACTCGTGGAGGGCATTATAGTCTTTGTATTAGGCAAGTGCGTGCTGGTGCGCCAAAACTAAGCTTTACGAATACACAGGACTCTTCTTCTTGAGTTTGGATCCTAACGTGAGCCCAACAAACAAACTTCTATCCTAACCAGAATATTCATCGGCAACGACGGTAACGTGTCTCGATTGGAAGCATCCCGGCCTTTGTCACCAACTTAGTTTTAGTTTTTGCGTTTTGGTGTTTGATGTGTGGTGGTGGCGGTCGTCGTCGTTATTATCGATTAGACAACCCTAAACCGAAGCTTCGGTTCGTTTTGGACATCTCACTAAGGTGAAGGTATTATTCGATAATCTCAATTCACACGTTTTCAAATAATTGGATTCTCCATATGTTGAACTTCGATTCTAGTATATGGGGACAAGAGAGATGGCCCAGAAGAAAGGTAATCGTTTGGTTTAGAAAAACCCTAACTAGAGGCGAATTGACGATTTTTATAGTTAGTATTTGTGAATTGAACGCTGTTTTTCTTTGTGTTAGGTAATTAACGTTATTGCTTTCTAAATTAGTTTGATGCATTAATCTCAAGGTTAATTTATGAACCTTGTGAATAATAGTGGTCTTTACGTCTCTTATCTAATGTTTTAGTCTCTGTTTCTGACAGTAATCTGGCTATTGGAATGTTCATTATAACATTTGTTTTGCCGCCTTCGTTCAATTACGTAATGTTTCTTGTGGCTAAATGGGTTAATTTTCCAGTTGATTGAGTGTTTGGTTTTTGCTTTCTTTGGTAAATGCAGTGCAGTACTTGTTATTTTGAACTGTTGGTAATATATGGTGTAATTTATGGCAACTTTTGAAGGAAAAGTTACATTCACTTCCCTTTCTAAGCAAGAAAAGGAGAAAAATATGTACCCTCATATTGATGACTATAGTAATCCTGTATGGCCTGCTACGAAAGCTTTGGCTGCTCCCCAAGTAGGCTCAGAGTCCGTGAAAGAAAAATTTTCTTTTCAGTTTCCATTCGAGTCTGAAGACTTCCTTGATGGGGGATATGATTCAAGTGAAGATTCTAGCAATACAGTGCAAATTACTAGGCCTCCAAAGGTCAACTTGAAAAATGTCTTAGGTGGGATAGTTGCAATTTTAACTGGGCGTAACAAAGGCGCAAGTGTTTCCTTGAATCAACGGCTCCCAATTTCTAATGTTTCCTTTATTGGCTCTGAAAATAATGGGGAGACATATCTGCATTCCTCAGTTTACATACCAAGTGCCCCTCCACTACTGGAACCAAGTGGGATTAACTATAGTGCATATAAAGAGGTGTTAGAAGCTGAACCCCCAGAGTGGCTGCCAGATAGTTCTACTACAGTGTGCATGCAGTGCACTGCACCCTTCACAGCACTTACCCGTGGAAGGCATCATTGTCGATTTTGTGGTGGTATCTTTTGCAGAGCATGCACAAGTGGAAGGTGCTTGCTACCTGTTAAGTTTAGGGAGAGGAATCCACAGCGGGTTTGTGATGCCTGCTATGATAGGCTTGATCCATTGCAAGGAATTCTGGTTAATACCATTAGCAATGCTGTGCAAACAGCAAAGCATGATGTGATGGATTGGACATGCACAAGAGGATGGTTGAATGCTCCTGTTGGTTTGTCAATGGAGCATGAGATATACAAAGCATCAAATACATTGAGAAGCTACTGCCAGGTTTGATTCTGTTTTGATCAAGGTTCTCTTTATATTTAATGGAGTGCTCTATTGGTTGTCACTAGTTCAGTGTTTATATCTGAAAGTTTTATCTTTTATTTATATGAAATGGACAGGTTGCTAGACTAAATCCTGAGAGGTCCATACCTCTAGCAGTTCTCAAAGGAGCCAAAGGCTTAGCAATCTTAACTGTAGCAAAAGCTGGTGTGTTGGTTGCTTACAAACTTGGCACTGGTTTAGTCATTGCTAGAAGGTTGGATGGATCATGGTCTGCCCCATCTGCGATATGCTCAGTTGGTCTAGGATGGGGTGCTCAGGTGATATTTTATAGCCTAAAATTCCTGCCGTGCTATGTGATACTGTTTCCAATTGTAATTGATGAATTTTATATCCCATATACATTTTCCAGATTGGGGGTGAGCTCATGGACTTTATAATTGTCCTCCATGATATGAAAGCTGTGAAGACATTTTGTAGTCGAATGCATTTTTCTCTTGGTGCTGGTTGCAGTGCTGCAGCGGGCCCTATTGGGAGAGTCCTGGAGGCAGATCTTCGGGCTGGGGATAGAGGTTCAGGCATGTGCTACACTTACAGTTGTAGCAAAGGTAGTTTATCCTGAACAAGGTTTTTTTTTTTGTTTTGTTTTTTAACTTTTAATTAGTAGATATATGAACTTCCCTTTGTGATTGAATGGTTGTTAAATCTAGAACTGAATTTCTTTAATGGTGATTATCTACGTATGTTGTCTCTGCACATCAATTTGACAATTGGAGTATTAACTGTGCATGCAGAACAGGTGTGTGTTTGGGGTTGGGGGGGGGGGAGAATTAGGATAATTTTCCAGGGAGGGAAACAAGAGTCGCTGTAATTTCCAAACCAGGATTTTGTAGATGTGCTATACACATGAATTGATAATTGGGGGAAGTATGTATTTGCGTGCATGCACAGGAAAATGTATTTGTGTAGATGCATGAAATTAGGATAATTTTCTAATGAAGGAGACAAGAAAAATTTGTTATTTCCAAAATAGAAATTTAGGGGGCGTCACTTATAAAAAAACTGGAGCACATTTCTAGAAACTTTTTATAAGAAAACTGAAAAACAGAGTTGTGTTAACCTGTGTGTTTTGTTTTAAAACTAAGTAATGGAAAATAAATTATTTTATTGGAAAATATTTTCTATAAAATATTTTCAAATACAAGTTATTTTCTGCAAAAGAAAAAAAAAGAGCTAAGTTTTAAATTTAATTTATTATTAGTTATGAAGGTTATGAATATTTTATATTATTTTGAATTTGAAAACAATTTTTTATTATTGTCAAGAA
Source organism: Manihot esculenta (assembly GCF_001659605.2). Lineage (NCBI taxonomy): Eukaryota > Viridiplantae > Streptophyta > Magnoliopsida > Malpighiales > Euphorbiaceae > Manihot > Manihot esculenta. The sequence goes on from NC_035163.2 coordinate 3,935,090, forward strand.
AACACGTTTCATAGAAAATGAAAACTATGGTTTTTTTGAAAAATGGAAAACAGAAAACTGTGTTCCATAAATAAACACACCCTTAGTGTTTCCTTTGTGTATTTCATTTGCTTTGCAAATATGAAAAAGACTGAATTGAAAATGTTATATTCTAAAATTTACAAGGTTTACAAACACAAATGTTTGTATTGGTTGGTTCTAGAAAGAATTCTATTTTTGTTTCTAATCGATAATCCTGCTTTAGTCTCTACCTGAGTGCCGAGTCATTCATGAAAGTTATTGGTGTTATTCACTTGTAACGATATAGCTTTACGCATTGACTTAAGCCTAATACTTTAAAAGCTTGTTTAATCATAGGATGCATTCCGCAGCGATTTATTTAGCTATCTGATAATTTGGGAATTAGGATATTTGAGCATATCTTCTCGCAAATGTAACAGGTGCATTTGTTGGGGTATCACTTGAAGGAAATATAGTTGCAACGAGGATGGATACCAATCTAAAATTCTATGGTGATCCTTATCTCACTACCAATGATATTTTGCTGGGCACCGTGGAGAGACCAAAAGCTGCCCAGCCCTTGTATTCTGCCCTCGAAGACCTATACTCTAGTCTGAGGTGTTAGTTGCCAGGCGCTATTCTTGTGGCATGTCTTTGTCGGATGTGAATTCCCCATCTAATCTTCAGTTTCTCTTTGCATGTGCCATGTCTCTGTTAGCTGTTGGGATGTGCACTTACTCCTGAATTTGATTCCACGACAGTTTCATGTTGATGTTCGTTGATTATGAGCTCCCATTCAATTTGATTACGTTCTTTTGCAATAATCTAGCCGCCCCCATTTTCATGATGTAAATAGATAATTTAATGATACAGAATTATTGGGATTTGAAAATGTATAGATGATTTGTATATAGTGATCAACTTCACTTTCTATTTCTTGTACAAAAGAAATATTGGTAAATATCATATTGGTTCCTTTAATATGACTATTGACTTTTAGCCCAATTAGTTTCTACTTTCGAGCAACAACCTATTTGACTTTGAGCATTTTGTCTTTGGGTAGGGGCATATTTTAATTATGAAAACTAAAACAATTTTTTTTAAAACAAATATCTTGAAATTTCAATCTCTCAATCACAACCTCAATTCGTGTAGGTAAGTGTAGCTTCTTTCCAAGCACAGCATTAACCCTCTCGACGGGGTTAGCTCTGAAACTCTGATGGGAGCCTGGAGGGCAACGTCTCCCTTCCGATTAAGCAACGACTTCGAAATTCAATTATTTAAAAGCAATTTCGGGTTTAGTATAAGGTAAGGTAACAATTGCTATTGGCTTGAATCAAAGTGAAAAGACCCTCCTTTTCTTTTTCTACTAAGAAAAAGATTGCTGGGTAGTGGAGTTACTCGACGAAGCTTTCCAAAGTTAAACGATACCTCAGCACTAGCAGTGGTTACCACCTCAGCAATTGAAAAGGTAGATTCTTCTCTCCTTGCCAAGTGTATTATAATCTGTTTAGTTTTTATCCTTATCTCCTGTTATATTTGAACGCAGAAAACCAGGGAGGGAGAATCTTTTAAGGTTATTGCAACCCAAGTTCTCAGCAATCCAGCAGAAGATAGAAGATGGGAAACAGGGTGGCTACCATGTCATACAAATTCCGAAGAAGACATAAGAAACCAAAAGGGGTTGTTGAGTTCAAGGTCATCTCCAAGCCTATTGTGCAAAAGCACCACAGCAATGATGAGGAGGTATTCTTCACACCCAAATCATATCACAGTGAGGATGAAGAAGATCAACAAAATAAAGATAACATGAAAATCTCAGAGGAATTGCTGTCTCTTGATTCCCAGATTGATATTCCAACTTTCGTTTGTGAAATTTGTGTTGAATCAAGAGCCTTAAATGACTCCTTCAGTCTCATGGGTTGCGCGCACTTCTACTGTACTGAATGCACTGTTAGATATGTAAGTTCCAAGCTTGATGACAATCTTACAAGCATTTCATGCCCAGTATCAGGCTGTGAAGGAGTGTTAGAGCCTGATTACTGCCGCAATATCCTCCCAAAGGATGTGTTTGATAGGTGGGGTGTCGCTTTATGTGAGTCTGTGATTGATAATTCCCAGAAATTCTATTGTCCTTATGAGGATTGCTCGGTGTTGCTGATTAATGATACAGGAGGGCATATTGAAAATACAGTGTGTCCTTTCTGTGAAAGAGAATTTTGTGTCAAGTGTAAGGTTCCTTGGCATCCGGAGATTAATTGTAAGAAGTTTCAGAAATTGAAGAAGAAAGGTGATGATAGTTTGTTTGTTGATCTTGCTAAGAGGAAGAACTGGAGGAGGTGTCCGAAGTGCAAGTACTACGTTGAAAGATCACTTGGCTGCTTCTATATGAAGTGCAGGTCAGTTTCCTTTTTTTCTTTTCTTTTTTTTTTTCTTCCAGTTTTTCCCCTGTTCTCTCAAATGGGTATCATATATAATTCATGTTTTTACTACTTGATACTCTTGTGCCTCAGTGACCTGATGTGTCATGGTCCCAAAAACTATTCGGATAATTTTGTTTTGATTAGAGTGCCTTCTATAAAAGGCCACAGGCTTTTGCATATTTGCTCATCCTGAGTCATAGTATTTTCATGTTTGTTAAGTCTTGTGATATGAACACATTTAGTAACAAGTTGTTTAGGGAGAGAGGGATAGTGGACCTCTGCTAGGGTGGGTGGGCCAATGCGGCCTTCAAATTTTGTCCCGGTTCTCATCGGGGTAGCGACTTCTGTTAATGGCTTGTATTTTTCACTTATATTCATAGACCGAATTGTGACCTAAAAAATTGTTCGCTGCAATATGAAAGTAAATTATATGAAAACTGTTTTTAGTTTTGAAAGTTTTGTATCACACTCTTTTTTATTGTACTGAAACTTTATCTCTATTTTAATTGTAAACATATCTATTCTTTATTTCTTCTCTTTTATATTGTGATCGCTTCTAAATTTGTGTACTTGTTATGACAATATCCTTATGTGATTCCATTTATTAATTTTTCTTCCTCTACGAGGTCAAAGGTGTGGACATGCTTTCTGTTATAGATGCGGTGCTCGCTCAAGTACTACTTCCCATTCTTGCCCCAAGTGTAAGCATTGAAATTTTGCCATATCCTCCTGCTAGAATAAAACACCATTGAGTTTTGGGTTGCTGTAAATGGTGAGCATGATCATACTCACCGACATCGTATTGGAAGTATCATGTAGTTCAAGATGTTCACTGAAATTAATGCAGCAATTACGACATAGAAAATTTAACTTGACAGAATTCTACTCAGACAAAACTATCTATAGCTTTGCTTCATTAATTTAAGCTCGTTTCATGAAGCATTTAATCTGAGCTATTGGAGTTTGGCTTTATTGATCAAATGATTTCTATTTATTGATGCTAAAGGCAAACATTTCTGCTGTTACCAAGTTGGGAGGATAATACAGATTTTGTGTTCAATTAAGAATAGTCAGAACAATTGTTGGGATGAGTTTTTCTCCACTCTTTTTCTCTATATGAGGTCGAGCAAATATTCGCTAATAATACTTTATTTTTAGTAGTCCAATTCGATACAAATAGAATTTAATATTAATCCATTGAATTGACTGGGATGATTAAAAAAAAAAAAAAAAAAAAGTAGAAGAGCTAAGCTGCTTTACTTACAAATTCATTTCTTCTGCAGGTTGAACATGTACATAACCTATTAACCTCTCTAGAATATCCATAGATAAGTTCAAAGAATGAGTGAACCTATTCAATATGGAAAAAAAATTTTAAACAAATAAATAAAATGAATCATGCACCAGGGGTGTATTATAAAAAGATTAAATAAATTTTATTATTTTAATTGGATTATCTAGAGCTTTTTTATTGATGATCTAAGATCCAAAAAATATGGTTTACAGTCTGAGTATAAGTTTAGATAGAGAGGAAGACGTTCCTCCCATTTTATCTTTTTTCTTTTTGTCCTTTGGTGACGTCTAACCGCCTCTGTGCTATAATGCCACCTGTCTCTGTTACTCAGGTTCGTACGTACTGACGTGTCAGAGCCCCCTCTCCATGCCAGGCGGCCATTTAATTTCCTCCGACGCGCATGCGGGCAGGGCTGCGAAGTGACTGGGCCAACTATTCTCTCTCACGTCACATCACCGGGCTGGATTATTTTCCATTGGACCTAGGCTTGTGGTGGACTCGGTCTACCTCGCGTGTTCGGATCATGGATTATGTTGGGTTGGTCAGCTTAAGGAGGGCTTGATGGGCTTTGGGCCCGTGTTCCTCTCTTGGGCCCGACCTTGCCCAGGGTAGAGGAAGCCCAACGATCATCAATTGTCCCTTTACCTCTTCAGCAGTTATTACATGAGTGATGAGAGGGTAAATCTCTAGACTCTATTTATGACCGCACAACCCAAGGACTGCTCTTGTAAAAAACGTCCTTTTCCTGCCTTTACTCCTTTCATATTCAAAAATCCCAAATCCTCACCAAACTCTTCTTCTCCTTCTGCTCTCTATGTGCTTCATCCCCTTCGCTTTCCTACAAAATTGTCTTTGAGGTACGTCTCTTGCTCTATAATGGATAGTCCTAGGCTTCCCGATGTCATGAATCTGGAGTCTAATGTCACTCCTTCCTCTCTTGTGACTTTCTTTTGTCGGGAGTACCTGGATACCCCCCTCTTCCGTATTAGGGCTCCTCGTCGCAATGAGAGGATTGTTCTTCCCTATCCTCCTCCCTCTGGTTTAATTGATCCCCAGAGGGATCTTAGCTTAGTTTTCTTTGTCAAGTAACGTGAATTTGGCTTGACCTTCCCTTTTTCCCCACTTTTTGTTGAGGTCTTTCGCTACTTTGGGATAACTCCCTGTATGCTTGCACCCAACTCAATCCTCTTCATGTGCTCCTTTGAGTCCGTTAGTCTATGTTGGGGTTTCTCCCCCACGGTTGCCCTGTTCTCTACTTTCTTCCGCCTGGTCCGGGCTAGCTAAGGCTTCTATTATTTTGCCCCTCGAGGAGGGTTGTCTATCTTCTCGGGGCATAAGGACTCCATCAAGGGTTGGGCCGAGGGTTTTGCCGTGGTAGAGCTGAAGGAGGGCCCCGGGGTGTCGTGGCAGGTAGACCTCCCTTGGAGGGATGTGCCCCCGGGTTGCGCCCCCGGGCTGCAACGACCTTCCTCAGTTGACCCTTTCTAAACAGATTTGCCTTCTCAGATTGACCTCTGTTAGTTGAAAGTATGATGTCAAGAAGTGCATGTTTATGTCCAGTCTTCAGGACTGCCGGGAAGCGGGTACTTGCTTGTTAATGTCCCGTCTTTCCCATGTTTTTGCCTTTTATTGAGTTTACTTCTAACTGGTTTGGGTATTTTCGTTTTTCGTAGCTTCTGACTTCCCGATGGAGCGAATCAAGCCACCGAGGAACTTCGTCCTGTCCCAGGAGAACATGAAGACCGCTCTGGGTGCTTTCCGAGCTGGTATGTCTGTGGCCGACACGACTCGAGTGATTGCCCACGCCATTTCCCCTCGGGCATCTAGTCGGATTGTTCCTCCTGCCCTAGCCTCTTCCCGCACTTTGGTACCAGTCTCCAAGGACTCCTGTTCTGGTGCTTCTAAGGCATCCAATCGCGGCCGAACTCCCAGTTCCTCCGGATCTCCTGCTGCCCAAAAGCCCAAGTCGGCCTCCCTTCCAGCTTCCCAGGAGCCTGTTATTATTGAAGATTCTGCAGAGGACAACTCCAAGGGAAAGGCCGAGGTCGTCCCTGCTACTGAGGGCGTTTCCAAAGGAGGGGCCTGTAATACCCGGCTAGAGTCCGGCACCGGAATTCCTGTCGTCCGGTGGAATCTAGGATGTCGGAATCTTTAGAGGGTAAGATTTATGTTTTGTTTTAAAGGTTCTAAAGTATGTTTTCATGTTTTTCAGTATATTTGTAACGACCCCAAAATGGATCGTCACCGGCGCTAGGATTCAGGTCGGCTTAAGGCCGCCAGAACCCGTAGCAAGCCTGTTATACTCTCTGTGTACCTGTAAATCTCATACATGATCACACATTTTCTGTGAAAATAAAAACTCTTTGCTGAACCACGGCTTAACCTGTGCATGCACTATCTCTGTACTCTGTACTCCCTAACTAGAGCTTGCTCTAGATGGGTTCATTCATACCTGTTAAGCCTGGTTTTTCACATACTCTGTAAAACATATACATATACAGATCATGTACATAACAGAAGATTTACAACACAACCGTTTCTTTTGTCTTCTGAGGTGAGACCCTGTCCTTAGTAGAGTTTTCTTCATGTTTTCATTCACTCATGCACAGATTTGATTAGTTTTGATGGTATTTTGAAGGTTTTAAGCTAAAAACTCAAAGTTGTGAAGTTTGGAGAGTTGGAAGAAGAGTTGCTCCAAAACTCCACGTTAGGATCGTTCATCTTCTTGATTTCAAGAGGTAAGTGAAGATCCCGAGGTCGCTCCTACTGCTGAGGACACCTCCAAGGGAGGAGCCGAGGTCGTTCCTCCTGCTCCCTACCCTAAAAAGGTCGCTGCCAGTGGTGGTATCACCCTCAAAGAAGCTGCTGGTAAGCGAGCTCCATTTACAGAGGTCCCTCCTGCGGGTCTTACCTCCAAGAGGGCTCATGTCACTAAGCAGCCTGCAGCTACTCTCCCTCCTGCTGAGAAGAGGAAGCAGTCCGTGGAGCCGTTGTCCTCTGCTCCTGACAACGAGCTTTTCAATGTTGCCGAGTTCACTCCCAGGTCTGCGGTGACCTCTGTTGCTGTGCTGTTGGGGGAGAAGATGTTTGGTGGGATTTCTGACGTTTCGGACCACGCCTCCTTGCTCTCACCAGCCATCTGGGCTGCTCTACCCGGCAGCAGGTGGCCTTTCGGTCGCGATCTCAGGAGGAGTTGGGAGACAGTCTCCGATAGATGCTCCTCATGGTGAGTTACTTTGTCACTTTGAGTTATGCTTTGCTTTTATTGTCTTCTAACTTCTTTTGTTGTTTCCTTCTACCAGGTGCTGGGTATTTATATGGAGATCGATGCTCGGGATCAGTCCCTTCAGAGCTCGATAGACCGGCAAATCGAAAAAGCCCGCCGTGAGGAGAATCTCATGGCGATTGGAGATGTTCATGGGCAACAACAGTCCAGGGTCACCTTGGGAACCTCATAACTTAATTGGCTTGGGCACAAAGTGATGCCGACAAGCTTTCGAGAGGGTTGTTGCAGCAGAGTCTCATCGAGATGAGGCTTTGGCATAGTTGTCTTCTCTGGAAGATGCCTGTCGAGAATGGGACGAGGCTGTAGCTCAACGCAACGAGGCTTGGGCCAATGCGAAGCGACTAGGAAGCCCTCTGACATGCTAGAAATTGACCCTGAGGTGATGACTCACAAGCTCAATGTCCTCCCTGGAGAAAAATCAATAAAACAAAAGAAGAGGGTGTTCGGGAAGGAGAAGCAGCAAGCTACCAGAGAGGAAGTGCAGAAATTAGAAGAGGCAAGGTTCATTAGGGAAGTTATGTACCCACAGTGGTTAGAAAATCCTGTGTTAGTCAAAAAAGCCAATGACAAGTATAGAATATTTCCCTGCTCACCGAGTTCAGCTTCCACAGCCTTCACCTTCGCCAAGTATTTTTGCATAGTGGGGTCCCTTGCTTGGTATCCCCCGTTATTTGATTGATAACCAGTTGGGAGTCGCTGCTTATTTTGAGATCGGTTGTTCCTGCTTCCATTGCTATCAGCATCCTGTTTATTAAGACTTTATATTCTGCCATGTTATTGAAAGCAATAACGCTTCTTTCTTCTCATCCCTGACTTCCATGACCTCTGAGTTGATGCCCTCATCTGCTGCATTCGGTTCTGCTACTGTGGCCATATATACTGCTTTTGCTTCCTCCTGTCGTCCCCGGACTATTCCTACCCTTGCCTTTGTTGGGAATTTCATGGTCAGGTATCTGATGTCGGTCACCACCTCGAAGTAGACTTTACCAATCTGAACTAGGCCTGTCCAAAAGATTGTTATCCCCTTCCTGACATTAATAAAACGGTCGATTCTACGGCCGATTTTGATTATATGTCGTCCCTTGATGCGATGTCTGATTATCACCAAATTCCAATGGACAGTGCGGATGAAGAGAAGACCTCGTTCATAACTGAAGACGGGACTTATTGTTACAGGGTCATGCCTTTCGGGCTGAAAAATGCAGTGGAGTGCGATAACACTCAGGCCCGGTGTGAGGAGGTAACGGCCTAGAGGGATGAGGCCAGGGCTCGAGTTGTCGTCCTTGAGCAGGAGCTCGGCAAGTGTACCGAGGACCTGAAAGGCCTAACCTTGGCAGCGAAGAAGTCACGGCTTCAACAACAATAACTCCGCCAAGAGGTTATGGTCTTGGAGGAGAGGTGTTCTGCGCTGCTTGAAGACGCCAAGCTTGCTGAAGATAGGGTCCAGTTGGCATGTGAGGAGTGCCTACAGGAGTATAAGGGCTTTGCTGAATTGAAGGCTGAGGTTGATCAGACTTGCGAGAAGCGCTTACAGGAGTACAAAGACTCTTCTGAGTTGAAAGCTAAGATTGAGCAAGCCTGTGACGATCGCCTACTGGATTACAAGGACTCCTCCGAGCTGAAGGCCAAGAATGAGCATGCTTGTGAGGCGCGACTTGCGGAATATAAGGCTTCTGATGCAATGAAGGAAGAATTATGGAACAAGGACTTTCGCATGTTCGCTTTCGGGTTCAACCAAGGCTTGAAGGCAGCTAGGGATGCCCCCTCCACCCCGTTAGCTTATCTTTGAGCTCCTGAAGTTGATTCTGACGGTGAGGAGGTGCGCTACGGGGAGGATGACAACCCGTTGCCCAAAAGTGCTCCTTCCCCGCCGACTGGACCTCAAGAAGAGGGCATTGGGCCTTAAGAATATGATGTTGGGCCTCCAGGAGATGATGTTGGGCTACCATCAGAGGGCGCTGGACTCCCGAGGGGTGATAATGTAAATAATGTAAATGAGCCTTTAAGTAGTTTTGTCCATTTGGGCTCATCTCCTATACCCCTGAATGAATGAGTAAATAAATAAAATTTTATTAAATTTCTTTGTACTTGCATTTGTACTCTCTGTCTCTTTATCTGTTTGTCCTTTTACTTTGATACTTGAATGTATGTCGATTTGGAGATGTATGTCTACCGATGTGTAGGATTTCACCTCAACTCGCGCCTTACTTATACTTAGATTATTTTTCATTCAGACTGCTTCATTGGCTTCACCGATCTACTCAAACTTTTGAAGGCTTGAACCCATCTTCTCTGTTTGACTTGTGAAATTCTTCTAACTTTAAAAATGAAGGCCTTAAGCAATATGCGCCTTTAAGAATATTTCGACTCACTTAGCTTTATGTAATCAACGAACTGAGCCGTCTCTTGTGGTACTTTGCCAATTGAGCTAACCCAGGCTAAGAGCTCGGCATTAGGTTGGACTTTTTATTTGCGAGTTTTTCTTATTTTGATGAGGGCATTCCCGTCTTTTGGCTCACGATGCCTTTGGTGTTGTGAGCTCGGTCATATAATACTTAGAAAGATAATTTATTTGCATAAGTGTCGTACATTAAACAATGTTAAGTCTCGTTCTCATCATGAGCTCAGGGCGCCTTATCCTTTTCGATGTACCCTTTTGGCAGTCATTGTTGTCCAGGCTGTGCACCTTGCTAGGACATGGAGCTTGGTCTCCTGTCGCTTTTCTTATTTTGTTGAGTGTTTCTTCACTGTGGGTTAGTCCGAGCTGGGAGTACGGCCCTTTTGTTCTTGTGTTACTCTTTTGCGTATTCTGCGCCTATGGATCCCTCCGCATAGGGAATTCGACTCTTGATTATTTCTAACGCATTTTAACTTTATTAGACTTGGTTATTCACGTGTATCGAGTCCGTCTGGCTAGTGAGCCCGTCCGCTTAATCGAGCTCGCGAGTTCGTATTTTTTTTTTCCAGTTTTTAAAGTATCTTGATCTTTGAGGTCGGACTGGCTCCTTTGGTTTTGTGCTGAGCCAAGTTTGGGCTGTAGCTTTGTTCGTTTATTCGTGTTTTCATTTTACCCCAGTCTTTTCTGATGGGGGGGGGGCTTGCAGCCGTTATTTTTGTTAGTTGACTTTTCCTTTTCTTCTAGCTTAGTCCTTTTTGCATTTGATTCTCTTCTAAGCTCGGTCTCACATAGCCTAGCTCAGGGTTCAGGCTCTTTGGGCCTAGTTATCGCTTCCAGACTCTTTGGCCTTGTGCGGGATTCAGGCTCAGTGGCCTTACTGTCGCTTCCAGACTCTTTTAGCCTTGCATGGAATTTAGGCTTAGTGGCCTTACTGTCGCTTCCTGGCTCTTTAGCTTTGCATAGGATTCAAGCTCATTGGCCTTACTGTTGCTTCATCATTTCAACTCGGTTTTATGGTGCTGGGGTCATTTTTCGATGCCAGCCACCTATCTCACTGAGAGCTTCACTTAGGATTCACGCCCTTTGGCCTTACCGTCGCTTCATCCTCTTAGCTCGATTTTATGGTGCTGGAGTCATTTTTCGATACCAGTCACCCACCTCACTGAGGGCTTCATTTAGAATTCAGACTCTTTGGCCTTACTATCGCTTCATCCTCTCAGCTCGGTTTTGTAGTGCTGGGGTCATTTTTCGATGCCAATCACCTACTTCACTGAGAGCTTCTATCTCTCTCAGCTCAGTTTTTTGGTGTTGGTGGTCTTTTTCCAAGATCAGTCACTCATTTCACTGAGAACTTTTAGAGTCCATTCTTTTTTTTTTAAAGAGACGGTTGAGACACATAATGATAGAAATAGTATCATTTATTTTATTCATATTTTTTAAAGTATAAATATTTACATTATATTGCATATATTTTAAAGAAAATATCTCTTCATATCCTGGATATTTCAGGCGTAAATTTCTGAATTTTCTTATAGGTGTTCGTATTAAAATTTCATTTATTTATCGAAAATAATTTGTGTTTAAAAATTATTTTTTATAAAAAATATTTTTTTAATATTATTTGACATACTTAATAAATTAAAAAAATATTTAATAAAGTGATTATAATACAACCAACGTTTCTTATATTGAAATTATAAATAATCATTCTTGATAAACATGTCAGTGCATTAATTATTATTATTATTTCCAAGTGAGAAGGACGCAAAACATACGCACAGAGACGCCAAAGAAAAAGTTTGCTTACTCTTTAAGAGAAAAATGATAAGTTCCACATTACCATTAGTCCCACCGTTGATCTCCGAATTGACAGAAAGTAGAGAAAAAAAAATAAAGAGAAAAATAAAAATAAAAATAAAAATAATAAAAATTTAATATTTTAAAAAAATTACTATTTAATTTATAATATAAAAAAATTTATTAATTTTTTATTTTTCAATTTTAAAAAATATATTAAAATCTTTTTTATATTTTAAAAAATTTATTAATTAATTAAAATTTTAATTATTAAATATTATAAAAAAATTTAAAATATTTCTGATAGAGAAAATTTAATTTATAAACTTATTTTCTTCTAAAACACATACAATGTTGTTTAGCTTGGTTGCTCCTCTGTTTTTAGACCTTGTTCTAGAATGATCGTTAGGCAATGCCTCTTTTATTCTTCAATATGTTTTTAGTTTCCGTTTTGGTGCGGAGTGCTTTTCCTTATTTAAAGATTTGGATTCTTCTGCTCTCCTTAGCCTTGGTGCAATTATCAACAGATTTGGGTCTGCATGCCTTGTCTTATTGTTCTTGGACATTTTTTAGAGAAACTTACGCTTTATAGGGTATTTTTGAAGGCTTGCTGGTGCTTCCAAACCGAAGAAGCTGCGATTATAGAAGTTTTGGTTTCTGCTAAGGTTTCCTTCTTTTGGTCTTGTCGTTTGGATCTTTAGATTTTCTATTATAATTCAAACTTGTTATATACTGTTATATAATGAGCAAACGTTAGCTTGTCTAATTACTCTTAAGATAACAGAAATTTATGATAAAAAATAGTTTGTCTAAACTCATACCAATTATCACATAATAAAAAATATATTTTTTAAATTTAAATTTAAATTTAAATTTAAATTATTAAAATTTAAAAGTTTGAATAAAATTTTTAAAATGTATGATTTTTAAAATTAATTGTCTTTTATTTATATCTCAAGTGAGATCCCCAATTAATAAAAAAAATCCTCACTTATCATGCCCACTTGATCTAAAATTAGAATAAAATTTATGTAAAATATTTTAATTTTGAACTAAATTGGTTGGCTTTACTCAATTGGCCTTAAATAAATTTATTACTTGAAAATTTTCATGTCTCCACCTTTTAAAATTTTGGGTAATTTACGATTTAATCCCTGTGTATTACCATTATTAACAAGTCAGTCCCTGTATTTTTAGAAACCTATTAAAACGTCCTTATGTTTTCTCTCCGTCAACGAAATAGTCCTTCTGTCTATTTTTGCCGTTAAAAATATAGTAAAAGACTATATTACCTCCCATTATTTTTCTCCTTCTCCTCCTCCTTCCTTCTCCTCCTCCTTCCTTTTCTTCTTCATCAATTCTTCTTCTGCTTCTTCTGCTTCTCCTTCTTCTTCTGCTTCTTCTCCTTCTTCTCCTTCTTCTTCTGCTTCTTCTCCTTCTTCTTCTTTTGCTTCTTTTTCTTCTTTCTCTTCTTCTTCTTCTTCTCATTCTTCTTCTTCTTCTTCTTCTTCTTCTCCTCCTCCTCCTCCTTCTTCTTCTTCTTCTTCTTTCTCTTCTTCTTCTTCTTCTTCTTCTTCTTCTTCTTCTCCTCCTCCTCCTCCTCCTTCTTCTTCTTCTTCTTCTCCTTCTTCTTCTTCTTCTTCTCCTCCTCCTCCTTCTTCTTCTTCTTCTCCTTCTTCTTCTTCTTTCTCTTCTTCTTCTTCTTCTTCTTTTTCTTCTTCTTCTTTTTCGAAGGAGGAGGAGGAGGAGGACGAAAGAAAAGACAGGGACTATTTCGTTGGACGAAAGAAAAGACAGGGACTATTTCGTTGATAAAAAGAAACGATAAGAACGTTTTAATAGATCTGAGAAAAGATAGGGACTATTTGGTTGATATAAAAAAACGATAAGGACGTTTTAATAGATATGAAAAAAGATAAAAATATTTTAATAGATTTTTGAAAATATAAGGACTAACTTGTTAATAATTGTAATATACAAGAACTAAATAAATGATTTTATTTGAGAGTAAAATTGGATTTTAAAAATTTTCTCTCTCCTCCTTTATCTAATTTTAACGGAAAATAGGACGGAAGGACTATTTCGTTAACGGAAATAAAACATAAGGACGTTTTAATAGGTTTCTAAAAATACAGGGACTGACTTGTTAATAATGGTAATACCTAGGGACTAAATCGTAAATTACCCTAAAATTTTCTTCCAAACGAAGTCTCTTGTTCAAATTTCAAAGCAAGATCAGTATAATCGCTCCTTTACTGAGCGCTGATCTCCAAGTTTACCATGGAAATCCAACAGATTGCTGTTTGCTTAGAATCCCAGTGTATACCAATGTCGCAAGAACAAGAACAACAAGAACAGGGGAAGGAAGAACCAAGAAAGAAGCCAAAAGTGGAGAAACCAGAGATGATTGAGATTGTGAATCTAGATGATGATGCTGATGATGGATTTTTCTACGCACCCATCTCAATAAAAGGTAACACGAAGAGAACTGCAATATCTGTTGAGCAATACAGTGAAGAAATGGAACTTAACCTTGCTATTTTGGCTTCCCTTAAACCCACTACCAAAACCAACAAGCAAGAATATTTCGTCCATCTTTCATATGGTATTCATGATTATTACTATGTGGATGATGTTGATGGTGGTGTTGATGATGATATTAAGGTACTTTACTTCAGACCCCGATCCTCCACTTCTAAGGTAGGAAGAAAACGCTTTAAAAATTCCATGAGCGAAAGCGGACAATCTTCGAAACCCAAAAGGGATCCTGAGTTCGTCTGTGAGATATGCGTTGAACCCAAGACTGTAGATGAATCATTTAACATCAAGGGTTGCACTCATGCTTACTGTAGAGAGTGCATGGCCAAGTACGTGGCCACGAAATTGCAAGACAATATATCTAATATTCATTGTCCAGTATCAGGTTGTTCAGGCTTGTTGGAGCCTGAGTATTGCCGTTCAATCCTTCCGGAGGAAGTTTTTGATAGGTGGGGCAATGCTTTGTGTGAAGCTTTAATTATTGGGTGTCAGAAATTCTATTGTCCCTTTAAGGATTGTTCAGCAATGTTGATAGATGATGGAGGAGAGATCATAAAGGAATCTGAGTGTCCTAATTGCTGCAGAATGTTCTGTGCACAATGCAAGGTCCCTTGGCATTCAGGGATTCAGTGCCAGGAGTTTCAGGAATTGCATAAGGATGAGAGAGAGAAGGAAGATATCATGTTGATGAGGCTAGCAGAGAATAAGCATTGGAGGAGGTGCCCAAATTGTAGGATATATGTCGAGAGAACACAGGGTTGCAGATATATGAAATGCAGGTATGTTTCATAATTTTATTTGCTGGTCGTTTGGATATTCTCTCGAATTGCAAATGAATTTATCTTCTGTTGATTTGTAGCTCCACCATTTTTATTAGTATGCTTAGTTATTTTCTTTGTGATCTGTCATATCTTAATGGGGTTGGTTTTTGTGAACCCAAGTGAATACTTCCCATTACAGATGAGAAAAATTTTATGTGGTTTGCTTATATAGGGACATTATTCCATCCTGTATGCTGTTTTTCCAAGCATATTTTTTCATAATTATTCATTAATTTTCCGCATCATACACATATAGCTTCCTCTGCTTGCTACCTTGCATTTGTGTATTTGCTCATGTTGCATCAAACTCTTTCAAACTGAACTTTAATTATAGTTGATACTGCTAATTAACAGTGGGTAAAGAGGTTGAATTCTGCATTTGATAGTTCCGAAACTTTTCTCAAATTGGGGAATGACGCTTCATACATTTTTCAGTACGTATTGGCAGTTATCAAGCAAGCTTTCTTAGGTTCATAACATGCATAAACATTTAAGTCTGTGTTTCTTCTAAACTGGTATATGACAGAGACTTGGAATGGGGACATTATGCTGGGAATCCTACCTTAAACAGATATATCATAAGTTTGATATAACTATTAATCTATCCACACTTGATTTCTATTTGGATTGTGGGATAGTTGAGTTAGCAACTTCTTATAAAGAAAGGACATGGCATTTGGCATTTCTATTTCTATCAGAGCGTCAGTGTTAGACTCTGCTTTGGGTGTTGCTGATATGGCATTGCTCATCCATATCCAAGCAAATGCAGAAATCTCACCCGATTTTATCAGCTGTTTTGCTCACCCATCCTTCACCCCTCAATAAGATTTTCCCTCTCTCATTTCTTTTCTCCCATGATGTTAAACCCTAAAAGCAACAACAATGATGAAAGAAAGAAAAACAAAACCTCAAGCAAGAGGAGGAGGGAAGAAGTTTGTGTTTATAAATAAAAAAAATCAAAGAATCTTTTTACCTTTTCCCTTGCATATTTTCTTCAATATTTGAAGCTGAACCTCTTTACAGATTGAATTAGGAAGAAACAGTGTATGATCCTTCTCTTCTTCTCCCTCTTCGTTGGTTTTTAATCATGTTTATTGGTGCACATTCATAAATCAAATTGCTTTTTTAATTAAAATTTGAAAATTCATTTCCTTGAAGTGGCTATAGGATTTAAGGTTTATGCAAAGGATTGATTTTTTTTTTTTTTTTTTACAATTTTGTATTTGATTACTCTCCTATCTAAAGGTTGTAAATATGTGTTTGGAGAGCATCTTTTGAATTAAAGTCTTTCTCTTGTTTATGTAATTTCAACTAGAAGGGCTAAACCTATATTCTTCTTGCTTTCCAGTATGATAAAGTAGGAGGGGAAAAAAAGGATTTTATGGGTCTTTTCTTTTTTTCTATCTTGTCTGTGTTGATGAGTTAATGTGCTGTGATTTATTTGATTTCAATTGTAATGATAATTAGAATGTTACAATATTAGGTGCTTTTTTTGTGTTCTGTAATTAGCATTCCTGTTTAGCATGGTTTTGCAGCCTGTTACTGAGTTTGATGTTTGGTTGTCGAGAAAATCTGTTTTTGATGTCTTGTTGCAGAAATTTGAATCTGAGTTTAAATATTTATAAAAAAGTAATAATAATATTTTATTTATTTTGTGTCTCCACAAAAATACTATACTCGTTTGTTAAATAGCAAATTAACATTGTTCATTTAGAAGTTTTGTGAATAAAAGAGTATTAACTGAACCTAAAATTTTTCCCCTAATACCCTAGTGAGCTTCACTGTTGGTTTTTGGTATTTGATTGAGCTGGTTCTCTACCATTCTGAGTTAGTGTCTGGATTCATCACAGGTGTGGAGCTGCTTTCTGTTACAGCTGTGGATTTGCTAAGATAAGTAGCAATTCCCATTACTGTAATTACTGCAAGGGTTAACTCTTCAACATGATACTGTTATTCAGTGGTAAAATGCCAAAGTTATGAGTGGTAGTTTCTCTAGCTGAAAGCTCATTTTGGCCTTCATACTGCAGGGTGTGGTGAAATTTCATGCTTGTGCTTCAACTGGCTCAATTAAGCCCTGCATATGTGAGAAATCTGGCAATTAAGCTCTTATTAGGCTATGTGAATTAACTTTGTTATCAAGCTTTAAATTTTCGTCGAGATTACGTTTTGGCATGTAATCTGTCAGAGCCAAAATTCAGTTAGGATTTTCATCAAACACCTTAAGGACTTGCGTAGCAATGCTATCATCCGCTCGACTACAACAAGAAAAAAACATCACTCCACATCAAACCTTCAAAGAACTCCCCTGTCGCATGAGGTCTGGCTATGGGGGCTGCACACTACAATTATAAAATTAGAAGTATATTAACTGTAGCGAAAAAGAGATACGAATTAATCATGCAAAGGGTTCATCTAACATAAACTCTTTAATGACTGTTAAAGATTAAATATTTATACTAAAATTTATATTTTATTAATTAAATTGGATGTAATGCACAAATCTAAATACAAATACCAAACACGGGTTAGGATTTCCCTGAATTAATGCAACTATCATTATCAAGCATTTCATGGAAAGAATGAACAGCACAGAGAAAGCTGCCTCACTAAATTAATTTTAAAAAAATAAATATATATTCTACAATTCCTCTTCCTCGAAATGGCCCTTCCCATGGCACAGTACAGATGCAAGGGAAAAATTGGACGACCTTCTTAATGGCCTAATCTATGTGGAAACAACTATTGGGGATAGAATACAATAATTACATTTCCATTTATATAGGAAAAAAGAAAATGAGAGAGCAAGTCAGGAGAGAGTGGGTCAATGGCCTCAGGCCTGTTAATATCCATTTGTTGTTTTCTGGGATTTCTTTTTGAAATTTGCAATGCTGCAATGGGGACAAATGTACTCCAATCCATCTGTCTTGGCATAGTCCTGTGTCATTCATGACCACAAACAAATGAAAATCTGATGCAGTTTGCTAATCTACTCGAAGCAGAAATGAAACTAAAGAACAAAATGAAACAAAAAGTCTACATGCTTAAGTATTGATCAATCTAAAGGATGAATGAATAACCGACATTTAATGAGATTAACATTATTCTTCTCCCTTACAAGAACATTCATGACTGAAGATGGAAGTAAGAGCTCAAAACAATGCAACATTTTATATGGGCCAAATTTCATCCATGTCAAATGACAATAGTGGTGTTCCATAATACCAAACTATTAGGAGAACCTGATCAACACAACCATACCTTAAATGCACCGAGCCCCTGCCTCCTATCACAGCCAAAATGAGCCCATTCACCGCATATTCCGCAGTTCACCCAGTCACCAGCTGCACTACTGCACATCATGAAAACTAGTGTTAGCACTCTGTTGTGTGTGTGTGTGTGTGTGTGTGTGAGAGAGAGAGAGAGAGAGAGAGAGAGAGAGAGAGAGAGACCTGTGACACAACAAGCAGCATTCTCCATCTACATCATCATGTGCTAATTCGTATTCTAAAAGGTAAGTTTCGTAATGTCTTTTCAATGTATTGCCAACACCCTAGCAATCAAGCAAACAAAAGGCATTAAGTTACTCCAAAATGGAAGATGAAGTTCATATTCGGCAGACTTTTCACATCATATAAATGCTATTTTGACCTTTAATGCAATGTCAGACTAACCTAAACTCAACTAACCCAAATTAGCTGCGGTTTGCCAATGTGAGAATCACATGAAAATGAAAAGGAAACCGATGAAGGGGGAAAATTGAAAATAAATATTATGTTGCTGGAAAATGTAGGTCAAGAGGAAGAAGCAAATGCATTAATCCTACCACTTACTGTTGCCATTTAAAACATTTATTCTAATTATTTCTGGGTCAGCAAACAGGGGAAGATGATAGAATAAAAGGAAAGTAGGAAAAGATAAAAAGTATGTTGTGCATCACATGATCAAAATCAAGAAGTTGACCAAAGAACTAAACAAATGACAATTGAAGAAAATTTGAAAAACACGTTAACAAAAGAGCAGTTTGGCCATTCAAAAGTTTCAGAGACGAAAATTTATTGTGTATTTAGGTAATAACCCAAGTTTCCTTGATCTGAACAGGAAATATAGCAATTCTCTAATTAAATGTAAAGTTCCAATATATGCATGGTACATTCAGGCCACACCTTTCAGTGTTGTTACAACCTCTAAAGCTTTTGAGTAATGTACAACACAGGGAAAATCAACATGAAAATAAAAAGAATTGAAAGTGAAGAACCATACAGTCATTCTATTGGTCAATGTATGATTGCGCATCTTTGAGAAAACCTGTCCTTTCCAGTTGATGCCATTCCCAACATGAAAGCCTCCTCTTGAAACAACCTGAGAACCGAGTTTTTCCCTCATTTCAATGCTAAAATCTAGAAGATTTGTATCATTTATAGCACAATAAAGAGCTTACCTCTCTATACAAGTTGAAAAGGTCCAGGCGTTTTGCATTGAGGACAGCATCAGGAAATTCAGACAGTCCACCTTGCGGAACAAGGCGAGTGTGTCCACGAAGAATCAAAAACTGCATTACATCCCTCAAAAATTCCTCCTGCCGGAGAATTAATGCATTTTGGCAGAATGTTAGGTGGAAAAACTGATGCAGATACCAAAAGGGTGTATATAAAACACACCATCAAAAGGATTCCAACTTCCAAGTCTCAAGCCCATTGGATATATTAGCATTATGATGCAGTATTGGAAGATACAATTTAGAAATTATATTCCATGTAAAATTGGAATAGAAGTTTTCTATTATCTAGGAAATTATATTATTATTTAAGAATATTTATACAGTTGTATTAGGTTTAGTGTTTTATTATTTAGTAATTTTTAGTTGATTTGGGATTCCTAATGGGGTATTTGATTAGGTTTCTTGTTTAAGGATTTCAAATCCTAGTCGTAATAGGACTAGTTATTTTACTATAAAATATAAATACATGCGTTTTCTAGGGATTTTGTTAGATATTATTATTATGACTATCATTAAGAATTTATTTCTCTTGATTTTTGTTTCTTCTCTGGTAAATTTATTTGTTATAGAATCACGGATTTAGCTCATTCAAAAGAAAAGTTTTAGAACTGCAAATTTTGAGGAAAAAGCAGCCTCAATCACAGTATGAATGTAACAAATCCAAATGCTTAAATAAATGCACATACACACAGAAAAACTTTTTTGTTATTTGGAACGCAAATTGTAAAAACCGAATATTATTAAACAGGAGAATGACTTTTTACCTCTGAGCAAGCTTGTATGGGTGCTCTGCCACAGCCATGTTTCTTTAGAGGCAATGGATTCAGAGAAATAATCTGCTGAGCCTGATAAGAGCTTGACAGAGATTTCCGATGTGAGACAGGAGCTGGGCCAATAACACCATGCTTTGCTGGAGCTACTGGCAAATTAGGTTTCCCTTGATCTCCATCATATCTTTCACCCTCAGAAAATCCAGATAAAGGCAGCATCTTATGATGCCTAGTGTGAGGGATTGGCCTCATTGCAGCAATGTTTAGTTTCTGTTTAGCATTTGCACCATTTTCACGTTCATGGCCAGTATAACTAAAGGGTTTAGTTTCTCTGCATGGCTCAGATCTTTTTCGACTGGGTGCAGGAGCTATCAACCAGCTAGGAGGCTTGGTGAGAATAAAATTATTAGCATAGAGATCTGTGCCTTGCTTTGAACAAAAGAAAAGGAGGCGTTCTGCATCATCTTTCTCAAAGGAAGCCACAGATAATCCTTGAACGCTAGCAATTCCTAGCATAACTAAGTTGCGGTAAGATACATCTGGTGCCAGTTGCCGCAAAATCTGCAACAGGATTTATTAAAAGGGGCAAATCTAAATAAAAGAAGAATTCACAAAATTTGTTGCACATTCCTCAAAGCACAATATAACCTCCCAGGCTCCCTTGATTAAAAATGTTAATGAATCCCTCTAATATTTACAGTTGCAAAAGCATATAATGATTGATTATCACTCATGCACTCACAAACAATAGTATAGATTTCTGTTTATCAATTTCAAAATAAATAAATTAATTACGAGGAATTAAGCGATAAACAGAAATCTATACTTTTGTGAGTGCACGAGTGATAATCAATCAACATATCAATTTCACAATTTATTTCAAGCTTCTTTAGCAAGTTCTCCCTCTAGAAAGAACAGCATGAGGAGCTCATTTTTATTTTTTAAAATTAGTCTGCAAATTTTTGAATTAAGTGATTAATGCTCCTAGGAGCAATATGTGGACCAATTTCTTAAGAAAAAACAAAAAAGAACCAGTTTAACTTTATACAAAAACGTGTAGATAGGATCATAGAAATGGTAAGAGAATGTCACCTGTGAAGCCCATGTAGGAACCTTCAAGGAAACTTCAAAAACACTTGCCCCACAAGCTATAGATGCAGACCTCCGAGGCTCAGAAGTAGGTGATTTGCTGTCCTCAGAGCTAGGCAGTGCCTGGACTAGCCGACTGTTCTCTATAAGCTCACTCTTTATATGATTCTCCAGAAGCTATAACAATAAACCCCATCCCAGAAATGGAAAAAAGAAAATTATATATATAATAAAGCATTAGCTGTTAGCACCTAGACCAAGAGGTAAGCAGACAGCCAGAAAATCTTGAAAAGACAATTTATCCTTGCCTGATCACTAAAACAAGTCTGTGCACTGCCAGATACTAGAAGAGATATATGAGCTGAACTACTGGTAGATAAATCACATCGCATGGTCACTACACCACGAGAAAATGTTCCTGCCTGTAGAGGAGGTGGTGGAGCACTGCAAATCAAAATGAAATCTATGAGCGATAAATTCTGGCAAAGAAAAAAAACGACCATACTGTTGAATAGGGTACTGTATTGAAAAGAATTAATGGTTCAAGTCTAATATTTTCCCACTGAAAATGAAGAAATATAGTGTGATAAAACAAGAAACCAGGGTCAAAACCATCAATACCTTGTTCGATTATGAAGTTTACTCCCACGAATCTGCCAAAAAAAAATCATCATGAGAAAAAACTAAAAGAAATTAGACTGAAAATATAAAATATAAAGGAATTAATACAAGGTGATGTACTTAACAATAGTGTAAAAAATTTATATACAAGTGAATTTATTTTGCAATTTAATTTCTCAAACTTATTTGATAATGAACCTCACAATTATTTCAGAATGAGCCAAAAGCATTTCAAACCCAATATACATGAAAACATGTGCCACTTTTCAAAAAATTATATGCGCATCAAATTCTTGATCTTATCCTAAATAAGGATGACATATACATGATACACCTCAGCTAAGAGTTTTTCAAGCTTCTTCCATTTTAGTTATGCTGGTTTTTCCATTCTAATGTGTCATATGTTACTAAATACGGCCAACTTCACAAACTTGGTAAACAAAGGTAATCCGATTGGTCAACTATATCAACATCAAGACAAATGCAGATATGGAAAGATCATTACTTAATACATTCTATGCTTGGAAGCAAAGGAAAAAGTGTCTGAAACAGTGACTGTAGACAAAACCAAAAAAAAAAAAAAAGAACTGGAAGTGTATCCTTAATATCATTCAATAGCCTCTTCATGCCTAAAAAGTAAAAAAGAAAACTTGAAATAAGATTAAATAAAGATGTAGAACATTAGCTGAGACTGAACTCACTTCAATGTTTAAAAGACCATTTAGCCCATCTTCGAACGATCCCAATAAGCAAGCATCCTGAAGATAAAGCAGATTGCAAGAATTACACACCAGTAACACCATTAATTTATTGAACCAAGCAACAAAATTAATTATTAGACTAAAAGCTATATTCACCACAATACCAGTGTGCATGGCAGTCCACAAACAAGGAACTTCATGGTTACATCATCATCATATATTTTTATAGCAGGAAGTGTCCCAGGAGAACTTTCTTCATCCTGGGCATCTGCCTCGGGTAGAGTAATATCAATCTTTGGTGGATCCCCACGCAAGCATGGTCCAGATTTACCACTAACTTTATGGCCATTGGAAGTTATGACATTGTTGTTCCGCACACAGAAGAGCCTAAAAGATGAGTGAGCGAGTTGGAAAGCATCGCACGTATGGCTGGAAGAACTGTAGAACACAAGAAAGCACAGGACTATTATTATTAATAACTAAACACAAGTGTGTCGTACTGCCTGCCAAAGAAAAAGCAGCCATTCAACCTTCTAGAGTGACCTATGAAAGCATCCAAATCTTAAGCTCACAATCTTAGGCCCATAAGAGTATCCAGCTCAACAGACCAATAATCATGAGAAACCAATCCTTTAAATCACTGCCAAATACTTCCATTATTTAATCATTTGTAAAGACAACACACTGACCAGTGAAAAAACTAACAGATGCTGATCACATATAGTGGCATAGAAATGTATCGTGTTCATTTTTAAAGTTAGAGTAGATAACCATACCTTTGTATCACTGAAAACAAAGCTTGACGAAAATGACAAGCTGCATAGCAGGAAAGTGTACTTTTCCAATATATGACATAAGGAACTCCCTGCCATAAGCAAAAAAACCCATAAAAATAACTCCAGATAAGAATCACATGCAAACACTTTCAGGTTCAAAATGCCATTTGGCAATTTAGCTTAAACATCAAGTCCAATCATTTTATACTTAGCATAATTCACAATTTCCCTGGCTAAAAATAACCTTGAGGGTTAGAATATTGTAGATGCAATGCATAAACAGGCTCACGCACAAATACATGCATACACACCTTGGAGTGAAGAGCCTCAGCCAATTCTTCACTATTTGGAATCTCTAAATAAACCTGTACACACATTTGACAATAAATAGGTTCAGATGCTACAAATAATCTTTGATGTAATCAGCATCCAGCAAGCATATCCTTGGGGTAAAAGGAGAATTAACTATTAGCAAATATTAATCATAAGAAATTGTCAGTTAATAAAAAATCAAATAAGACTAAACATGTACGCTACCTCCAATTATTTAACACAGCATAATCTATCAAATCAACCTTGTCAAAACAACAATCACGCAAACAATCAATAAGCCCCTTAATATTCAGTCTTCCATTTTTCCCGCTTCCTATTTGTTGTCAAGCATCATGAATTTGTTCAAGCCCCATGCATAAATTCTAATTAAAATACAAAATTAAGGTTCAGAATAAGAAGTTGAAATCAAATTATTTCAAAAAAACAAAAAAAAAAAAAGAAAGAAAAAAAAAAACCAATTATTTCCTACAATTTATTCGTCTAAAATGTCATAGGCAGAACACATAAGTAAACATCCCACTCAAACTCTAGTACATGAATTTAGCACTTCATTGGTGATTCCACTATATCATATAGAACCAGCAATAAAGTTCTTGTCATTGCCATAAACAAGCCAGAAACACAACTTTAAAATCTGAAAAGAATCACTCACCGTGGCAGGCAATGTGGGACCAAATAATTCAAACAAGGCTTCTGGAGTGGACAAGTCAACATCTCTCCATCTCAGAGAACTAATTTCTTCACCATCTTCAATTATCTCTCCTTGCAAGTACACAATATTGGGCTCTGATGACTGAAGAACTCTCCGGAATTCATCAGTGCCAGGATTAGTAAGTAATTGCACCTGCATCCAAACATATACATAAAGCAATGCTAAAAACTTCATAAAACGTAATTTAACTATTAAAATTAGTTCCAATTATCAGAAATACAAAAATAGAGCCACAGATGTAACAACATACCTCAAGACGCCCAGTAGAAGCAAGCTCAGGAAAAGGGTATCTGGGTTTTTCACCAGAGGGAGGCTGCTTCTTCTTACAATCTGGAGTTTTGCTACAGAATACTGCAAGGAGACTGCAATGATTCCTTGAAGAACCTTGAGCATGAAACATCATGCATATGTATTCAAAATTGAGAATAACCACTTCCAAAAATAGCAGAGCCAAATTACACCAAACTAAGCACCGCCACACAATCAAATAAAAAAAAAAACCCTAAAAGTTACAAGAAACCTATGGATCCCAGAATGACAATTTCAGGAAACGCCACGAACTCTGGAACACCAAAGCAACGAAACCCTTAAAAGCAGACCTCAAAAACAGTCTAAAATTGAAGAGAATCCAACGACCCAGATGAGAACAAGAAAAATCTAGCAATCCAAATGGGTTAAACAACGCAACCACCTAATTAAAAAGAAAAAAATAATAACAATAAAAAGAACTCAAGCAACCCAGAAACAAAATTGAAAACCAAAAACTCGAAAGAGAATAATAAGAGTAAAGTTAAGGAACCCTAATAGGACTAGTAATAATAAAGAAATCTGACGAAAACCCGAAAGGACATCTCTTTCTTTCTCTAATAAAAATCTCTCTCACCTCACGCACCGAACAAAAAAAAAAAAAAAAAGAGAAAATCAAAATCATCCACAAAATAGAGTCCCACAATAAATAAATCAGAAATAAGACTAGTAAATGTGTTAATTGACAATCAATCAAAGACCTTTTTCTTTCAGAAGAGAGAGTGTCAGTTTTTTTTACTACAGTTTCTTCCATACCCAATTGGGTCAAAACAAAAAACAATAACACCTAAATAAAAATCGAAAATTTTCTATGATCTTTTCTTTTTTGGCAAACGAGAAATTACCCAAAAACAAATCATAGCATCCATCTAAAAATCTAATACCAATAAAATTACTACTGAAAAAAAGATAAATAAAAATATTTGAGTTTTGTGCTTTTGTTTCACATTTGATTGGATAGCTTTTCAAATCAAAACAAATGGGTGTGTGCATATGACTTTTTGCCCACCAGATTCGGACATTAAAAACCCAACAAACAACATGTTACCGCGTTCTCTAAGATTAAAAATACATCATCATTCTAACTTTATATTTATTTATTTTCATGTGCATGTGTTTTGTTCAATCTTTCTTTATCCTCCGTCGTTGAATTGCTCAACATAGGAGATGGAGCCTGGAGCCCTTTTTAGTTCATGGGTTTTCTGGGGAACAAGCTCAAAGGGGCTTGGGAAGATTCTTGTCACTTCAACCAAATTTTCATCTTTTTTTTTCTTTTTGAATTTGAATATGATCCCATGATAGTATAATGAATCATGATCATCAATCGAATTATCACTGCATGCAGTAGCTGAAAGTATTTAGGGTGGATAATTAATTAAATAGTTAAAATAAGATGATGTGTTCTTAATTTTTGTTTGGTTTTGGATCAGAGATGGGGCCTCGTCATCTGTAAAAATTTTTGGTCTTTCCCTTTTCAAGCTTACAAAAGCTTGAATGTGGGTCCCAGTCATCTGGATTTGACTCATTTTTGCCCTAATTTCTGCTAGCCGCTCGTCCCTCTCCCCCGGGTAATTTACCACCACGTAAATAAATCATTTACAAATAAAGAGCTTTTTTTTTTTTTCAAAAAAGAAAATTAAAAGATAAGAGGATTGGTAGTTTTTTTAGTGTGATTTATAATATAATCAATGTAATTTAACTTTTATTATTTTAATAATAAATAATTTAATTTTTAAAAGAATTAATAACTAAAAAAAATATATTTTTAATTTTATTACAATTATTCTATATTTGTTTTATTAATTAAAACTTAATTTTTTAAAATTATTTTAATTATAATCTATTATTATTAGAAAAACTTTAGATCATGTTTGATTAAAGATAATTCGATTTAAAAATTTAAAAGTTTTAAAAAAATATAAATTTATTTTTATTTACCTAATATTTTTTTAATTTTTTAAAAAATTAAAATTTTTTATTCTTTTAATATAAAAAATAATTTATTTATTCTAAATTAGTTAAATCATTTTAAAAAAATGACTTTTGAAAATGAAATATATTTGAACCGAACGCGACGTCAGCACAAATCTCCCGAAATTGCAAGAGAAAATCCATGTGCCTTCGATATTTGTTTATAAAATCTTGCTTTGAGCATTCCCACGAGAGTCACCAGAGATAAAACGTTGACTAAATTAAAATAAAATTTAAAGTCAAAGGATAATATCATTTATGAAAATATAATTTAATAGAAGATTTACAAAATTAGCCTCCCATTAAACATAACAGTTTTTTTTTTTAAAAAAAAAAAACTTATAAGATAAGCTAATTTTCCTATAAATAATTTTTTTTTAACTTCAAAAACTCTTTATTGAACAAAACTTTATTAGGCTGAATAGCTCAATATCATTCTATTTCCATCTTACAAATTACTAGTTACTCCATATATGATATAAAAATTTACTAATTAATAAATATTTTTATAAAATTAAGAGTTTAACTAATAAATTTTTTTGTGTTATAAAAATTAAATAATAAAATATTTAACAGTTAAAATTAATAAAAATATTAATTAATAAATATTTTAATATATTTTTTATGATAGAATTAATTAATAAATTTTTTAAAGATTAAATAGTAAATATTTGTAGAAAATCTAATATGTTTAACTCAATTACTTTCGAGTATTGATTTAAATATATATGTATATATTATATTTTAAAAATATATAATTATTTAATATAAATATATTTTGCTAATTAAATATAAAATTCAAATGATGGATTATCCTATTAATTAAATAAAACTATTATGAATTTAATCTCCATTCGATAATATTAAATGTTTTAGTAACTATTAACTAATAATTAATTATTTAGTAGTGATTAACTAAATATTATAAAAAGTTTTTTTTTTTTCAATCCACTCACTCAAGTATTTAATTTCGCACTAGATTACATTAATTTTTATTTTCAAAGAATATAGAGATTTCATTAAGCCTAATCATAATAAAGCTTTATAACATCTAGGCCAACCACATCAATGATCGAACCTAAGAGGTATAGGTGATTTGACAAATGCTATCAACAATAAGTAAAGCTATCAACAAGGATGGTGGTAACTCCTATAATAAAAAAACTGACTGAAGACCAAGGTGCATATTGACAGACCGTCGATTAAAGATGACCATCATCGAACCAGGAGGCCAACACCATCTCTATAGATGATTAAAAACTCAATAATATCTCTATACAAGCGTCCTGCCAACCATCAAGAGCAACAAAACGGCTGTTAAAACTTAAAAGTAGCAGCAAATCGATCTCTCTTTCTAAGAAACACCCTCTGTACTCAAAGCCAAATATAAGGAAAGAAAAAACAACAAAACAACATCTATGGACTATAATATAAACTATCTTTTTTTTTCAGAGGATAGAAAAAAATTTTCTCATGAAAGTGATAGAACAAGATTTTCTGGATATGACATACCTTTTCGCGCCTGAATTCTGAAGTTAGTGAAAGTATTTCTATACATATTCAATTTCTGTAACTTTTATTATTCTTCACATTTGGTCCTTGTTTGATAAAAATTGAGAGTGTGCAACTCGTGCGTCGTTTAAGGAGCGCGAGAGCGAGCGCGAGATAATTTCAATTATTTTAATTTAAAAAAGAATCCCCCCTATTTTCTCTCCAACATTTCTCCCTTGAACGAGAATCCATTTTTCTGCCTCCAATAATGTATGAAAAATATATTATTTAATTCTTATATTATTAAAAAAAATTATTATTTAATTCTTATATTATAAAAAAATTAATTAATTTTCGATAAAAAAACTTATTATTTAATTTTTTAATTTTATATAAATATTTACTACTTAATCTATGTGTGAAAAACATTACACACATGAAGCGAACAAACACAGCTAGTGTTGCAGGCCAGGGCTAATATAGCACTTCCGACTTGCTTGGGTATTGCTACCTGCCAGCAAATATCTTACTCCAAATGAACTATTCCTTAATTGGCATACAATTCTGCTATAAATTGCTGAGTGAATTCAACAGGTGAAACTTGCATAGTTGAAAACCTACCAATCTCCTAGTTGATAATTAAATAAGAATGTGAACCAGGAAAATTATAGATTCGTAACTAAGTTGCCATAAACGGCACCAAAATAATGAACACAATCTACTCTTGGACGTCCTCAACTACTGATTGGTTCATTATTATTCTCTCAATCAATATAATGGAAATTCCTATAGACAAACCGTAACTGCTCTACCTGTGGTTACGATCTTTGAGAAGAAAAATAAATTGAATAGGCTTAACATGCATCCTACAGGAGATTATCAAGTTGTGCTCGCAGCTCCTGGATTGACACCATATTAATGATGCTTTGTTCTTCATGGGAGTACTCGGCTTTTACAAGGGATTGTAATTGAATATGTGCTTCAACAATATTTGTCCTGCACACAGAACGCGATATTTATACCCAAGAGAAATCCATATGAAACTTAAAGATTAACATGCAAACACTTGAACCATATAGAGTCAATGAATTTTACTTTATCGGTTTGAAAAGTATTGTTCTTGTTGATGAGTTCTTCAGATAGAGTTTCATCTTTGCCATCACCATGGGCAATTCTTGCTGAATAGCTGCATTTACCTACTCCAGAAATGTCACATGAAATTAGCAGCTTCTCAGAGGTCAAGTTAAACTAGAGTCAATTTAACAAAGACCCATTTTAACAAACATCTGGATATGACCCTAATGTCAAAAACTCATGTGCAGCATGGTTGAAAGGAATTTTCCTAACCAAAACTTGTTGACCATGTTCACATTTGAAAAGCACAAAATGTTTACAGGCGTATTCCCTGTCTACCTGACTTCATCTTCAAAATATTCATTATTAAGGGAAAATTCTAGCATACACTGCTGTAGGAGCCTCCAGCCAATTTAATTTTAAGAAATAATGTATTTAAAGAAAAAATTGCTTATAAAAGCTGAACCGTCCCTTCACATGTTCTTGTTGGTTTGGTATATTTATTTGTTTAAGACATTTTAAATGATGTCTATCTTCTTCATCAGAACAGCAACATTGCTGAATCATACGATGACTTGGTAGATAAGTAAAGCCCATGGCATTAGGCGTGGACCAAATTTCTTCTTCACAAGTTGCTCCTATTGAAGTCCTAGTCAACCTATAATTCTGTGGAGTTGATGATCCGAGATTCGTCTTTGCTCTCACTTTCATCCCCTTTCCTCTCTCATGCTATGGTTATTGGTTGCAATAGAAGGATAACTAATACATTCATGAAGAGGAAATTTAACTAGAACTAAAACTCTGTTTGTTTGTAGAAAATTACTTGTACATGAAAAAATATATTTTTCACAGAAATATTTTATACAGAAATTTGATCAGGAAAATACTTTCAGTTGGCTAATTTTTTTTAGTGCCCCAAACATAATAACATGTGAAAATTATTTTTCTACAAAATATTTTTCGTGAAACAAAAGGAGGCTTAAAATTAATTTCTAGTATCCATGCAGACAGCAGATTTGAAAAACTAGAAGAAAATAGGTATGAAAAAAAGTTCCATAACATACCTTCTGAACAAGTTCAGCCACCTTATCTGGAGTAGCAAAGGCTTGATACTTAAGTGGTTTGGCCGTAATTGAGTCTATTTTCTGATTCTGACCAGAAGACATTGCAACTTTTACAGCAGTAACCTGAGAATACAAATTGTAATGGAATGCTTGCACATGATTATACAATAAAAAAGCGTATGATTAATTTAATAAGGTACAGACCCCTTACTACTCCCACCCTTTCTCCTTTTCCTATGGGGCCCGATAGAAAAATGATTAAAAACTGAAGCTATACACGTGTGGGATACGCTCATTTATTAACCAACTAGATCAAGGTTAAAAAATTTCTAACCTAGTATCATATAGACGGTAAGTTCTCCTGTTTTCTGCAATTGATCTTCTTGATTTATTAATGCTTTAATGCTTATAGATCCAGAGAGATTAGAACCCATTTTGCCAGATGATGCCCTTTTATGCATATAGATCTAGGATAGTAAGTTCTTTGGCAATCAATTACAAGAACAGCTAACCTTGGTAACAAATGAAAGCATCGGATCCACAACCAGCTTAGTGACTGACATGATGAACTCTTCACAAGTTGCTTTTAGGCTTTTTTCCAGTTCCTTCAAAAAGTAAAGAAAAATACCCACATATTAAAGCATTAATATAGGAGGAACAAAAAAACTAGCAAGAATTTCAACTTGATATCCTGGTATTGCGATGATTTGAACCCTAACAAAAGAGTAATTAATAATAAATGATGTTATTGCGCTGGAAACTTTCGTCCTGTTTTCAGTAATTCCCACAATTTATTTGACAGAGGAATTCATTTAATAACCACCAGTTCTAACAAATAGTTCATAGGTCTGACAAATGAGCTTAAGCTCCATAGCATATAGTAAGTCACTGATTAGTCAAGGCAAAGGGGAGGAAGCACAAAACAATGTTCTGTCCAGTTTCACCAGTCAATTCTTCCAAATCATGCAAAAGCTCACTAGCATACACACGCACAAACAAACAGACACACTAAGAAATTTCTAAAATTTTAGGTATAACTAAAAAGTCAATGTCATACATACACATGCACATATAAGAAAAACAAGAAATTTGTTCAAGCAATAAAATCTTCTATCTTTTACCAAAAACTTATGTTGCCCAAACTAGTTCAAGACAAGTATCGATGGCATTCTACATGGTTTTATCATAGGCCATGGATGGCATGGTGAGATCAGTCAAGAAGATTTTTAGCATCACTAGAACTTACTGGGGGTATCCAGTTCTGGTTCGAGGGCCTAGGAACTGGACTCCAATGAAATTTCAGTACAGATCTGATTCAGTTCCTCGTTGTTTCAATTCTGATTTTGATTTGGTTCTTGATTCTTCACTTCCGGTACGGTTTGCTTTGGGTTTCAGTTCATCAAACAATTTTTTTGCTATTATTTTCAAGAAAAATTTATACTTAACTTACCATGTAAGCTTAAAGTAAGTTATTAACAAATATTATCTCATATAGTATATTTTAAACTATTTCTTAATCATATAATTTTCATTTATAAAGTATAAATATAATTAAATTAGGTGCGAAAAATATTTGTGAAGGTATATCATATAATGTACACATTACCTACTTCTCAATTATATAATCTTTAAGCACAAAGTGTGTGTGTGTGTATATATAAGGATTAAACATAATATAAGATATAGTAACACATTTATAATTAAGAATGATAAAGTAGTATAATTTAGTTGTGACTAGAGTTATTAAGCAATAATAATTGTAATATACATATATTACAATCTCAATTGCATATAAATATATATAATTAATTATAATGAAAGTATATAATGTATCTAAAAGAAATCATAGGAAAACATGGTATAAAATCAGTTCTCGATTTGATTCTGGTTTAGTGCAGTTCTGTACACTTTTGGTTAGATTCTTAGTGAAGAACCATATGCAAACGGCATGGTTTAGAACCCCCAAGAGCTGTGCACTCCCTAGACCTTACTATAAAGTAGCCCTAAACTAAGCAAAATAGAAGTATAACTCACTCAATTGCATGGTATTGAGACAAAGTTGAGCTGAATACTTGAACTTTTATGGAATTAAATGCAATTACTCTTCACTTATTGTCGAGAATATACTGTTGTGCCAACCTAAAGATCATAATCTATCCTGCGTACATGCTAATAACCCAAATATAGATATCTTATATAAGTACAATTACTTTAATAGGAAAACAGAATAAACAAGTTAATATTATCAAAACAAAAGACAGACCTTCTTGGCATCCACTTGACTTTCCAGAATTCGGGGAGATAAGGTCCTTGCTAGTGAAGTTGATCTTGACCAATCAAACAGAGAAGCATGACCTCTAAGAATTCGTCTTAATTGTTCCTGGCCATGGAAGTCAATGCAGATAAGCTCTGCTTGTATATGAAATAACTCTAAATGCTACAATATATTAAAAGAAGAATTTGCCAGTGCTTTAATTTTGGAAAAACTAACCAACAAATGGGAGAAGTCAAGTTCCTTGTATGTGACTGAAAATTCTATATCAAATGGAGCAATCTGGAAGATCAGAACTTGAGAATTAAAATAGATGCACTTATTAAGAAACACCAAATAACAAAAGAGGAACAAAGAGAACCTGCTCCCTTAAGATTAGAAGATGTTTGATAAGGAAGAGCTGCCCATCCATTGCCGTTGTTCTCTTTGCAATGAGTTTGCTTGCTTTCTGTATAAAACATAAAATTTTATAGGAGAATGCCATTAATTTCACAAAAAATTTCCAAGTACCACCTATCACAGTCTAGACAATTATATACTAGCTACTCACTTGGATAGAAAGCGAGCAGACTTCTACTGCTTCCTGATAGAAACAAACAGGAAAAGAATTAGTCGCTTGATTGACAACACAAGCAAAGAAAAGCATACTATTGGCAAAGTTTACAAGACAAAAGTGAGAGTGTGATTGTCCAAGGGTCAAACACCTGTGCTAAACCAGTGAAAACAGATGGTTCTAGACAACGATACAACTTTGAAAGGCATGATAGTGTTTTCTCCAAGGGTGGGTACCAAGTCCTAAATACATCTCGAGTTTCTTCAACCTGCATAATGAGAAAATATTAAGACAAAAAAAGTTGCTAGTAAAGACAACTTTCACAAATAACGCAAACAAAAAATTATCGAGTACCACAAGCAGGAAATAACCATTAACCACCAATCAGGTATACTTTTTCGCATATATACTGCAAATTATACCTGATAACTAACAAAAGTGAATATGAATTGACATGCCTACTGGCCTGAACCAAACTATCATGCTAAGGAAAAACTACAGTGGACAACCACCATAAGATAAGTAAAGTACTTAATCTTCCTGTCGCAAGATTGCAAGAATCTCTATCAAATGGATACAAATGTTGGGCAGACCACATTGCACGCATGTTTCAATTTGATAGAAGGTATTAAATATTAAAATGAGCAAAATTGTTCAGCCAAGTGCTGATGTCATATGTTTGGGGATTTGAAAAAGCTATGACCTTGAGAAAGGCCCATGTTGGGCCAAGCTATGTAACACAAAGAGCAACTAAAGTACAGAACAATAGCCATAGTAGAGACATAAGAGCCTGCTTTGTTGACACTTTAGTATGTTCATAACACATGGATAAACTGAATTGGAAAATACAGAGGCAATGAAAGACACTTTACAGAAGTAGTTTCTTGTGTCATCTCAACAGATTGCTCAAGCTTTGCAGGGTAATCCAAGTCTTCATCAGAAGGAACATAATTAGCTATCTGCAAAAGAAACCAAGATAGAATTTCAAAAGAAGAAAGAGACGCGAACTTGGAGGGGGGGGGAACTCTAAAAATGTCTCTTTGTAATGAAATTCTTTGGTACTCGATGAGATTGTTTATTTCCACCTCAAACTATCACAGCTTGTCTATTTCCACCTCAAACTATCACAGCTTGTCTAAACTTCTCTGACTTCCAATGGGAATAGAGTTCCTTTATTAAAGGCGCAATTTGCTTGAAATTTAGGAAGTAAAAATACTAGGGCATATAACTTTGCAATTTTCACAGGTACACAACTATTAAAACAAACGATGCTTACCTCTTCATCAATCACGTGTTATCAATATTCTAGTATCAAGTTAAGAGTGCAAGTTCCAATTCCCAAAAAAGTTGTATAAGGACATGACATCCAAATTCCAAAGAGCAATATCATGAAAATTACAATGTATTTTTGTGAAATTTGGCATATAATTCTAAGCCATGGTCAGAAATGAGTGAATTATCTTTTGCTTGGATGTCCAGAATCAAATTTCCAGTCATGGTTATGTGAAATTATACCAGAAAAAGGAAAACCCAAACTTACTGAGCAGGCACACAGTTATCAAAGAATCAAAAAGAGTCGCTTTCAAGACAAAACACACACCTCATCACGAATATATGTTCGAGCTCGGAAAGTCAGCCGTTCATGAATATCTGCCAAAATTCTTTCCAATGTAGGACGTAGCCCAGCCAATGACTCGCTCCGTCTGCTAAGTTGTTCTCCCAAAACTTCAACTTTAAGTATATCAACAAGTTCACAAAGAAGATCAACATTGATTTCATGAATAAGTTTTGGGCGCAATGTATCATACAAGAAAGTAGACCTGCAATATAGGTATAAATTTAAATTGTGGAAATAATAAGGAATTTCTCACTTAATTTAGGCAGTAAAGGAAGCA
Organism: Manihot esculenta; assembly: GCF_001659605.2. NCBI lineage: Eukaryota > Viridiplantae > Streptophyta > Magnoliopsida > Malpighiales > Euphorbiaceae > Manihot > Manihot esculenta. The sequence continues at coordinate 3,969,773 of NC_035163.2, forward strand.
GGAAGAAAGGAAATGGTAAAACCAATGCACAAATAATAAATAAGAAAAGGAAGTCCACGCTATATGAGGCTGGAAGAAACTTACAAAGGATCAACCAGTGGAGCCAAACCAGAAATGTCCTCCGAAGAAGATGGGAAAAAGTAATCAAAGAGTTGGTGCTCAAGTTGGCAAACCTAAAATTTACAGTTGATTTGGTTAAGAAATCCATAATTCATCCACATTTACAAATAATTACTCCAGTAGTTCAGTGATATTAGAACCACCTGTATTAGATATGCACATCCAGATCTGGTCAGTGATGGCAAGGCCTCTTTCTTGGCAAACTCAGATATTCTTTGGAGTACAATGCCTTTTACCTGGGTAGAAAAGAACAAATGGCTTCATTATTACAGCCAATTGGCCTGGAACTACAAGTAAAATACTAAACTATACAGAAAAGAACAAACTCACCAAAGATAGCCGCTGTTCACAATACAATTTGTGGCATTCTGCAAGGACTTGAGCATATTCTTTTCTAGAGGATCTGCTTTCGATTTCCTCCAGTATGGGCTTGAGCTGTAACAATTATTTGTTAGCTTCCCCTACAGAACAGGCACAGAATTCCAAACTCCACATGAAATAGATTTTTTCTTAATAATCATTTAAAACACTATGATTTAGCATTCATTATCAGAAACCAACTGGAGCAAAACAAAAGAACTAGACTTTACCTCATTTGCAGCTGCCTTGAATCGGACATAGATAACAGATGCCTCTACACCCTCAGAAACAGAATTCTTGCTGCCAGCGGTGCTCCGGATTGCTGCCTGGACCTGAAGAAAGAACAGGTAAACAACCGTGCCACAGAGCAGTACCCACATGTGCGTACTGCATACACACTGGTTAGAACTTTTAAGTCCACTTGGATACTTTACCTGAGAAGAAGCACCTTTCAGAACAGAAAGTACATGAGAACGAATCATACCAAGGGCTCTGGACTGTTAAAACACATAAATTTTGGTAAAACATTGGAACTGGAAACAAATCTTGTGCATTGGTATTTCCATTTACCAACAAATTATGTGCATCATTCATTTACCTGGAGTTGCCGAAATTTAAGCAAATAAACACTAGATTCCGCATATTGTGGAATGCTTTCCACATACCTGAGGTAGAGAAGAAAAAAAATCAATATTTTAGAAAAGAAAAGACATCTACTTCCAATATAGTTCATTAAATTCCAGAAATTTTGCAGAGTAATATCACAGGATTAAAAAATGGATACATTAACAGAAAATTGTCACTTACGATATGCACTCATCAAGCCGTTTGAGCAGTGGAAGAAAGTTCTCACTTCCAACATTCACTTTTGCAGAATAAAAATTGGTAGCAATCTGTACAGAAATGGGCAATTGCATAATTCATTCATCCCAAAAACGAGGTACAAACAAAAGTTTGTGAAAGTTTTCTTTGCATGTGCATAAACAATACATAATCCCATTAAGAAAAATTTTAGAATCCAAATAAAGTGATATAACTTGAAACATAAAGCATCACGATAAATAACCAGGAAGCTAAATTATAAATCAAACCAAGAAAGAATAAAGCCAGTCTTAGAACTAGAAAACAAGATGAATACGTTGGGACAAATGATAGATCAAGAATTCAAAATGGAAAATGTCTAAATAAATAGCAATAATAAATATATAGTCAAATAATGAACATCATAAAGCTCTGTCCTATAGTGATAATTCAAGAATGAAAGTTTCAGAAAAGGAGGTTCTTTCTTCTCCTTTTCAAAGTGTCACAGAAACTTGGACAGATCAGAATTCCCAGAAATTCTTCAAGAATCCTGGCAATCTTCTCTACAATCCAAAGTAAAGGTCATGTACTCGTGATCATTTTGGCTTTCATAAGTTTAGGATATGTGTGAGAATGTGGGGAGTTGCTCAAATTGCATACTCCCACCATAAACAACCGACTTCTGAATAGTGACGATTACTTCTAAGTTTCAAATCCTTTTGAAAATTATAAGAGGTCTGTTCTTGTATGCTTAAAAAAACAGAACTAGGTTGAAAACAAAGGAAAAATGTAACATAAGAAGATTGATAAATCTAGGAAAGATAGCATTCAAACCTTACATTCTCCAATTCATCAAAATAGTGGAGCTTACTGCGAAGTGCTTCTGCAAACTCAACCAGTCTTTGCTTCTCTACTAACTGCAAATGGAAAAAGAGGAATGACAAACCAACTCAACCAATTTAAAATTTTATGCAAGAAATTTCATGATCATTTTGAAACAGTAACAAGGTGCAATTATCAAATAAAAGTCTCGAAAAAAAGAACTTTAGAGCTCTGGATCATGGAAATTATGTCATCATGCAAATAACAATCACTCTTACAGGGTCTAATCAGTAAAAAGAGATCAACACTAAGGTTTTGAATGGTTAAGGGACCAGAATCTATGGTTTGTGGAATAACAGAAGCTGATTCAACAACAATTTCAAGAAGTATACATAAAACAGAGAAACCACACCAGTCGGTCACAGGCATCATGAAGAGTCTTAGTCTTTGTAGCTACTGCTTGGTGTTGCAACTGAAGTCCATTAAACAAATCCAGAGTTTCATCCACCTGTATGATAGAAGCTAGCAATCATCATCATATGAGATCAAGAAAAGAAAACAACAGTAATAGAGCTTATCAAAGTATAAGAGCACTGACAAGTGAAAAAAGGAGAAGAAAAACACAAATATACCTGATGAAGTATATCATCACATGTCTGTATGCGCTCTGTCAAAGTGTTGACGTAGTGCTGATACTTCTCCTCTGTCTGTGAGTGTATAATAACAACTAGCAATAAACAAATGTTTAAAACAAACAACTCCATCACAAAGCATGCTGAACTTACCTCTGATTTCATGGCTGATTCAAGGTCTGCAAACCATTTGTAGAACTGCTCCAAAAGAATATTCCAGATTTAATTATTTCTAAAACGTAAAGATCAAAGCAATTTGATAAAATCAAGCCACATATTTCACACATAAAGACATTACATTTTGCAAAATATAACAACTGTAAAAGCCTAGATCAAAATAACTGCTACGAACAGCAGGCTATGGTTATGAAACAAAAAAGGTTACCTGATTTGCATTAACTAAAACAGCTTCTGTGGTTTGAGAATCTCCAAAAGCGCTATCCTTAGTGGAAACAGTTAAGCTCCCATTATCCTGCCTGGAGATATGATCTAGGGCCTGCCAAAGAGAACAGGACAATACTTTTCGAGGCAAAATCTTCAAATCCTAACTCAAGATAATAGGGCATTTGACTAACCAAATTGGCAGGATATGGTCGCTCGGCGACGGCATGAGACAGTGCGAGGATTGCAGCTTGCTGTTGCTCCGAGAGAGGAGCATTCTGCACCACAAAATCAAAAGGAAGACAGTGAAAACGATGCATTTCTTGAAACGAAGCATAGATCACACTTGTTAACCGCAAATGTAAAATCTATGCTCAGATTGGATCCAATTCAATAGTAGGAAACGAGAAACTGGGGTTACAGATCTAGCATTTTTAAATTTCGTCCCCCTCAATTGGCACACAATGATGGAGTCGAGAATCATTTCTATAGCGAGATCGAAAATAAGGAAGCTATAGAGCAAGCTTTGGATTGGAGAATTATCCTTGGAGTAGATAAAAAGAAAACCAACCTGTTCCCAGGTAGAAGCGAAGTTGTATCCTTTGGAAATGGCCACGGATTTGTGGAGGTTTGGAGGGCTGGCTTTGTTGGCCATTTTCTGTTCGAATGAGGAAGGGAGATTTTGCTGCTGTTACTGGACGTCACCAACGATTGGTGAATCCCTTATGCGAATTGAGTGTAAATCTTCATCATCGCAGTGAGGATACGGGGGATCGACAAAACCGCGCGCTTTGCAGACACTAGTATGAAACGGTGTCATATGAACCCGTGGTGAAACTATGGTACCCGAACCTTTATCATAAACCCGTCCCAAATTTTATATATTTTAATTTATAATTTGTAAAAAATATAAAACCTCAATATTTCTATAAAGTATCTACAATTTTTTTTAAATTTAAAATTTGTAAAATTAAGGTTTTCCAATTTGAAATCGTTGTAATATAATAACACCATTTTATTCTTATCACATACATATTGAGCTATCGTTAGAAAAAGATATACGTATTGAGCGGTTGCATTTTTTTATATTATTTAATTTTTATTTAGTTATTTCAATAATAAAATAAATATGATATAATAAATAAAATTATATATTTGTTATAATAATAAAATAAAATAATGATATATAATAATAATAAGAATAATAAAATTATTTCAATGAAGCCTATATTACTTGATCAAAAGTTGTTTCCTGCATTGCTTGTTCTTTTGTAAGCAAGTTCATCAAAGAAATGATAATGATGATGAAGAAAATGCCGCTGTGATTATTGCAATGACCAGGATCTTTAAAGAGATTCAGCTAAACATTATCAAATATCATAAGAGATTAAAAAAAGACCGATAAATTGTTAATTATAATTGAAACATTCAAAATATTTAGTAAACTATATACAACTTATGCTATTTATTTATTATTAAAGTGTACATAAAATTAATAATTTATCATATAATATATATAAAATTTAATAATATTAACATGGTTATTAATAAAAATAAAGTTTATTTTTTAATGTATATCTACATGTTTATTATATAAAAAATTGTAACTAATGTAATTATTTTTATAATATCTATATTTATTTTATAAGTATAAATAATTTATTAATATATATTAATTTATGTTAATACAAAAATTTTATAATTAATAAATATTAAAAAGATAACATAGTCAAAAAAATAAAATAAAATGTAATAAACTATGATGAGAAAAAGCTCTAATATTGGAGCCCATAAAAAAACAGCTATAGGTACATTAGCTGACCTTTAAAGAGTTTAATACTAAAGAAGATGGTAAACCAAACACCCCTTTATCAATATAGCTCTTCAAAATTCAATAGTCTATTTTAAACCAAAAAAAAAAACAAAATTACAAGAGGATGACATCTCTTGCATGCAGATCAAGAAATAGATACAAGTGGAGAATACATGGTGGTGCTAATATGAACACAAAATGTTTGGGGATTAGTCCTTAACATCAGTTACCCCTTCAGCAGAAATTTGAAATCTTGCTTCAGCTTCAGCTAAACAAGGTGAACTTATCACTTTACAGATACGCTCCTCCCTTCTTCCCTTCCTTAGAGCAAGCCTATACACAAAGTTAACAAACAAGAAGTAAACCTCTTTCTCTTGCAAGGAGGATAGACAAGAACACTTCTTTCACATACCTTGTGGTAGAAGCATGAGCCATAATATTACCGCCGATTGGCTTGATTTGAGGCCCAGCAAAAATAGCAGACCCATCTACTTGTGCAACTACTTGGTTTGTGATTACCACAGCCACACCAAACTGCAACAACAGAATTCTATAACTTATACGAGGAACAAGTTAGTATAGATTATAGATAAGGTTCTTTGCCTACCTCATCTGCCAACTTCTGAAGGCTTCTGAGGAATTTAGCAAGGTGCATTTGTCGAGCAGACAATTCACCCCTTCCAGAGAAATCTGTTCTGTATAAGGCAGTAGCGCTGTCTACTATCATAAGGGCAAACCTATGGAACCATGATCAAGTAAGATAACTAAATTCAAGAAAAAGTTTTTTGGTTATCAGCGTCAAAGAAATTCTTCAGTAAAAGGTAGGTGAAGAATTAAATGCTACAAAATTTATGTCGGATGTATTTCTTGGAGTAAACTACATTTTTCATTTAACCTGGCGATTTACTGATTAGTTCATGGATAGCTGGCTATATTGGTGCTTGCTTCAGAAAATTTTTACAGGATTCACACCAGCAGTAACAAGGAGAAAATAAATTGTGTTCATAATTTTCTTTTACAAAAAATCATCTCCTTGATCTTGTCTAGCTGGCTCCTTTAACCAAGACGCTAAACAATTACAACGCTGAAAACAAGTTATACCTGGTTTCCACCATCATAGAAGCTGCTTCAAGCAAAAGCCTTGATTGGTGATCAGTGTTATATGCACGAGCATAGGCCACATTCTCCAAAACATCAGCACCATTTAGTCCAAATCTGCTTCACATAAAAACATCATTAACCATCTGATACCAAAACCAGACAGGTAAGGGCAGCACATACTTCTCAAGAGGACTGTATGCTCACCTGTCTGCGATTTGTAACAGTCTCTGCGGCCTGAATGTTCCCTCAGCATCAATGTACATTGCTTTTCCCTCACCACCCCCTTGATCTAATGGTAGCTGAAATATCAGAGTTCGTTAGACAGAGCATTAAAATTGACCTGCTAGGTTTTTCTATCACAAATGAAACAGAGCACTGCCAAGACTATGACCTGACCTAGCAATAAGTCACCATAAGTGAAAAGCCAATTTTTTTAATTGCAAAAAAAAAAAAAAAAAAAAACATGGAGAATGATATTTTAGGAGGTATGCAGTCGTTAAGCTCATTATTTATCCAACCAATTCTTTGTCAACTTCTGAAATAAAAGAATGTACAAATCAATGTTCTGGAATGATAGTAATATCTTGTTGAAGCAAAACTGCACCAAATGAAAGACAGTAGCTCTTACTTGGCAAGTGACACAGAGTGTGTGGCACAGTTGAGTCTTGCCAGAGCGAAACTCACCATATATCTCAGTAATAGATCCTGTCTCAATTCCTCCTGTCAAAAAAAAAGCTCTGTGAGATTGTAACGCAACAGAACATGGCCTATCCGATACAAACACTTGAATTGTCATTCAAGTATTGAGTAAAATCTTTGAAATATCAAACAAGACTTGCCTTCCAAAATTTTGTCAAGTTCTCTTGATCCAGATGTTATCTGAATTATCTCCAACCTCTGAGCGTGAAGTTGGCTAGCACTAGTAAAACCCAAAGGCACCAGTTTGGAAGCTGTATAAGATAAAAAAATAAAAAACAAACACATTTACTTTAATGAATAACATTAGACAGTTTCTCAAAAACTGAAGGGAAAAAAAAAAAAAAAAAAAAAAAAAAAAAGAAACAGCAGAGACAAATAACAATACAGTGAATTACCTGCTTCAATGATTTTATCTACTTTGGCTTCACTGATTCCTTTAATTTGCAAAAGCTCTTTCCGAGGAGAATATACAACAGACTCAACTGTGCAGAGACCAGCATCTTTAAGCTTTTTTATGTCAAGGGCAGCAATTCCTGACTCCTTGAGTTGGAGATTAAATGTCAAATTGCCATAGAGAACTTCATTCCATAAAAGATTTAACAACATAGTTTTATATCCAACTAGCGTGACATTCTTAATTCAAAGGAATGCGATTCAAAAAATAATAATAATATTAAAATAACAATTGAACGAGAATGTAAAATCCATTCCCTGATGTAATGTACGACGTAAACCGAAAAAGTACAAATTCAGATCATATTGAAAGCAACCTAGTTTGGTTTTGGATGCCCTTAAGATGCTCTAGAGGAGATTCAACCCGAGATTGATCAACCCATGCTTGAGCAACATCATATAATAATCAAAATCTCAAAAATATGCAAAATCCATTTCCATAACATAATCTTGATTGCTAAGCAAGAATACAAACGCATAACCCCATTTCAATGTAAATTGACAAGAACACCCAAGAAAACCCCTTTAGTTGAATCTATCATTCATTCTCACTTGGGTCCAAAAATCCAACTAAATATTGAAAGAGCCCACTTGCACTGCATTGTAAAAGGTCGCGAAACCCACTTCTATAGGATATTCTGGATCGACAATTTACTTGGAGAGAGCAATTAGCATAAGAAAGGAACTGCTTCAATCAACAACGGGATGTTTCTAAACCAATCAGTTAAAAGAAAAAAAGCAGTCCTTTGGAGAAAACCCTAAAAAGTAAAATTGAAAAGGAGCGAATTCGAGCAGACAGCGAAACTGAAAAACCAGCCATAAATGAGATCGCACGATTGAATTACAAATTAAAGTAGCTAAAATTAAAGAAAGATTCGAAACCCAATTCAACTACAGAATGTTAGGCATCTATTTGCGAGGATTGAAGGCAATGAACCCATTTCAATTCACAAACACGGGTGAAGAAACGATCATTCAAAAAAAAAAAAAAAAAATTCTGGGATTGAGGGGGAGGGAGGAAGAAAGAACCCATTACGCTATCCACCTCACATTGCCCACATCATCAGTAGGATAAAATGGATCAAAAGATAAAATCTTTTTGAGATTTACCTGGAGCTGCTCAACTGGGAAAGGGCCATGCTGCATCTCCTCAACTTCCTCATGTTGCTGTTGCTGTTGCTGTTGCTGTTGCTGTTGCTGAACCATCTTCTGGTGCCTTTGTTGCTCCATCGCCAGGAATCTCCTTAGCTCGGTAAAGAGAAAGAGCGAGGGAGCGAGAGAGGAACGAGAGAAGAGCAAGGGAGAAAAGAAAAGGGAGGGAGATGATATATTCAAAAGAATTTAGTTGGGCGCCAAGATGATTTCGGCAAAAGGCTTGTGAGGGAAGTTTTGAGCTTCATATGTGACGTGAGCAGAGTGACTGGAGTGGACTTTATTGCTCTGGAAATGGAACCTCTAACGCTACAAGTTCAAAGCCCAATGTCGCTGCTTTTGGGCCGCGACCGTATTGACATGAAATTACGCTCCTTCTGGTAATTCATTCTCTCAACGTTTAAATATTAGTATTTTAATTGATTTGAAACAATAAATATTAAAACATTAATTAGTAATTAATTTAATTAATATTTTCTAAATTAAAAGTCATAATCATATATAAAAATTTCAATATTTTGTGATATAAAAATAATAATCCCTGCAGAATAAATTTTAGGCATTAATATATCAATGTAAATTATTATTTAAGACATTAATTAATTAAAACCTATATTTACATATACTTGAACGATGGTTCATGCTAATACCATATTTTAGGCATAGTTTATCTTATTTTATATTTTTATATCTTCATATTAGTTTTTTCACTTAATATTTTAAGTCTCGAATTAAATGTATATGATAAATTTGATGGATATTGTATAACGATATTACTATAATAAAACTGTATCGTAATTAGTCAATTTTTAAAAATAGAATGTGAAGTGGTTGGCGCTTACAGCAATCACTCCGACGCTCAAATCAGTAAATTAAAAGAATGGAGGGTATAATAAATTGTTTAAAATTTAAGAGTAGTTATATAAGAATGCATATATTGATTTTTATATTCATTAACTTTTATATCGTAAAACAATATAGTTAATTATTAAATTTTTTGAAAATTCAATTAGCACCGATTAATGTATATGAGACCTGCAGTTATAATGTAATAGAGATCTATTAAATTGTGCTCTTTAACGATAACTTTTTATGAAGTATCGTCATGTTATTAAGAAGACAAATTTTAGTGAAATTTCGAAAATTACAGTGTCCGAGTCTTTATTTTCATAGATAGAACCACAATTAAATTTTTAACATGACAACTCATAACTATATTATATAATTTATTAAATTTTTATTAATTATTGGAAGTAATAAAAAAATTTAATTTATAAAAACTATAAGTGTTTGTTAATATTATATTATTAAAGTACAGTTTTTTATAATTTTTTATCAATTATAACAACAATATTATTTTAAATTTTGCACCTCTACATCTAAACCTATGTCCGTCCATGAACATATCCATTGTTTGAGCAAGAAAAGAAAGAATTTCTCTACCCTAGAGGAATAAGAAAATTATTAAATAATAAAATTATTATGTTCGAAGTTGTTAAATATATTTAATATTTAAATTTATCTTAAATTATTTGAATCTATTTTATATCCAATTATTATTACTTTGAAAAATATTCAAATCTTTTTGATTTTATGAATTTTAATTTAATAATTTAAATAAAATATATTTAAAAGGAAGTTATATGCATGGATAACGCAATGCAATACTCTTTAGATTGTGCACATAGCAACATTATGCAAAAAATTGTCTATTATATACATATATATATAAATTTTTATTAATTGTGAATTATTTAATGATTGAAAATTATTTATTTTTTCTAAAAAAATTACTAATACTTTTTCCAACCCATGATTTTTGTTTTTTATTTTAGTTAGAATATCAAATTCTCTCTATTAAATTTTTAATTATATTTCATCTTTTATATAAAATAAGGATATTAAATTTTATTGAACGAATAAAATCATTATTTATAATAATAGTTTGAATTAATTATTAATAAATTGTTTGAATTCTCATTTGAAATAAATAAATAATAAATGAAATTATATTAAAAATAAAATAAAATTAAATAGAGTTATAATAATCAATTTATAATTTAACAATGAAAATAAAAGTATATAATATTTTGAGTCAAATCTAAAATAAAAAAGCCGATAAAAAAATAAAACGAAAGGAGTATAAATTCATGCTATGAAATTAGTATAGTGGATTGATATATATAAAATTAGCTTAAAATTATTGAATAATTTGGTAGCAGAGCCGGACTTAGTCGACTTATATAATTAATATCAGAATCATTTGAATTAAAAAGAAAATTATGCGGAGCTGGTGAATTTATAAAGAAAAGGCTATATGTGGGATAAAGCTGAGCCAATTGAGATATTAGCGAACTATGATGATTAAAGTCTTGTTTGATTCAAATATATTATTTTTTGAAAAGTCACTTTTAATAATTAACTTAACTAGATTGGGATAAATAAGTTACTTTTCTCTTACTAAAAGAAGAAAAACTCTTAGACTTTCTAAAAAGTAAGTAGAATAAATAATTTTTATATTTTTTAAGAGTGTCAAGTTTTATAATTAAGTTATTCCAATTAAATAAAGTTTAAAAGTTCTGACTTAGTAATTATATCCGATTTATCGTAATATGATAGTCTGAGAGTGTTATAAAAATAAAGTTAACTCAAAAGCACTAGAAAAAGTGATACTATTAAGTATTTAATACTTGATATGTAGTTGGTCCTGGCCCCAAAATCTAGTATTGAAAGCTAAACAAAAGCTGGATTGAACTTAAAAAAGCACAGCTTAGAGAAGATTAGCACCACAAGTACTATAGAATGGGCTATCCTTATCAACGGGTTAACACCAATAATAGTGATAAGAGATTAAACTACCACCACAAGACCATAAGACCACAAGTCCACCAAGCCATTGAGGAACCATCGATCCCTTTATGGACCCATCAACAATTAAGGCTTAACCATTATTGATAGGTCATGTAGCCATTCTATTATTTGACTCATCACTTTTCTTCCATTTCTTTTTTTGGATATTGACTTCATAACCAATTGGGATAAGCAAATTTAATCCCTTAATCAATATTAGTAAGATTGACATTAATGCTCACACATGGGTATGCAGCTATATGTTTATTCAACACTGACCATCAAACTTCTAAATGTGATGGGATTTAACTCTTAAAGCTCTTTTTTTTTTTCTAAACGATCAAATTTTTATACATAGTTTAATTTTTGTTTTAGTAAAAAAATTTATTAATTAATTTTTAATTAATACTCTAAATACTAGAAAATGCAATATTTTTTTCTGGAAAATATTTTTTTAACACATTAAGTCTTAAATACTTAATAAATTAATTAGGAAAATTTGTCATTTAATATTTTGCAGATCGTCAGTTATTTTCTATCAAAATATTAAATTTTTATAAAAAAAATATTTTATAAAACATCCCTCTCGCGCAGCTTCTCATGCACTTAGAGTTAGGGGTGAGCATTCGGTCGGTTCGGTTCAAAACCGAATCGAACCGAATAAACCGAAAACCGAAATTTTAGATTTTATGAAAATCGAACCGAACCGATTTTGGTCAGAAACCGAATCGAATCGAACCGGTCTGATTCGGTTCGATTCGGTTCGATTCGATCGGTTTCAATTTTTAATATTTTTTTTAATTTTTTACACTTTATTTTTAGTATTTTAAAATTTAATTAAAATATTTTAATTTTAATATAATTTAATTTCTCTATATTATTGAAAAAACATATTATTATTCCTAATCGGTTCGGTTCGATTTTTTCGGTTTTTTTCTGATCAAAACCGAACCGAACCGAAATAACCAAAATTTCTGAAATTTAAAACCGAACCGAACCGAAATGTATAAAAAACCGAACCAAATTTTCAAATCGATTCGGTTCGGTCGGTTTTTTCGGTTCGAACCGAATTCTGCTCACCCCTACTTAGAGTGGGTTCTTGCCAATAACTTGAAACGAAATTTATTCTCCTGTATGGTTTTTAATTTTTATTGTAATTTTTAATATATGAATTTTTTTATATTATTAAATATTGCAATGTATTAATAAATATAATTGAAAGACAAAAGGTTTAAAATTTATTTAACGTGAAAATTTAAATTATAAATTTTATATTTAATTTTAAGGTTTGATAATTATACGAGATAAAATAAACATTTTCATCTTATGATTGTTTTTAGAAAAAAATGAATAGAAAAAAATACTTGTCACATAATATATATATAAAAATTTAACTATCTAATTTTAAAAATATTATTTTAATATCGAGTTATGTCTGATTTGATTTATTAATATAATATTAAAGCCCACAATCAAGGATAATTTTTTAAAAAATACCATATTTCTTAGAGTCTCATGCTTACGTCTGATTATATTTTTCATTATATTTTTCATTATATTTTTCCTTCTTATCATCAAACTTTTTATTTTATATTTTTTTTCTGTACACGCAAATTTTATTATTTTTTTGAGAGAAATGTTTTTTTTTAATTATTTTTTCTCATTATATAAAAATTTGTGTGGTTCTTAAATTTGCATATACTTAATAGCAATTTCAATCAGATAAGTAATTGAATTTGAGGCGAGGGACATATTGCTTTTCAGTTTTCAGAAGGTGGGGCCAGAGGATGAGGACATAAATAGAATTTCCTTTTGATTTGGAAATGTCAATGAAAACGACACGCGTCCATTGGAAAATAAGGAAGGCGACATCCATAGACGAGCTTAAAAAGTTTAATTCATGGGTCCACGGGATTAGGGGTCTAGAATTTTTAAGATTTTTACTAACACTTTTCAAATGTAATTGCAATTCTATTTTGTTGTAGTGAAAAAAATTCTGCCAGAAACGATGTTGGAAAGACCTGTGAGTTAAAAATTTCCATTCTTTTTTTATTTAGTGAGGGGTATTTAATTTAAATTGAAATTTTTAATTAAATTAAATTAATTTAAAATTTTTATTCAATTTTTTATTTATTTTATTTTAATTTTTAATTTTAAAAATTTCAGTTATTTCATTATAATTTTAATTAAAAAAAATTAAAAAAATTAAACTAAATCGATTTAGTGGTAATAATATATTATTTTTAATAATACAAGAGATTAAATTATATTAAAGTTAAAATATTTTAATTAAATTTTAAAATATTAAAAGAAAAACGTAAAAAATAAAAAAAATTATTAAAAATTCAAATCGATTTGAATCGAATTAAATTAGACTAATTCGGTTTGATTTAATTTTTGACCAAAATCAGTTTGGTTTAATTTTTATAAATACTAAAATTTTAATTTTCAATTTATTTAAATCGATTCGATTTTAAACCGAACCAATCAAATACTTACCCCTAATCTTATCAACAAATCGCCCCGATAAAGTGAAAAAATTATTCATTACAAAAGTTGTAGGTATAACAAATCATTTCTACACAATTATTCCTATAGACTTGCAGATTTCAGAGACTACAGATGTAACAAGGTTGAGCAACAGTAGGTCGACTCCTCTGAGCTTATCCTATATTGCTTCTTTTCTACACAATTAAGTAATACACATTAATTTTCAGAGTAGACCTGATATAAAGGTCACTCCAGTAGAAGGCAGCCAAGATGTTCCTCCAATAAAATTGCCAACAGTAAACTTGACAGCCTCTTGTGCTCCAATAACATGAAATCCAGGCCAATTTACTCTCTTTGAAGTTCCAGCTCCAGGGCCTGTGTTCATGTACTCTGCAAAGTAGAGTGTTTTATAATAGGATCTTTCACCAGGCCACTCTATCCATCCCCTTGAATGTATAGCATCATCTATGCTTGATTCCATTATCACTGCCCGTGAATATTCCTTCCAGGGCCTGCCTAGATATGATTCGTAGTTGTGTTTAACAGGAGAAAAATCTGAGCTCGCTGTTATCCTGCAATTCTGAAGAGAAAAGCCAGTATTTTGTCCAGGATCTGTTCTTCCATTGGCTAGAATTACATTGTAAGCTCCCTCACGCGGCCGGCGAAGCACCACGTAGCAATTCTGGAAAATAGCAGCTGCGTTGCCGAAGATGAAGTCTATTGTGCCATAAATGTCGCATTCTCTGTAGAATTGACGAAGTGCCTGTGCAAATAAGGTGTCTTGGTAACCTGCTATGCTGCATCTGTAGAGAACTGAATGATCAGATGCAATGTATAAAGCTAAAGCTTGTTCTCCACGGGGTCCTGCCGTGTTCTCAAAGCCAATGTCTCGAGCTATGAATCCATCGCCTGTAATTGCTGCCAAGAAAGTAAGAGGATCAATTGTCCGCCACATTAACATAGAATTTATTTTTTCTCCTTTTTGTTTTCTGCCAATACTTGCCAGAATTTTGTCCACCGTGGAGCAAGTCACCTCTAAGTCACAAACAAGGGTCTCTTGTATACACGATAATCGGAATTCGTCTAAAAATTTTAATTATTTCTTTTATATCATAGCTTAGTTCTGACAATTACTTAAAATTTTTTTATTGTCAATAAATACGGATTATGTCAAAGAAAAATAAAAAAACTTACTTAAATTAATAGGTTCATATAAAATTTTATCCATTTATAATTCGAAATTATATAGACTTAGTTTAAGTAAAAATTAATAGAAAAGAATTTATTATTTGGTATAGTATTTTAGTTGATTAATTTATTTCCTTTGGAATTTAATATTTATTTAAATACTATAATATATATTATCTTTTAATTAAATGTGAATTATTTAATATTTTTAGGTTATTTTTTATTGTACTATTTAATTATATTATATTACTTCCTTACAAAACGTACCCTTCAAGTATTATACCAAAATAATAAATGAGTGTCAATTACGAGTTGGTTTTTAGTTTTAAGAGATAGAAAGAATGAAAGACTAACTGAATGTGGCAGAGCCAGGCATGGAGGAACCTCCGGCGACACTGTCATCACCGGTGATGACAGTGGAGTATTTACCGTCTCCGATCAAAGTAATACCATCTTTATTGGTGTGAATTTTCTCTTTGTAAACTCCTGCCTTCACATATATCACAAACCTACCCCCACTGGCAGCTTTGATAGCTTCTGAAATCGTTCTATAGTTGCCTGTTCCGTCTTTGGCAACCACTGCATTCGCCTTGATGATGCTACTTTGGAGGAGTTTACGATCTTTCGCTGATACCCACTTGGGAAAATCTTTTATTTCCTCTCCTAGACGTCTACTTCTGGTGTTATTTTTAAGCTTAGAATTATTACCAGTAATCCTGTTGATAAGAGCTAAAGGGTTGCTGACCAACTGGGTGAGATAATCCATTTTACGGGAAATTTGGGAGTTGCCGACACCGGCGGTAGAATCTTTGCAGGATTGTTGGAAGGTCAAGGCTGCACTTAGCCAGGTTTGGATGTCGTTCTTGTTCTTTCTTGGAGATTCTTTCAATGCCGACAGCGACCGGTCTAGCTGTTTCAGCGACAACCTGACAAGCTTTTCACAATAATCTGCATGCATGCACAGTAGAGCAAAGCTTAGTTTTTGAGAACCAAAAAAGCAAGCTATTATTTATAAAAAAATTAGAGAAATTGAACCTGTGACGGATTTAGCAAGTTGAAAATCTTGGATTTCCAACTGGGAGCTCATTGTTTGGAGATAGGTTCTTGGCAGATTGGTCTCTGAAACTGTCTTGTTAACAAGAGCAGATATAACATGAAGAGGATGATCCCTCGACTCCATTAAGGTTTTTTTACAGAGGCTAGGGTATCGAGTGAAGCTACATTCTGTTTGGACCTGTGCTTGAAAGTTGACATCCAAGGGAACAGCCCATGACATGGAGGCCACAGATACCAGGAGCCATAAGCTCATCAAACGTATCAGCGTTGCCATGTCAAAGAAACAAGCTAAAGGGTTTTAGCCAGAGAGGGGGATCAAGTGATTTTGTTAAGAAATCTCATGAAAACTTAGCAGATGGAGGATTAATATTTATAGTGAAGGAAGAGAGAAAATTCTTTTGGGTACGCTTTTACAAAGTTCCAGAGAAGGTTTGTGTTAGCTAGGTGGTCTATTTGGATGAGACGTGATGAATTAGTGGTGCTCAAATAGTCAAATGTCCATGTCTGGTGGCCCCAATATAAATCTCCTTTTATACGTTGGGTTGGGTCTTATATAGCCACATTGCTATTGAGGGCTTTTTTCATCATGTATATAATACTTATATGTAAAATCTTATGTAATTAGAATTTATTTGTAATAAATATTTATTTACATATAATATATTTATTATTATGTATGATAAATATAAAATATATTTATTTTGATATAAAATTAAAATTAAAAAACTATATATTTTATTAATATTTATTTTAAAGACTGTTATAATTTACCATTAATTTTTTAAATTTCATTTAATACTCTTAATTATAATTATAAAAAATTAAAAATATTTAATTTTATTATTCAAACTTTAAATTTAGATAATGTCAATCTATGTAAACATTTTTTTCCAGTAAACAAAATAAAATGTTTAATTAAACTATTATGTGAATTACAACCACTTTTCAAATGTGCAACTATAAATTGTCTACGTATATAATATTATTTATCTTATTATAAATAGCTAATACAACGCATATATGAATTAAAAATATAATTTTTTTTAAAAAAATTTACTATTTAACTATTATTGAAAATTTCATAAATTGATTTTGAATTTCTAAAAATATATTAAAATATTTTTAAAATTTTAAAAAATCTGTGAATTAGTCATTTCATTAATTTTAGCCGTTAAATATTTTACTATATAGTTTTTATAGTTTTAAAAAGTTCATTTTGATATTTTAATTTTGTAAAAAGTCTATTAATTAATTCATTCATAGTGAGGGCATTTTAAAATTTTTTACAATATTTAACGATTAAAATTAATAAAAAGACCAATTAATAAATTTTTTAAAATTTTAAATACATTTTAATATATTTTTTAAAATTAATAAACTAGTTAATGAATAGTAATGTTGCTTTATATATACATTCATCATGCATAAAAAAAATATAACTAATATAATTATTACGTTTGAGAGGAAAATTTATAAAAAGTAACTAAATACTACTATATTTTAGGATTTAGGCAATAGTATGCTTTGAAGCAGTTATATAATTATTATATTAATACTATTAAGGTAACAATTTGACAACAGTTTAAAATTATTAAATTTTTTTTTAACTTTTTATATTATGTATATTAATATAATTTAATAAAAAATTTATTTTATATTTACAAAAACCATAATTTTATTCTTATTTTTTATTTGCTGTAAAAAAAATTTTAAATTATTAGTTTATATTTAGCAATGAAAATAAAAAATATATTATTTAAAATTAAACTATTAAACCAACTAATATTACCAACGAAATCACATGGGCCATTAATCCGATTTTTAGCAACCAATATATTATTTAAAATATTTTGATATAAAAATTGAATATCATGATTTGTTTGGGATACAAAATACACATGTATAAAAAAAAGGTGATTATGATTTAAATATTAATAATTCGAAAACTAAGATAAAGTGATGAATTGATATAGATGGATGTGGACAAGGAAAGATACCCATCATATTTATTAATTATAAGAAGAATTTTCCACCTCTAATTTCTTCTACTTATGCAAGTTGTGGCTACTTTTCACTGGAGAAAAAGCTTGATGGAAAGGGAGAACACAGATTATTAATTATAAAAAATTAGAAAAATTATGTATTTTAATTATTTGTATTTTCATTTTATTATATTTTAAGTACTAAAATAACTTTTATTATTTTTCATAGACTAAATTTATACAATTATCACTTTATATTGTGTTTAGAAATAAGAAAGAAAAATATGAAAAAAAAAATTTTTTTAGTTGTGTTTGGTTGGTGGAAGGAAAATATTATGAGTAAAGTTAGGAGGAGATCGGAAAAGAGAGAAGAAGAAGATCGGGAAGAAGAAGAAGAAGAAGAGGAGGAAGAGGAAGAGGAAGGAGAGAGAATGGGTATTTTAGTTTTTTTAATTAAAATTAACGGTGATTTAACTGAAAATCTAACGGGAGGGTCTAATGTCATAGGTTTTAAAAATTACAGTGACCAAATTAAAGATTTTTTAAAATAGAGGGACAAAAGATTGCATTTCACTAAATCAGAGGGACTAAATTACAGTTTACCCTTTTTTTAATGATAAAATTTCATTTTTATCTTTATTTATTTTAGTAAATTAAAAAAATTTCTTCCCACTTTTCCTCTAATTTAGAGAAAATTTTTTTGATGGAATATAAATTTTATTTTCCTTTTAAATTTTTTTTCTTTTCAATTTCTTCTTAAATAAACATAAAAAGTTGTTGATTATGTTGACGTGACTAATGGTATTGTCACATATGATATTAACATACCATGCCAACAACTTTTCATGATTTTATGTTAAAAATGAAAGTTCTTAAAAAAATAAAATAAAATTGCAAGTACTAAATGCAAAACTTCAAAATGTGCAAAAAAAAAAAAAAAAAAAAAAATGAAAAGAGAGAAAGGAGAAAAAATCTTTGATTGATTTTAAAATGTAACATTACAGTATCTGTCTAGAAGTTTCAGTTGGTATTTTCATAGCAGGAAGTCACGTGCCTCTTATGAGGCCAGATTAAAAAATTACATAATAACTCCCTAAAACAATTACAAAAAAAAATATAATTTATTACATCAGAATATAGTTTATTACAACAGCAACCAAAGTTATTACAATAGTAAATTAACAGTGAACTTAACGCCTCCTCATTAAGTTGAAGCCGATAAAAAAAAAAGTTAAACTTACTGGACAAAGAGTTATATATGTCTACAGGCCGGCAAAGCTTTGGTAAAGAGTTTTGCCAATTGGTCTTGTGTAGGAAGATGACAGAGTAAAATGAATCCCTATTTGAGCTAATATCGCACAATATAACAGTCGATCTCTATATGTTTGGTGCGCTCATGCAACGCTGTATTAGCAACAATACGTAAAGTTACCTTATTGTCACAGTGAAAGGGTATAAAATATAGCTAATCCAAAGAAGCTCACAGACTGTGTTAGCCATAGCATGGTATTCTGCCTCAACGGATGATTTAGAAATAGTGGTATATTTCTTTATTTTTCAAGATATAAGACAAGGTCCCAAAAATATTTAGTAACCATATAAAGACTTACGAAAATATGAACAAGCTGTCCAATCAGAATCACAATAGGTAGTGAATGATAAGTCAGTAGTGATAGGAAAATATAGGTCCTGGAGCAAGGACCCTTTAAGATATCTAAGCACATATAAAGTAGCCTCCCAATGAGGCTTTCTGGGCATGCTCATAAATTGATTTAGATGCTGCACGGCATAACATATATCAAGCCTTATTAAATGTATGTAAAGAAGCCTACCAAGCAGTCTTCTATACATATTAGATTCAGATAAAGACTCTCCTAAGTCAAGAGTCAAATAAAAGCCTTGTAGTAATGGAAAGGATGTTGGTTTACAATAAAACACGCCTGTATCTTTAAGCACATCTGAAATAAATTTTATTTGACTGAGAACAGTGGCCTGTGAGGATCTAGCCACCTCCAAACCCAAGAAATATTTTAGAGGTCCCAAATCTTTAATAGTAAACTTTGGGTGCAACTCATGCTTGCATTTTATTAATGGCATCAACATAGATTCCAGTTAAGATAACACCATCAATATATACCAACAGAGCTAAAAATAGAGAACCAGTGTATTGAATAAAAAGGCAATGGTCATGAGAGAATTGCATAAATTTTAAAGTTTTAAGAAATGTTATAAACTCAATATTCCATTACTTAGAGGCCTGTTTGAGCCCATATAGAGATCTTTGAAGTAAACATACTTACCTAGGTTAAGCCTTGTGATAGCCCCAAGGAGGTATCATATATACCTCTTCATTTAAATATCCATGTAAGAAACCATTATTTATATCTAATTGAAAAATGGGCCACTGTCTAAAAGTTGCTAGAGCAATGAAGATTCTCACTGTGGTAAGCCTAGCCATAGAAGATAATCTATCTTTATAGTCTAAGCCCTCTATTTGGTTGTAATCTTTTGCAACCAAACGAGCTTTGTATCTATCAACCTCTCTAGTGGGTTTAAATTTCACTTTATATACCCATTTACAACCTATAGACTTTTTATTTTTGAGCAAAACAATAAGGATTTAAATTTCACTACCATTGAATATGCTTTATTTACTATCGGCAAAAGATCCATCCCAAGGATCTGATCTCTCACGGTTCCAAACATGTCATTTAGACCCATTAAAAACTGCATAATCTTGTTTCTGTTTGTTATTTCGGCAATGGCTTTAGAAGGCCCACAAGTGCAAGTAGGAAGAGTCTCCATAGAATCAAGCTCATCCCAAAATCTCTTTAGCTTAGTAAAGTAGACAGAAATAGAGGCATTCTCTTGAGACATAAGAGAAATCTTTCGGTGCAACTCATAGATCATAGGACCGTTGCACTCACCAAATTTTTCATAGATCTCCAACCAGAGGTCTCTGACAGATGCAGTGTAGGTAAAGCCATCTATCAACTCTTTGGAGATCGAGTTTAGAATCCAAGATGTGATCACATCTTTTCCACTGCTCGTAGTTCTCAGAGTCCTTACTAGGTGTTGAAAATGTTTCTTCGACAAACTCTAACTTCATCTTGGCTCCTAGGGCTATTTGAACAGCCATATTCCAAGATCGAAAGTTAGTTCCTATAAGAGGTGCATAGACAAGACCATACTTGGATGATTGGAGGACTGTAGACTTAATAGACCTCCCATTCCTTGCATTAGGATCTGTCCTTTTTCTAGCATCACCTTTGATATATGCTCCTTATTGTTGTTGCCTCGTTCCATCATTGTCTGATCATGCAATAATGCTTAGATCTACTCGCATGCAAGAGATGAGGCGGCATCGAGGGTTCAAACCCTAGCTCTGATACCATGTTTGAAACGAGAGAAGAGAGAAAACATCTTTGATTGATTTCAGATTGTAACGTTACAATATCTATCTGAAAGCTTCATTTTTATATGCACCAGGAAGTCACGCGCCTCTCACGAGGCCAAATTAGAAAATTACATAATAACTCTCTAAAACAATTACAAAAGAATATAGCTTATTACAATAATAAATAAAGTTATTACAATAATAAACTAACAGTGAACTCAACAAGAGAGGTGAGAAAAATATAGTGAGATGGAGAGGAAGAATGGGATAAAAGCACTATTACATGCTAGGGTTTATATAGTAATATTTTAGCAGTGATTATAAAATTATTGTCTTAATACTATTAATATAATAGTTTAGCAATAATTTAATATTGTTATAAAAAAATTTATTTTTTTATTATATAATAATATATTTTAATAAAAATTTTATTTTATATTTAATTAAATTATAATTTTAATCACACACGTTTGATTTATTATAAAAAAGTAAGTAAATTATTACATATGGTTCCTGTTTTAAACTTCTTTTTATAGTTGTGGGTAAGGAGTCACTCTCTTCCTTTTTATTAATTAAATTACTTAAATTGAAGACCACAATAAATACAAATTAATTTAATAAAGCATTAAGCCATATAAATCCAACAACACTTAAAATTCCAAATACACCTTGAAAAAAGTGGTTAAATGTACACATAATATGGGTATGGAGTCTCATCAACATATGTAGAGATGACACAAAAGCAAAATGGCAAACTGCTGTGTTGTTTGAAATAAGAACACTAGGCAGAGGAGTGGGGTCTGATTTATTGAAATTTTCTGGCTCACATTATTGGACCCAACCGATTGCTATAATTGGGTTGAATTTGGTAGACCCTCAATTAAACCATCTATGTTTTAGATTATATAAAAACATATAAAATTAATAAAAACATATAATTTATAAAATTAGTAAATAATAAATATTAATTATTATTTAATTAAAACATAATTTATACAATTTCATTAATTGTAATGATAATAAAACTATTTAAAATTTAATCTTTGTTAAGTGGATGACGGGACATCTGAACTGATAAATAAAAAGATAAATTACTATCACGTGCTTAAATTTTTAGAAAATCGACTTGACTCCTTTCAATTTCAAAATTATTTTTATATTTTATAAAATTTAACTCCATCTTTATTTTGTCAAAAATTTAATTTAATTTTAAATATTTATATTATTTATTTATTATTAAAAAATATGAATTAAATTATAAATTTTATTAAATTTAAAAATTAATATTTATTTAATTAAATGATTTTAAAATATAAATAAATTAATAAACTTTTTAAAACTTAAAAAACGTGGAAGTAAAACGATAAGGGTGTTTGATGGTTATGAGTTACGGGGACAATATCACGTGCCTCCAACAGCAAGTAACCCCCCGCAAGAGCTGTTACCGCCACAGGCCACAGGCCTTAAAATGGACAGGAGTGTCGGTGTTCTTTCCTGGCTCTTCACTCCCTATTTCTAAATTCTCATACGTGGTTGGGGTTAGACATGGCCATTGTTTCAGTCCGATTTTGATTTAGAATTAATAATTTAATTTATTTTTTGAATAGAATTAAAATTTATTTAATTTAAAGATTTAAGATCGTTTCAATCATTAGTTTTAATCTGATTTCGATTCAATTTTAAAGTGATTATAATTTTTTTTTTTTATATAATTTTAATTTTATTTAAATTTAAATTATAAATAATTAACTCCATTTAATTTAAAAGAATTTAAAAATAAAAATTTAAATAAAATATAAAGAAATAAATATAAATATTAAATATTATTGAATATATATTTTATTAAATAAATAAATTATAAATATATCTATTTACGTAATATAAAAAATTAAAATAATATTATATTGATGAGTTGCAAAACTCATAATTTTTTTCCTTATTTAATTCTATGATTTTATTATAATTTTGATATAAATATTTAATCTTACTTGAAATTTAATTTTGGATAGATTTTTTAATAGAAATTAAGAAAATGAATGAAAAAAGACTGAATTAAATGATTTTTGGACGGAGAGGTTGCAATCTTAACCAAACCTATGGCTCAAGGCAATGAAAAGGCGCCACCTCAGCAGATTTTGATACCTAAGCAAGAATAACATCAGTTTCAAGTTGGATCAGAATCAAACACAATTAAATTATGATATGCATAAGCTAGGAGTAGAAAAGTTTATTTTAAATTATTAAATTTTAAATTATTAAATTTTATCTTTTTGTGCCTATATAAAAACTTTTAGAATTAAACCTAAACATCATTCTTTTTTCCTCTTTCCCTCCTTTCCTCTCTTGCCGTCGCCGCCCATCCTATTCACCATCTTTTCCTTAGTTGTTGCAATTTTATTATGACCTTCAGAGGCTAAACAGTTCTTTTCAGTTGAAAGTTAATTTAAATTGAGATTTTATTCAAGTTGTGAGGTATTCAAGTTGTGAGGTTATGTATTTCAAATTATTTCTATTTTATGTTAATTTCTGAATTCGAATAACACCATATCCATTGTTGTTTTCTTGAGAATTCAAGAGACCCATTGAATTTTTTAGGAAGACAATATATTGCTAATTAATCTAATTAAATCCGTAATTGGTTTAATTGGATTAACAATGAGTAGCAACTAATATATAAGTTTATGTTAAGGAATTAGTAGATTTGATTTAAATAAAACGCGTATTTTTATTGATCAAGTTTGGTTTCTTCTCTCTTAATGCAGTTGACTAATTAAATATACATGTGTGTTGGGGTTGTTAGTTAACTAGAAATTAATTTAAGCGCGAAGCGGATTAATTTATTCATAAGGAAAAATTGGTGGGACTTGCATGTTTGATCACTATAACCAAACAATATATAATAACATGAATTATTTTTCTAACTAATAATCAACTGCAAAATACCTCAATTTGATTATCTTCAGCTGAAAGTTTTAATTATTTGTTTCTCAAATTTTAATTGCATTATTTATTATTTTTCTTTTAAGTTTATTTTTCTTGGCTTATCCAAGGCAAAACCACTTTTATCAAAAAACTCTCTTCTTCTCACTTTTTGTATTAAACTACTCTTTTATTTTAAATTGATCATTTAAATTAAACAGGATTAAGGTTTCAGGATTAAAGTCTCTATGGGATAGATACTCGCTTACCCTATCTATAAGTTCTTATCAATTAAGAAAAGGGAAGTAAATTTTAAATTGACGGATTCGACACCTGTCAAATTTTGGTGTCGTTGTCAGGGACCATTAACAATTTATTTTTATTTTTATGACCATATATGAGGATAACAAAATTCAGTTTGATTCAGAAATCGAAAAGATTGCAAAAAAATAGAGAAAAGCAACTAAGTTGCAAAAATAGGCCAAATCGGGAGTCTCTCAACCATGTGCTCGATCCCCTTTGCGCAAAGAAGAGACCTCATCTTCAACACCAACCGAGCCTCTAATTGACACAAACCAAAGAGACAATATGGCCACAGCTGCTGTTGGAAATATTGGGTAAAACAATGAAATCTGAGTCGTGTTGAACACTGTTCTTAAGGATTTATTTTGTGATCCCCCAGGATTAAACAGGTTCTTCTGGGATTTAATTGTCAGGATCAGGACAGCAATAATTTATCTCTGATTTATAACCCAGCAGATAACACAGAGAAAATAAAGAAGAAAATTGGGAGTTAATATCTTTGTAAAGATGAAGGCTATTTATTGTGGAAAACTTGACCGCTATATATGGTTATAAGAATTTTGAAATAAAATCATAACGGTCATATTTAATATTATATTTAAATCTCATAAATAAAATATTTAATGACCATAAAATCTTTAATTACCATAAAATCTTCAACGATCATAAAATCTTCAACGACCATAAAATCTTCAACGACCATAAAATCTCTAATTACCATGAAATCTCCAACGACCATAAAATCTTTAATGACCATAAAATCTTTTTGAAATTTAAACTAATTTTACAACAATCCCCCACAGATTTCAAAAGATTTTCATTGCTGGATTTAAAAATTTAGTGTGTATGTTTCGAATCTGGTGTCTTTTAGACTATGAACCAGACCTAGATTAATAAGACTTAACATACAGAGTAATTGGTGAAACTTTTATTTCTATGAACCAAAACTCTTTTTTGTATGTTAATTTCTCATCAATCTTATAACACTCCACAGATCTTATTTGTAACGACCCGAAAATCGGACCGCTACCGGCGCTAGGATCCGGGTCGGCTTAAGGCCGCCGGGACCCGTAGCAAGCCTAACATAATACCTGTAAACCTGTATAATCCCATACATGATCAACAATAAGCATAAAAATTAAAACTTTTCTTTACATATTCATCAACCAAACTCAACCTGTGCATAACATTAACATAACATTGATCCCTCTGTGGGATCTCATCAGTGCCCTCAAGGGTAACATAACCTGTGTTGAGCTGGTTTACATAAACATCATCAAAATCTCTAAGATCATGTATAAAGAGGGATACAACAATCTATGGTCAAGCACATACTAACATCCATAAAACTCATTACATAACTATACTGTACTTTTACATTACAATTTTGATCATGTCCATTACTAGCTATTACAAAGGCATAACTTCTTTACTCTATCCGGACTCCCGCACTATATTGAACCTGCAAGCCTGGGGGTGAAGGGAGAGGGGTGAGCTAAAAGCCCAGTGAGTAGAGCTAGTAAAATACATTAACACTATGTTCAAATGGAATGCATCATAACACAAACAATTCACATAAGGGTTGGGTGAACTTGTCACCAATTAGTCCAAGCTAACATAGTGCCAGGCCGTAGCATGGGGTCCTGGTCTTCCTGTCATACATACATTACTTACCATTATTCCAGGGCCTCCTCTGGGCTCCTGGTCTTCGAGTCCACAATCGTGCCAGGCCGTAGAATGGGGTCCTGGTCTTTCATTTCCGTGCCAGGCCGTAGAATGGGGTCCTGGTCTTCCTGTCATGGACTAATTGGGTCATCCAACATTCACCCACATCAACAATAAATGATGCAATGCGGCATATTCGTGAAACTAATGCAATCATCCTATTGCATAATCATGATGCATGAAACATGATAAAACATTTAATTTAAAAGATTGAGTTTAGTTCCACTCACCTCTGGCTG
Source organism: Manihot esculenta (assembly GCF_001659605.2). Lineage (NCBI taxonomy): Eukaryota > Viridiplantae > Streptophyta > Magnoliopsida > Malpighiales > Euphorbiaceae > Manihot > Manihot esculenta. The sequence continues at coordinate 3,996,256 of NC_035163.2, forward strand.
ACTCTGACAACACCGAAGCAGCTGAACTCACTGCTGGGGTCCTCGGTTCCTCGGGTCCGAACCTACACAGGTGGACTCAAATGAGGGACCAAACATACCTGAACATAATTCTAAAATATTCCCCAAAAACCCCCTAAAACATCATAAATTAACCATAAGAATACATGCATGAAATGGCTGGACAGGGCACTTTCGGCGGCAGGTTCGGCGGCCGAAAGTCCCTCCAGAGACGAAAGTCAGGCAGGTTCGGCGGCACCTTCGGCGGCCGAAAGTGCCAGACAGAGACGAAAGTCTCTTTTCGGGGGCACCTTCGGCAGCCGAACGCTGCCTCCACAAAAGGGGTTCGGCGGCCGAAACTCCCTTCGGCTGCCGAACCTGGTTTCTGCCAAACGGGCAGAAACTTGGTTCAAATGAACCTCCTGCCTCCCAAAACCATAAATCATGCATATATCTCAACCAAAACATGCATACAAGTTCCTAGGGGCCTCAAACATCCATATACCCTATCTACAACACTTCATCACACACAAACAAGCTACATTGCTCAAAACATCAATATATACCCATAACATCAACATATAACCTAACATGCATTTCTACCCATAGATCTTGCATAAAACTTATTTAAAACTCATAAGGAGCTTAAGATCGGCTCTTACCTCTTGAAGATCGAGGGTTGAGGAGATCTAAACTTGGAGATGGGAGAAGTTCCAACTTTTGGTCTCCAGGCTCCAAAACTCGTTCTAAGCTCAAAGATCTTCAAAACCAAAGTTATAAACTTGTAAAGATCATGGAAAAAGGAAGGAAAAACTCAAGATTGGGGAAGGATGGCGGAATGCTCACCTTGGCCGAAATGGGGAGAAAAAGCTCGCCCATTTTCGGCTAAGGGACCCTTTTATAGGTGGCTGGCCAGACCACGTTCGGGGGCCGAATGTGCCTCCGCATCCATGCAATGTTCGGCGGCCGAACTTGACTTTCGGCGGCCGAACATGAACTTCCCTAACTCATGCTTTCGGGGGCCTAACGTGCCTCCAAAACGCATGCATGTTCGGCGGCCGAACTTGACTTTCGGCGGCCGAACCTGGGTTTTCCTCCAAAGACTTTTCTTGTAAAAACTCATTCAATTTCATACTCAAAACCATTAAAAACATGAAAATATTTCATAAAACATGATTCTACCCTTCTAGAGATCTCCGACATCCGATACCGGAGTCTAGCCGGGTATTACATTCTCCCCCCCTTAAGAACATTCGTCCCCGAATGTTCCTCAACTAGTACATGCATAGCATAAAACATAACATACATACTAAACATATAGAACACATAGATACTAACCTCTAAAAGAGATGAGGATATTGCCGGAGCATGGACTCCCGTGTCTCCCAAGTGCATTCTTCTATATTGTGGTGGTTCCACAGGACTTTCACCATCGGGATTTCCTTGTTCCTTAGCTTTCTGATCTGGGTGTCTAAGATCCGTATTGGCTGCTCAACATAGGTGAGATCCTCTTGGATCTCCACATCAGGCTCACTAAGAACCTTGCCCGGATCTGACACGAACTTTCTCAACATAGAAACATGGAAAACCGGATGGATTCTCTCCATCGAAGCAGGTAAATCCAGCTTGTACGATACATTCCCAATCCTTTGCAGGACTTCAAAGGGTCCGATGTACCGCGGAGCCAGCTTACCCTTCTTCCCGAACCGAACCACTCCTTTCATTGGAGACACCTTGAGCAATACCAGATCCCCCTCCTGAAACTCTACTAGTCTTCTGCGGATGTCTGCATAACTCTTTTGTCTGCTTGCAGCTGTCTTGATTCTTTCTCTGATCATGGGCACCACCCTGCTGGTGATCTCTACTAGCTCGGGTCCTGCTAAGGACCTCTCTCCTACCTCTTCCCAGCAAACAGGTGATCTGCACTTCCTTCCATATAAAGCTTCATATGGAGCCATCCCGATGCTAGCATGATGACTGTTATTGTAGGCAAACTCCACCAAAGGTAGATGCTGCCTCCAAGAACCGCCAAAGTCCAGCACACACATTCTGAGCATATCCTCTATGGTCTGGATGGTCCTTTCTGATTGTCCGTCCGTCTGTGGGTGGAAGGCAGTACTGAAATCCAATCTAGTACCCATGGCATCCTGCAGACTCCGCCAAAACCTGGAGGTGAACTGGGGCCCTCTATCTGATACTATAGAAACAGGAACCCCATGCAGTCTGACTATCTCATCAACGTACACCTGCGCCAACTTGTCCACAGAATAGCCACTCCTGACAGGGATGAAGTGAGCAGATTTGGTGAGTCTGTCCACAATCACCCATATGGAGTCCAATCTGTTGGACGTCGCCGGTAACCCCACTACGAAGTCCATAGCTATATTCTCCCATTTCCATTCTGGAATAGGTAGCGGGTTAAGCATTCCAGCCGGCTTCTGATGTTCCAGCTTCACCCTCTGACATACTTCGCAGGCTGACACAAACTGTGCCACTTCTTTCTTCATAGCTGGCCACCAGTAAACTTTCTTCAGATCTTGATACATCTTGGTGGCTCCGGGGTGAATGCTGTATCTTGCATTATGAGCCTCTCTCATAATGTCTCCTTTTAGCCCTATGTCATCTGGTACACACAGTCGACTCCCATAGCGGAGGATCCCCCTATTGTCGAATCTGAACTCACTGTCCTTGCCTGACTGAACAGTCCTGGCAATCTTCACTAACTCTGGGTCCTCATGCTGTTTCTGAGCCACTTGCTCCAGAAACACGGGTGTCACTTTCATCTGAGCAACCAAGGCACCTGTACCAGACAACTCCAACTGTAGACCTTCCTTAATGAGCTTGTAAAACTCCTTCACCACCGGTCTCCTTTCTGCCGTGATGTGGGATAGACTGCCTAGTGACTTCCGGCTTAGGGCGTCTGCCACGACATTCGCCTTACCCGGATGATACTGAATCTTGCAATCATAGTCACTCAGCAACTCTACCCATCTCCTCTGTCTCAAATTTAAGTCTCTTTGACTCAGGATGTATTGTAGGCTTTTATGATCTGTGAAGATCTCACATTTTACCCCATAGAGGTAGTGCCTCCACATCTTGAGTGCAAAGATTACTGCTGCCATCTCAAGGTCATGTGTGGGGTAATTCAACTCATGCTTCTTTAGCTGCCTAGAAGCATAAGCAATCACCCGTTCGTTCTGCATAAGCACACAACCCAGTCCCACACGGGACGCATCACAAAAGACTGTAAAGTCCTCTCCACTAGATGGCAGAGCTAAAACTGGTGCTGAAGTCAACCTCTTCTTGAGCTCTTCAAAACTCTCCTCGCACTGGTCGGTCCACAGAAATTTCTGATTCTTCCTGGTTAGTCTGGTCAGAGGAGCTGCTATCTTTGAGAAGTCCTGAACGAACCTCCTATAGTAACCTGCCAAACCCAAGAAACTCCTGATCTCTGTCACTGAAGTGGGTCTAGGCCAGTTAGCCACAGTTTCTGTCTTCTTGGGGTCTACCTCAATCCCATTCTCTGACACTACATGCCCCAAGAATGAAATGCTCCTCAGCCAGAACTCACATTTAGAGAACTTGGCATACAAGCCATGTTCCCTCAAGGTCTGCAGAACCAACCTCAGATGATGGGCATGCTCCTCTGCATTCCTGGAATACACCAAGATATCATCTATGAAGACGATAACGAAGTGATCCAGGTACTGGCTAAACACTCTATTCATGAGGTCCATGAATGCTGCAGGGGCGTTAGTTAACCCAAACGGCATTACAAGGAACTCAAAATGCCCATATCTGGTCCTGAAAGCTGTCTTTGGTACGTCCTCTTCCCTGATCCTCAACTGATGGTACCCCGATCTCAGATCTATTTTGGAGAAGCAACCCGCTCCTGCTAGCTGGTCGAATAGATCGTCGATCCTTGGCAATGGGTACTTGTTCTTGGTAGTGACTTTGTTCAACTGCCTGTAGTCGATACAGAGTCTAAGAGATCCATCCTTCTTTTTCACAAACAGAACTGGAGCACCCCAGGGTGAGGTACTCGGTCGGATGAAGCCCTTGTCTACCAGCTCCTGCAACTGCTCCTTCAACTCTTTCAATTCTGCTGGCGCCATCCTGTAGGGAGGGATAGAGATCGGTCGGGTTCCAGGCATCAGTTCTATCTCGAACTCTATCTCCCTAGCAGGTGGTAAACCTGGCAGCTCGTCTGGGAACACATCTAAGAACTCTCTAACCACTGGCACCGAGGCGGGCTCTCTAACCTGACTATTTAGCTCCCTCACATGAGCCAAATACCCCTGACATCCCCTCCTAAGCAACCTACGAGCCTGAAGAGCTGAGATCATACCTCTAGGTGTACCCCTCCTGTCTCCTCTGAAGACAACCTCTGATCCATCCTGACCTCTGAACCTGACTACCTTGTCCCTGCAGTCCAAGGTAGCACCATGGGTAGATAACCAGTCCATCCCTAGAATGACGTCAAAGTCTGTCAAATCTAGAACCACAAGGTCGGCGGACATGCATCTCCCCTCAACAAAAACTGGACTACACTGACAGACTGACTCTGCCACTGATGGATCACACTTGGGTCCACTGACCCAGAGAGGACACTCTAACCCAGAGATCATCAACCCCAACCTCTGGACGGCTCTCGGAGCAATAAATGAATGAGATGCACCAGGGTCCATCAATGCATAAACATCCGAACATCCAATGACGAGATTACCTGCCACCACGGTGTTGGATGCGTCTGCCTCCTGCTGTGTCATTGTGAAGATCCGTGCTGGGGCTGATGGACCTTCACCTCTGAAACCCGCTGAAGAAGAGGCTGCTCCTCTCCCTCTGCCTCTGCCACTGGCCTGAGTCATGGCTGGAGCTGCTGGCTGCGCTACACTGCCTGAAGCTGTCTGCTGGGACTGAGCCATCGGGACTGCTCTTGGACAATCTCGAGCCATATGCCCCTCCTGACCACATCTGAAACAGGCGTTCGTCCCAAACCGACATACTCCCCTGTGTGGCTTACCACACCTCGCACAAACTGCATTATCCGCACCAGAGCTTGAGCCACTCCCAAATCCCAGACTGGACTTGACTTTACTCCAGAACTTATTCTTCTTACCCTTGGGTTTACCCCATCTCTTACTGCCTGAAGTTGCTGCACTCAAGGTAGAGGGATCTAACCTTCCCCCTCCCGGAGTTTTAGAACCAGAAGCTTGTGCCACTGTCTGCTTAACTGTCCCCTGAACGATGGCACTAGCCTCCATTCTCCTAGCCATGTCTACTATGGCGTGAAAACTCTCTCTATCTGCTGACTGTACCAAGGAGGAATACCTGGGATGGAGCTTCATGATATACCTCCTCGACTTCTTCTGGTCTGTGCTAAGGTCTTGCCCTGCAAATGGCAGCAACTCCATAAATCTATCAGTATATTCGTCTACACTCATGTCATCAGTTTGCCTCAACTGCTCGAATTCTATCATCTTCAATTCTCTTGAACTATCAGGGAAAGCCCATCCTGCAAACTCGTTTGCAAACTCTTCCCAAGTCATGCTGTCCCCTCTCGGGTTCACATAATTTTTGAACCACTCCCGTGCCTTCTTGCACTTGAGAGTGAACCCAGCCATTTGAATGGCTCTACTGTCATCAGCCCCTATCTCATCTGTAATTGCCTTGACCCGCTCCAAGTACACGAACGGATCATTACCGGTTTCAAACTGGGGAGCACCCAGCTTCATATAGTCTGTCATCTTAACCTTGCTCCCACTGGCTGAGCTAGGTCTAGGTGGCTGAACAACTGGGGCTGCTGGTTCTGCAGGTGGTGGAGATGGTGCAACATTTTCTGAGGTAGGGTTTGCTGGATTTGGATAGTAGGGTGGAGGTGGATACATTGGGTACTGAGAGTATGGTGGGTAGTATGGTGGGTATGGCATCTGTGTGGGATAAGGGGTGAAACTAGGGTAATCCGATGTACCTCCCATCGAATACCCGGGATGTTGTGAGAAATGTGGGTAGTGAGGTGGCTGTACAAATCCCGAGGCCTGAGTGCCTCCTTGGGACTCTCCCATTCCTTCTTCTGGCATACTGACTCCCAAACTGCCATCCCTCCTCTGTTCCACGTCCATATCATCTCCCATATCCTCTGACGCTCCTCCCTGAACTGTTCCTCTGACTGACCTGCTTCTACCCAGATCCAAAGACCTTCTAGGGTCTCTTGCTACTCTGTCCCTGTTGGACCTGCTAGACATTGCCCTAGGCAATGCTGGAGGACGGGCGCTCATGCCCTCATCCTCAGGTGGTACTACAGTCAATCTTGCTGATCGACGAGTTCCTCTCATCCTGTTTTCTGAAAAACAGTGGACAACACATAAATATTAGCATCATATGGTTCATGTGGGCACACATGAACCCGCATCACATACATCACATATCATAGCATATCATTAATGCACATGCATATTATCATGGCATTTCACATCATCATGCAAGACAGGACTCCACATCCTATCCTAGTGGACATGATCTTTTCCTATTGTGCTTGACCTTCTATAACATCTATGAGCCCGACACTCTAGGTCCGACCATATGAACCTAGGGCTCTGATACCATTCTGTAACGACCCGAAAATCGGACCGCTACCGGCGCTAGGATCCGGGTCGGCTTAAGGCCGCCGGGACCCGTAGCAAGCCTAACATAATACCTGTAAACCTGTATAATCCCATACATGATCAACAATAAGCATAAAAATTAAAACTTTTCTTTACATATTCATCAACCAAACTCAACCTGTGCATAACATTAACATAACATTGATCCCTCTGTGGGATCTCATCAGTGCCCTCAAGGGTAACATAACCTGTGTTGAGCTGGTTTACATAAACATCATCAAAATCTCTAAGATCATGTATAAAGAGGGATACAACAATCTATGGTCAAGCACATACTAACATCCATAAAACTCATTACATAACTATACTGTACTTTTACATTACAATTTTGATCATGTCCATTACTAGCTATTACAAAGGCATAACTTCTTTACTCTATCCGGACTCCCGCACTATACTGAACCTGCAAGCCTGGGGGTGAAGGGAGAGGGGTGAGCTAAAAGCCCAGTGAGTAGAGCTAGTAAAATACATTAACACTATGTTCAAATGGAATGCATCATAACACAAACAATTCACATAAGGGTTGGGTGAACTTGTCACCAATTAGTCTAAGCTAACATAGTGCCAGGCCGTAGCATGGGGTCCTGGTCTTCCTGTCATACATACATTACTTACCATTATTCCAGGGCCTCCTCTGGGCTCCTGGTCTTCGAGTCCACAATCGTGCCAGGCCGTAGAATGGGGTCCTGGTCTTTCATTTCCGTGCCAGGCCGTAGAATGGGGTCCTGGTCTTCCTGTCATGGACTAATTGGGTCATCCAACATTCACCCACATCAACAATAAATGATGCAATGCGGCATATTCGTGAAACTAATGCAATCATCCTATTGCATAATCATGATGCATGAAACATGATAAAACATTTAATTTAAAAGATTGAGTTTAGTTCCACTCACCTCTGGCTGACTCTGACAACACCGAAGCAGCTGAACTCACTGCTGGGGTCCTCGGTTCCTCGGGTCCGAACCTACACAGGTGGACTCAAATGAGGGACCAAACATACCTGAACATAATTCTAAAATATTCCCCAAAAACCCCCTAAAACATCATAAATTAACCATAAGAATACATGCATGAAATGGCTGGACAGGGCACTTTCGGCGGCAGGTTCGGCGGCCGAAAGTCCCTCCAGAGACGAAAGTCAGGCAGGTTCGGCGGCACCTTCGGCGGCCGAAAGTGCCAGACAGAGACGAAAGTCTCTTTTCGGGGGCACCTTCGGCAGCCGAACGCTGCCTCCACAAAAGGGGTTCGGCGGCCGAAACTCCCTTCGGCTGCCGAACCTGGTTTCTGCCAAACGGGCAGAAACTTGGTTCAAATGAACCTCCTGCCTCCCAAAACCATAAATCATGCATATATCTCAACCAAAACATGCATACAAGTTCCTAGGGGCCTCAAACATCCATATACCCTATCTACAACACTTCATCACACACAAACAAGCTACATTGCTCAAAACATCAATATATACCCATAACATCAACATATAACCTAACATGCATTTCTACCCATAGATCTTGCATAAAACTTATTTAAAACTCATAAGGAGCTTAAGATCGGCTCTTACCTCTTGAAGATCGAGGGTTGAGGAGATCTAAACTTGGAGATGGGAGAAGTTCCAACTTTTGGTCTCCAGGCTCCAAAACTCGTTCTAAGCTCAAAGATCTTCAAAACCAAAGTTATAAACTTGTAAAGATCATGGAAAAAGGAAGGAAAAACTCAAGATTGGGGAAGGATGGCGGAATGCTCACCTTGGCCGAAATGGGGAGAAAAAGCTCGCCCATTTTCGGCTAAGGGACCCTTTTATAGGTGGCTGGCCAGACCACGTTCGGGGGCCGAATGTGCCTCCGCATCCATGCAATGTTCGGCGGCCGAACTTGACTTTCGGCGGCCGAACATGAACTTCCCTAACTCATGCTTTCGGGGGCCTAACGTGCCTCCAAAACGCATGCATGTTCGGCGGCCGAACTTGACTTTCAGCGGCCGAACCTGGGTTTTCCTCCAAAGACTTTTCTTGTAAAAACTCATTCAATTTCATACTCAAAACCATTAAAAACATGAAAATATTTCATAAAACATGATTCTACCCTTCTAGAGATCTCCGACATCCGATACCGGAGTCTAGCCGGGTATTACATTATTGTCAATGCCGTTTTGCGCTAATAGACCATGCGCGCGCCTGGTAGTTCATAAGTGCTCTAGAGATTATGCCACAATCTCATAGAAGCGGCCCCACTCCACACTTATATAGGTGATATCATCAAGTGTATACTGCAATTTATACACCACCCATAAGGGATATGAATATTATTAAGAGTTTTCATCTCATCCTCTCATTAATGCAGTCTAGCACTTCTCACACCATAGAAAGGGACAACAATAAATAGTGCTATCAGAACTAACAAGTGACTTGTTATTACCCATATGAACCTTTTTTATGGGATCTCCAATTACAAGGCTGGGTTACCATCACTGTTAATTTCAAATTAGCTCAAGTCCCATTTTTCTCGATGTTTCATCTATTAGTTTTCTCTCTAAAGGTTTAGTCAGAGAATTGGCCAAATTCACTTCTAACTTCACATAATCAATGGAAATAGTTCCATCTTTCAGCAGCTGCTTAACAACATTATGTCTCAGACGAATATGTTTATTCTTACCATTGAAAGTTTTATTCTTTGCAATGGCTATTGCCGCTTGACAATCACAACGCATTGATATAGATGGTGTTGATAAAAAATTCACTAAATGCAACAGACTCCCAATGATCTATGCATATCCAGACTCTAATTTTCTTTAATTGACAGTTAGGATCATAAGGGATACTTACTGGTTTGACATTGAAATGTCCAAACTTTCTTAGAAACTTCTCAACATAATGCTCTTGTGATAGCATTGGACTATCATTCTTCCTTATGATTTCTAACTCCCAAAATCACATTTGCCTCTCCCACATCTTTCATATCAAATTTAGAGGCAATGAAAGTTTTTGATTTACAACTATATCATAATTTGTACCAAAAGTAAATGCATATGAACAAATAATCTCATATTCATCATTTATACGTTCTATATATACGCACTTATCAGTCATTTATACATTTTGTATATACACACTTATCAACTTCAACAGAGATAAAACTATCATTCAATAAAACTTGATCAAATTTCTCATGCCACTGTTTGGGAGCTTGTTTTAAACCATATAATGATCTAAGAAGTTTGCAGACTTTATTTTCTCGACCAAAAACAATACAATCATTAGGTTGAACCATATAAATTTCTTCTTCCAAGTCTCCATTTAAGACTGTTTTTAACATCCATTTGATGAATAATGAGTTTATGCATAAAACCTAAAGCAATTAATACTTTAATAGAAGTAATTCTGTCTCAGGAAGCTAAAACGAGTTTATGTATAGAAGCTAAAGCAAACTTATAAACTTGAGTTTATAGGTTTCAGCATAACTTATAAACATGCAATCAAAAGTTTTTGAACCTATTTTTCATTTCTTAGGATCAGGAAGAATTGCTTTAGCAAAACACCCCCACACTTTTAAATATTTTAAGTTAGGTGTATAACCTTTCCAAAGTTCATGGGGTGTTTTATCAGTTTTCTTATAGGGTATCCTATTTTGTAGATAATAAGTAGATAATAAAGCTTCTCCCAAAAGTTATTAGGTGAGGAATAACTTATTAATAAAGCATTCATAATTCCTTTTAATGTTCCAATTTTTCTTTCCACTACTCCATTGGATTCAAGTGAATAGGGTAAAGTAAATTCATAAGTTATTCCTTCTTTTTTCACAAAAGTCATTAAGAAATATATTCTCCACCTCTATCTGATCTTTTTTTTTTTATTTAATTGATTTTCCACTCCAGCTTTATACAATTGTGTATATCAAATGCTTCATCTTTATTTCTAAGCAAATATACTTTAGTATATCAATAAAAGTTACATAATATTTTTTACCACCTCTAGTAATGGTTTGTTTTAAATCTCCTAAGTCTGTGTGTATTAAACTAAGCAATTCAGATTCTCTATGTGTAGTTGAACATGATTTTTTGGTTGACTTAGATTCTACACAAATCTCACATTTATTTAAACATGTATTACCAGAGCCAGATATTATACTAATATATTGCATTTTTTTTTAAATATAAGAAGCACTAACATGTCCTAATCTAGCATGCCATAAATCAAAAGAATCAAGCAAGAAAGCACAAGATTGATGTATTTCCATTTGTTATTGCAAAAATATTGAGAATAAAGAGTCTGTGATTACAATAACCTTTTCCAATAAAAATATCATTTTTAGTGAGTATAATTTTGTCTGACCCAAATGACTCCTTAATCCCATCATTTCTCAATAGTGTTACAAAAATTAAATTAGCTCTTATATTGGGTACATGAAGTACCTCATTAAGTGCCAAGGTCTTGCCAGATGTGAGTTTGAGAAAACTTTCCCTTTACCAAGGACACTTGCAGTCCTAGACTCACCCAAATACACATGTTCTTCTCCTTCCCCCATTATAAAGTAGGAAGTAAACGCATTTCTGTTTGTACAGATATGCCTAGTAGCACCAAAATCTACTACCTATTCTAGCACATTAGCTACAAGAAAAGTTTGAGAAATAACCGCAGCAATAATGTCATCTCCTTCAACTAGATTCACTTTTGGTTTAGGAGGATTGTCATTTATCCTCCTTTTTCTGTACTGGGGTGCATCATGACCCGACTTACCACATACAAAATAATATCTTTTCTTTTTAAAGATGTGATTATTAAACTTGAGTTTGTAATCAGATTTCTTATTTTCGTACCTGTTATTTGATTTGTGCACTTTTCCTTTGTACAAGATTTGCTCTTGTAGCCAACATCCTCAGTAGTATATTTCAGGTTCATTGAATCTCATATTTTATTGAATCTCATATTTCATTGGCTTCCTTGTAAGAACAGTAGTTATCAAAGAAATTGTTAAAAAGAGTACTGATAATTGTATGCCTACATACCTTATTAGAATAGACCCAGATTTCATGCAACTTTGGATCAACAGCAGGTACAAGTCTTGATTCTCAATCTTTGAGATGTGAGGACAGTAGGCAGAAGAGATCCACCATTTGTAGAAGCAGAGACAATGACAATATTTAGTTCCATTTGTATAAAGATAAATCCTTAAGATTATTGGAAATATTGGATAAAACAATGAAACCTGAGTCGTGTTGAACACTGTCCTTAAGGATTTATTTTGTGATCCCCCAGGATTAAACAGGTTCTTTTGGGATTTAATTTCCAGGATCAGGACAACAATAATTTATCTCTGATTTATAACCCAGCAGCTAACACAGAGAAAAGAAAGAATAAAGAAGAAAATTGGGAGTGAATATCTTTGTAAAGATAAAGGCCATTTATTGTGGAAAACTTGACCGCTATATATGGTTATAAGAATCTTGAAATAAAATCATAACGGTCATATTTAATATTATATTTAAATCTCATAAATAAAATATTTAATGACCATAAAATCTTTAATTACCATAAAATCTTCAACGACCATAAAATCTATAATTACCATGAAATCTCCAACGACCATAAAATCTTTAATGACCATAAAATTTTTTTGAAATCTAAACTAATTTTACAACAGCTGCTGCGCTGAAGAGCAACCTCTTTGTATCACATACCCAATACTGAATGCACCATTGGAATTGCGAACATGAATGATTTATATGTTACCAAAATTCCAAGGTTTGGAGAATGAAAACCCTCGTCGTCATATAAAGGAGTTTTATGTGGTTTGTTCAAATATGGACCACAAGGTATAACTGACGAACAAATAAGGTTGGTAACTTTTCCTTTAACTTTAATTGAATTTGCTAAGAATTTGCTCTACTATTTGCTCCAGGTTTAATCACCACTTGAGCGCAAATTAGAGACTTATTCTTAAAAGGATTTTTTCTAGTGACCAAAGTATCATCAATAAGAAAGGAAATAAGTGGAATCAAACAACAAAGGAAAAATGAAAATTTACATGAATATTGAGAAAGATATAAGAAATTAATTGCTAGTTATCCAAAACATGAAATCACCCCAAAACATTGCCATTAGAACGAAGAATAATAAATGCTGCTAGTGGAGGAGTCATTGTAGAAATGAAATCTAAAGAAGGTAAAACTTTAATCTCCAAATTAGCTGCCAACTCTAGACAGTATGGCCAAGAGGAGGACATTCCAAGAAATGCCAATGGAGTAAGTATTGCATCTTTAGATTTTAAAATTTCACAACTAACAGTTGCAATTCAATAATTGGCTGCAAGGAATAATGCATGGACTTGTGGCATTTGCAATGCACGAACTTGTGACATTTGCAAACAAGCAAATCACCCCACAGATATGTATCATATCCTTCAAAAAGGAGAGCAACAGGTAAACGCCATTGGAGGGTTCAATGGACAACAAAGAAGTATGACCCATTTTCAAGCACTTACAATCCGGAGTGGAGAGATCATCCAAACCTTAGCTATTAGACAACAAAACTTCCAGCCTAGAGCAAACTATCAAACTACAAATTCAGGTATGTTTCTAGAAGACATTGTTCAATCCTTTACTAATAGCGCTCTTGCTTTTCAATAGGAAACGAAATCGAGCATATAGGATTTGGAAAATTAAATGAGCCAACTTGCCACATCAGTGAGCAAACTAGAATCTCAAGGGAAACTGCTCTCCCAAACCCTGCCAAATTTAAAATAAAACATAAGTGCAATTACGTTGCGAAGTGGGAAGGAGTTGGAATTTGCCGGCCTGAAGAGGCTTGTCCAAGGCAATACGGCAGACCAAAAAGCAGAAACAAAAATAGAGATTCCAGAAGAGAAACAACCCCAGAAATCTAAGGAAGAACAATCCCAATATTGGTAATACGTCTACATTTTCCTGAAAAACTTGCACAAACAAAGAGGGAAAAGGAAGAGACATAGATTTTAGATATCTTTTTCGCAAAATCCAGATAAACATATTTCTTATTGAAATTATAAAATAAATATCCAAGAATGATTTTAAAGTAATTTGTAAAAATATAATTCGCTTAAGAAAACTTAAGTATCAAACTTTTATCACTCTGTTTACAATAAAAAAGTTTTGTAAAATTTTTTATTTGAAAAAAAAGGAATTTTATTATTTTTAATTTAAATATTTTTATTTTAAAATAAATTGAAATTTTATATAATTTTAAAAAATTTATTTTATTTTTTTTTACAAAATAAATTGTGTATAAATCAGTGCTTTTGAAAACTCCAAATCAATAAAATAAAAAAGTGAAATATACTCCTGAAAATATCAATCAAAATGAATAGTTAAATATTTACAAAAAAAAGTTTTTTTTTTTAAACTTTTTTGAAACATTTGACTCCTATTGTGACATCAAAACTAAAAACACTTATTTGATTAGCGTAAAGAAAAGAAAAGCTTTTTGCATTTACGTTTCGAAAAATTAATTAATATAAAATGTATTTTATTTAAGAAAATTTTAAGTTTGAAGAAAATAATTTTAATTTTTTCTTTAATTTTAAAAATTTTATTAATACCATAAAATTTAGTAATATTATTTATTTTTAAAATAAAAACCAAACAATGATTTGTTTTCTTTAAAAAAAAATATTTTCCACAGCATGTACAAATTATTTCCAAAAAAATAGTTTTGTTAGTTAAAATTTTTTTTATATATCTTTTAATTTTGAGAGTACTTAAAAAAAATACCGATACATATTTTTCTAGACAAAAGAAAAATATTTTTAAGAAATTTGACTTAACATTTAAAATATTATTAACATTATTGAACATTCTATGCATAAACCTTATTAATTCTTTTAATTTATGAAGATTACAATCGAATAATAGAAAGTAATTAAAAATATTTTTCTTAAAAATATCTTTTGCATATATATTTTTTTAAAAATAAATAGAAGCTTAATTTGATTAAACTATACACTAAATTCGGTTTGTATAAAATATAGTTATTAAAATTTAGTGAGTTTAAATTTTATGTAATGAATATATGTATGCATGAACTTATTTATATAAATAAATAATAATATAAATATATTTTTTATATTAATAATTATAAATTGTTTGAATTTTATATTTTAAATAACTAGAACTTAAAATATTTTATAGAATTTCTAAAAATTTAGTATAAATTATTAAGAAAAATATATAATTAAATGATACGATATGAATAATTTAGGATAAATTTTAATTTAGTTCAATCTATTACCAAATTCAACAGAACAAAAAATCATCAACTACAATCTAAAAATTTGCATCAAATCAACAATTAAAAAAAAATATATCATCTCCAGTTCTTGAATCTCTCTATCAACTTAAAAGACTGGATATAGCCAGAAAATTACTGCACAACTTACTGAAATACAGGTTTCTATCAACCAGAGGAGAAGCAAGTTGTATCTCCTCAAAGCTCTCCTCGCACGTATCTGAATATGTCATCGCAGAGCTCACCAATGTCTTCACATTTTCTAAGGATCTAGCATTTAGAGCTTCAACTACATCTTCCAGATTTTCAACAGCCTCACTATATTCTTCTCTGCATTCATCCAAGCAACTGGAGAGACTCTCATTTCCTGTAGCTTCAGATTTCAAATCACCAATGTGGGCTACAGTTGCCACCCCATATGATTTGCTAATGTTAAGTGCAATACGAGCTAGCCCTTGAAGATCTGCTGTTTTGCTGCGAGGATCAGATCTTAAGGTAGATGCACAGACTTGGTAGTAGAGGGTGTGGCTGCATGAAGTAGAAATAAAGTCCTCGCTGTTATTATCTCCTGGAAATTGCAATCTTGTAGAACCACAAGTACCCATTATTGCCAAGAACACAAGAACAGAGTTGAAGATTTTGAGTGAAGCCATAATCTTGTTTTCTTGTGGGTTTTTTCAAGGGAAGTTGGTAAACCAGAGAGAGAATTTTATAAAGGAATTGGGAAGTTGTAAGAGTTTGGTTTTGTTTTAAGTGGAATGGCGTCTTCTATTTGTTTGGGTGTGGCATTTTGACAAGCATGTTGTAGAACACATGCTGGGGTCACTTTTTTAGACAATTACAGGCAGTTACAAATTAACAAGGGATGTGCTTATTAAAATGAAGCAAGATCTGTTTCTATATAAATAGAGACGAAGTTTCTTGTTAACCCTGGCCAAGGCCTGCAGAGATTAGTGATTCTAAATCAAGAGAAAATACAATAAATGTTCTAAATATTGAGTTTCAGGTACCTCATCTTCCAAATTTGAAGGCTCCCAAGGAATCTAGCTCGATAAATTAATTTAATTAGCAAAGGTTTCTACTCTTTCAGAAAATTCTGATCATGTGTAGGACGCACCTGTCTAATATTATAAGGAAATGTGAAATTGTATTAAAGTCGAATCTTGAACTAGTTTTTTGGGTGAATTAGACTTGATCCAAATTTAAAATAATATAAAAAGCGCTTCGAATTACGAGTTTCAGCCGCTCATAAAACTGTAGAATTAAGTCCATGTTGAATTATTAAAAATTAATTACCGTGCTAACCTTGTGGTTGCACTTGAGGGTGAACATTGAATCTCAAATCGGTTTAGAATAGGGTAATATGCACTTTATAAGGATTTTAAATATTCTTCCCCTTAACCTTTTGGGTGAGATAGACCTAATTTAAATTTAACATGATATTAGAGTTTTCATCGATATTAACCTCTTATAAATATTTCACGCTGCAATGTAGTTTTGAGCGTGAGAGAATATATTGAATTTTGAACTAATTTATGCGGTGAGCTAGGTATAGCCAAAATTTAACATAGCAGAAAGACACGGTGCTTTAGAAGTTGGAAGAGGTATTGGCTCAACATCTTCGTTGATAATCACCTTCCAAGCCCTTGGATTGAACAACTTGTATCCTTTTATTTCTAAACTGTAACCAATAATGATGCATTTTTTTGTCTTATCTTTAAACTTCTTTTTTAACTCATTACGTATATGTAAATAGACAATACAACCAAACACCTTCAGATAGCTCAGATTTATCTTTCATCATGCCACTCTGTTTTGTTGAGGAGTTTCTCAAACCGTCAACTATACTAAATTCCGTACTTTCTCAGGATATATTCAATGCTTTTATAGTTCTTAAAGTTTTAATAAAATAACTACTTTGTTTCTCAATATATGACATAAAATAATTAAACATCAAATTTTTACTTCAAAAAATAAACTTTTGTCTTTTTACTAAAATTATTAATAGAAATTGTGAAGTATTTGTTACCTCCATTAGATGGAGAACAGCTTAAGTGGTCCTTTTAACTCTCCATGTTGTCACTGTAGGAAATGGATTTATGTTTAAGTGGTCCTTTTAACTCTCCATGTTGTCACTGTAGGAAATGGATTTATGTGCTTTTGTCCTGGAACACATTACTCACCAATATGCTTAAAAACTTGAATGCTTAGCAAGCCTAAAATCCACTCCTTTTTTGTAAGGAATCTGAAGCTTTCAATATTCAAGTGTCCGAAAGGCATAATCACAGAGTTATAATAAGAAGTAGGGCTATTTGCATGAATAAATCAAAATTTTTCACTATTTTGTAGTTGAATCTAAAATTATAAAATATCTAAACTTAAAATTTAAATTGGGGAGATTATGTCTTGCTGACATAATAAGATGATAGTGAATTATTTTATTATACTCATAACGTAAATAAATGCTATTAATACAAAAAATTTAAACTTTTTTGCTATTTTATAATTTAATCTAAAACTTTAAAAAGTAATATAATTCAACTCAAAATCTCTAAATCTATCTTCTTTCACTACTAAATCTCTAAAAGATCCTATTATTATACTTTATTTCTATTTATTTGGTGTAAGAAATTATAAGAGAACTGCTTTCTATTTTTTAATTCTGATTTTTTTAATTCTTTTGGATTTTAATTCTGGTTCTTTTAATTTTTTTTCGATTTTAATTATATTTATTCTTAATACAATATTTCTACTTGTGCCTCTAAGTGTTAGTTTATGCTATTAAGTTGTACAGAAAATTAATAGCATAACTGTAAATAGTAAAACTATAATTTTTATTTTTTATTATATTGATATGGTTTTTTATAACAAATATAATGAAATTTATTATGATTAACACTTAACAAAGTATTTGAAAAATAAAAAATTAATAAATATGAGATATGTTGTAATTTTTGTTGAACTAGTGGCAAATTGAAAGGAGTTAAAAGTTTATAATTTTTTACATCAGATCATACGGGGATAAAAATAAATAAATTTAAAATTTTTGAGTTGAATTATATCAATTTTATATTTTAAATTGAAAAATAGCTAAAAAAATTTTATATTTTTTATTAATAATATTTATCTATGTGACATGAATATAATAAAATAATATTTCTCCCCAATCCAAGTTTTAATATAATTGTAACAAAGTTTACCATTTTAAATAATTTTTGAAGTTTTGGATTAAATTATAAAATAGCGAAAAGTTTTAGATTTTTCATACAAATATACCTAAGAAGAATTATCATAATTGATGTGTGACAAATCGAGTTTTGAAAATACTTCATTACAGGCGGAATCTAGCAACAACTAATTGTCATTTCTACTTAAGCTCTCATAACTATAGTTAATAATAAAGTTTTTGGATTATCATTTTGAATAGCTCTAGTATGGTTTTCTCCAATTTTATTATTTTCTTGTATAATATTTTTTGTTATAGACAGGGCGGAGGGAGGAGTTTCCCTTTGATAGGGCACCGCTGCGCACTGCTGCGGCACCATCGGCTGCGCCGCTGCGGCACCTTCATCCCCCTTCAAAGCATTTTTCGGTCGCCGGTACGGCACGTGCCCCTTTGCCGTACCCTCCCTCCGCCCCTGGTTATAGTGTATATTTTTTACAATTTTGACATTAAATACATAACTTGCATTCATCTGATAGTGATCGTGCTTTTCTTTTTTGGCATTTATGGCATTCAATATTAGATTTATCTTGAAAAGATTCACTACTTCTGCTACTTCCTTGACAGTGGTTCTAAAATTTCTGCCTGTTTTGGCTTTAAAATTCTGGTATTTTCTGTTTATGATGGACCCTTATTTTTTAAATTTACTTGAATGTTTGATCCAATGTGCTTGGTAATCTCTCGTTCATTTATATCTTAGGGGACTCCAACGAGACTCATTAATCATTAAGAGTCAAAATTTTAAGATCTTTAAACTGTTCAATAATTGTTACACATGATCAAACCATCTTAATTGCATCAATAAATTTTTTTCCAAAATGTCTTTTTTCTTAATTTTTTCACTATTATTTTTCATGTCGTTCACTATCTTCTGCATATGCAAAAAAATCACAGAATAATTTTGTCCTTGCCTTGCTTCATTAGCTCATATTGTTTTAAACCTTGCAACCTTTTCTTTCAATTGGATATGCACTTTCATATGTTTTAAGAAAAATATATCAAACTTTTTTGTTGTTTTGGTATGATATATTCTTTTTAGAACCGTGTTAGTTTGACAGACTGACAAATTAAAAATAAAGCTTTCTCGTTGAGAAAATGTCAAATTTAATCGTTCTAAAAAAAATATCAAATTTAATATTTTATTACCTAATAAAATAAATTTTTAATATATTTATTTATTTTATATATATTATATTACCTAAATTAAGTAAATATAATTTATTATTACATAATTTATCACCACATAATATATTATTTATATTGACAAAATTCAATTCTAACATAATATCTAATTATCTTCAAATTTCAAGTAAAATATGTATTAAGGGATAACTATAGTTTCTCTTTATTTTTTTAAAATATTTAGGTATAAGTATTTCAAATAGGGTGTGAGTGGTATGTACATTTGAATATTGGTTGAAACTCAATTAGCGTGAATATTAATTCTTTTTTTATTATATCTGTGTACTCTTGTTAAAATTATTAGAGTTATTACATTAAATAATATTTAAAAAATAAATAAAAATATAAAATATAATAAATAATACCAAATGACTAACAATAAAAAAAAAACATGATTGTTGGCATTTCTTAAGAGAATATAAAAAAATAGATAAATATATTAAAGACAATCTTATATGTATTTACTTTAATATTTTTTTATTATCATAAAAATTAACTTCTTTTTACATAATTATAATTTACAGAATATTTCATATTTTAAAAACATTCCTTATGCATGCTAACCCGAATTTTAAGAAAAAATATTAATTCTCCAATACCGCTTTAAATAATATAATATTTTTAATTGTAAAATATTATATTTATTTCACATTACTTCATAAATACATTAAAAAAATATAATAATTATACTAAATAAAATAAATAAATATATTAATTTTTTTTATTGTACTAAATAAGAAAAATATTAATTTTAAATATTTAAATTAAAATTAGTCAATTAACTATAATTAACGAACCAATTGTTGCATTTCTTTAAAATCATTACTCTTTATATATAGTTACATCTATATTGTAAAATTTTTTTTTTTCAATCGAATTTAAAATTTATTGACGTGTATTGAATTTATTGTTAAAACAGTCCGAAACTGATCCAAATAATTTTTGGATCACTTTTCACTTGATCTAAAATGGTTAATTCAAATTATTTAGTAGTTTTATACTAACTATTATATACAATTCAATTTTTTTCATTTGGGATGGAACAGCCGCCTGCCGCAAGCAGGCAACTGACCGTTACACTTGGTCCTGCTTAATTTGCAACGTTCTCTTTGCAACTGAGTCGATTACAATTACTAATCAGATCGGACCATCAGGTATTATGCTTCGCTAGTATCTCGGGCGGCTCCACCTCGTCTCTCACGGGTAACCCTTTCCTCGCAGCCCACTAGCTCCGCACAATTTGTCTGACCTAGGGTGGCTCTGATACCAATTAAAACAGTCCGGCTCAAACTGTGTCAAATAACTTTTGGACCCACTTTTCACTTAACCTGAAATGGTTAAACAAAATTATTTAGTAGTTTTGTACTAACTGTTATATACAATTTATTTTTTTCTAAATTTACCGATGTTGAATAGAATAGTTGCTGTCGCAAGCAGACAATTGACCGTTACAATTATAATTATACTCTAATGCTTGAACTCAAAATCATTTTATTATAACTGACTCGGATACTCGATATTAGCAATTAAATAAGATTAATGGATTTAATTTATCCATACAAATACTAAAATAATTTTTACTGAAAAAATCCATTCTCATGAAGATGATATTTTCCTCACACACTATAGCTTACAAGAACTATTTTTAATTTAAGTCGTTTGAGCTAAACTTTAATAATTTATTATTTTCTCAAATTTCTTTTACTTTTTAATTTTGTCTCTAAAATTTTATTTTGTTGCGAGCAAGAAAATCATTTCCAAAACTTAATTTACCAACCAACTCAAAATTTGGTGGAATTCAACATGGCCATCTTGCTCCTCTGTTTGACCAAGTTAACAACTTCTTTAAGTAATTGTCTTCATGGGATAATTTGTTGGTTGTTTGCATGAGGTGGTTTGCGATTTTTTTTAACTTTGTCAATTATTAAGAGAAGGAATAATGATGTGCGCCCATACTTGATTTAACTCTAATACTTGGCCACTTAATTCTTTTTAATAACATTTTTTTAAAAAAATTATTATTTAATTATTATATTATAAAAAAATTCATTAGTTAATTTTAAAAAATATATTAAAATATTTTTAAAATTTATTAATTAATTATTTTATTATTTTTAAATATTAAATATTTTACTATATAATTTATGTAATTTAAGAAAACTGAATAACTGATCTTTTAATTTTATAAAAAAAATATTAATTAGTTTATTCATATTTAGGATATTTTAAATTTATTTGTAATATTTAATGTTTAAATTAATAGAAATTGATAATAAATTTTTTAAAATTTTAAAAATATTTTAATATATTTTTTAAAATTAAAAATTAATTAATAATTTTTTTTATAATATAGAGTGAGTAGTAATTTTTCCTTTCGTTTTTTACAAGATCCGGCATTGTAGAGGTATGCAATGCAAAGAGAGTGCACGTGCTTTATTCCATACTGGGACAAGGATCCCCAATGCACTTAAGCTGCAGGACCACACTCATTGGGCCATGACTATTCTTTTTATCCATTTCCATACAGCTGCCCGCATTATGAAACAAAAAAATGAAAAATTAAATTAAATTTTATAAGAATGGAAATGCCAACCAGCTTGGTTTGTTTACGCGGTTACTATTAATGGTTAAACAAAATTGTCAGACACGTCTCTCTCTATATATATCATGCAATGCAATGGTGTATATTATTTGATATGATCCCAATTTGATTCGAACCGTGAATTGAATTAAAATTAAATTAATTAATTAATTTAATTTTTTAATCGGATTAAAATCTTAAATTAAATAGTTAGTTATAGTTCTCCATTTAAAATTAAATTAAAATTAATTGATTCCAATCAGCGATCTAATTTAATTTCAATTTAATTTTGTATTTCTTAAATAAATTATTTTAAAAAATTATTTTAAGTAAATTAAATTATTAAATAATTAAATTTAAATTTATTTTTAATTTTTAAAAAATATTATTTACATTTAAATGAAATATTATTTTATATGTATATATATTATTTTATTTTTTATATCACATAAATGAATAGATTTTATAATTTATTTATTTAATAAATATATATTTAATAATATTTAAGATTTATATTTATTTTTTATATTTTATTTAAATTTTTTATTTTTTTTAAATCAAAATCAAATTAACTATTTATAATTTAAATTTAATTGAAATTATAATTGAAACCGTGAGAATCGAAACTATTATCGCTTTAAACACTAGATTGAAATTATTAAAATTTAAAATTATTTTAAATCAAATCAATTTCAATTCAGATTTAATAAATAAATTAAATTGCTAATTTTAAATTAATACTGACGTATGACCATGTCTATCTATTATTGGTTCACATTGTTATTTAAAATTTTTTTTATTAAATATTTAAAAAATTCAAAGCCTAGAAACCTTCAAACTTCAAAGTATGACACCTTTTACATCAAGTTCCGTGACCCAAATTTTTTTATTTAAAAAAGAACTCTATTTTTATTTATTTATTTATTTTTGCATTCAGTGGCCATGAACCCGTTTGAGATCATTAGCTAATATGATCTCTTGCAAAAAGAATTAGTACTATCTTATATGTGGGTACAATGATCATTTTGGCAAGGAAGACATGCAAAATATGCATTCGATTAACTTCTCTTTTCTTTCTAATAAATTAGAGAGAGAACTATTTTTCTCTATGCTTCGTGTCTCTTTCATGAGGCTTATCCCCTTCATCTATTGTAGATCGTCAGGTCCTCTTATCTCTTTTGGAGCGGGGCTGTTATGCTCCCTTACTTAATTGGGTTTATCTCTCCCAGTCACCGAATGTGATATAAATATTTATTTTGAATGTTTTTTATGCAGATTTATACTGATTTATGAGTGAGTTCAATATGCAACGTATATTTAGGGGAATAAATATCTGCTTTTTGTACTCATTATTTTGAATTACATGTCATAATAAGACATCACAAAGTACTATGCAACTTACTTTTAGTCAGTGATTAAGCATTAAGCATGATGACCGCCGGATTTTCTACATTCTGAAAAAAGGCCAGGCCCTAAAGAGGAAAGCAAACCCAAAACTAATTAGGCTTTCCTTATATAGATCAACCCAGCATCGCGAGCCCCGACTTGGGCACATGGGGCAAGCTGGGCCTATCGTGAGCACGGATCCAGCAGAAAGAAATACAGTATGGAGACGTGACGTGAAGGAGAATAGTTAGTCCAGTCATTTCGCAGCCCTGCCCGTATGCGTGTCGGGAGGAATTAAATGGCCGTCTGGCGTGGAGAGGGACTCTGACACACCCGTACGTACGGATTTGAGTGACAGAAACATGTGGCACTGTAGCAGAGACGTGGTTAGACGTCACTAACAGACAAGAGGAAAAGGGAGGGAGGAACATCTTCTTCTCCATCCAAGCTTATACAACCACTGTAAATCCTATTTTCTAGATCTCAGAATATCAATTGGCGCCGCCTGTGGGAACGAAGGAGATCTTCTCATCACCGGAATTCCGTTCTCGAAAACCACACCAATAATGTCTTTAATGACCTGAGCTCTGCTCAAGAGGATCAGCAGTTATCTCTTTCTCCAGCCCAACAACCACATCCAACTTACCACTCACGGAGCTCGGCAGGGAATGTACCCAGAGCCACCTTATTTGACCAATAACTTCAAACCATGACTCTTCAGCTACAGAACACCGCCCACTGGCTGGGGGCAGATGTTGCAGAGGGGTCTTAATATCCCGTTAAACATACCCCTATAGTTGAAGGAGTCCATGCTATCGAGTCTCAATCTACCTTCAACTACCAGATCCCGCAACAGAGTAGTAGGAGGACCGAAGAAGGGAGTGGAGAAGCTGGTAGAGAAGAGGAGCCGACAGTCAGAGCCCGAGGAAGGAGGGTGAGAGAACTTATTGAGAATGACGAAGCAGAGAGCTACTCTGCTATGACAGCCAAGAGGATAGAGAGTGAAGAATGGGGAGAAAAGTATCGCCTGGAGAAAAGGTCAAGGCAAGAGAAGGCAAATGTAGATCAAAAGTTACAAAAAATGAAGGAATAGCTCCTAGCTGAGCTGGGGCAAAAAACTACCGTTGGACCCTTCTATCTACATCCTCACCATTTTTAAGATGGATCCAATAGGAGACCTATATAATGTGTTGGACTTATATAATTAGTAAATAATGTGTATAGTTTAAAGGTGTGTATTGTATATATAATATAAATTATATTAATAATTAATTTTAAGATTTAATGATAATATAAAAATAGTTTTTTATAAAAAAAATTATATAAAATTATTTTACAAATCGAAAATTAAATTAAAACCATATCAAAATTGAAATAACCATAATGAACTAAGAACTGAAATAGTAAAAATATAAACTGATATTTTAGTTCGATTCCTATTTTTAAATAGACTTAAAATTTGAATCGCATATCCTGGACACTACTAATGAGGCGAAGGCCGTCGGTAAAATTTTAGAATTTTATAAAACATAAAAATAAAATAGACTTAAAAGCTGAGGAGGTGGTGGTAATAATTGGAGTTAATTTCACATCACGTCCAAATCTCTATCACCTCATGCAGTCCACCAATAAAAACCTTTTGTATTATGAGATTGGCTCACCCAATCACTTTAGGACCGTAAACATACTTGCTTCATGCTTGATACTGATTAGAATTTTGGTCATAATTTGTCCACACATCAACCGCTAGTGGAACAGAAGGGTGGACCGAAGTGTTCATTGGATGGGGGGTGGGCCCCCCCCTCCACTCAAACCTTATTTTTAAAACATTTATTATTTTAAGCATATGAAAAAAGAGCTATATATGAGTCTTTAGAAAACCAATTTTAAATAATTAATTAAAAATATTTAATAATTTTTGTTGGGATTCAAATATGTGATAAGTAATACTTTCGTCCCATAATAATTTATTTTTTATTTTAAATTATTTATCATTTTGAAAAATTTAAAATAATATTAATTATAATTTATTATACATGTGAAAAAAAGACCATCTAAAAATATGTTAAATATATTATTACAATTTTTTTTAAATTAAAGTGATTAATTAGTTTATTAATTTAAGTGTATAAATTTTAAATGTAATTATTGTGAGATGGAGATAATATTATTATTATTAATATAATATTTAATTAACTTTTTTTTTTTACTTTTGACTTCATTAAATATTCGCATGAATATTCACGTGAATTTGTAAAGTAAATATATAAAATTTTATTTAAATTTTACTGTTATAGTATAGTATTTTATATTATTAATCATATATAAACACAGACTAAAAACTCTGACAAATTCAATTTAATAATAAATATATTTGAATAAATTTAAAAAATTTCAAATTTTATTCTCTAATTTTTAATTTTTGATTCCATTTCAAAAAAAATTAAAAAATACAGTGTAAATAAATTTTTCCCTAGGCGTTTATATCTCGAATCTACGGTGATTCGAAGTTAAATAAGAATTACTCTCCTATATAAACTTGGGCCCTACACACTTCATTCTGCGTCCGCCACTACTTATAACCTCACATTCTAGCATATGACCAAAGAGAAGTCGGCATAACCTTCAAGCCCTTCAAAAACAGAAACAAATGGAGGACGTCTCTGAACTTCTTCTTCTCAGAATCTTGCCTTCTCTTGCTCTTCTTGGATTACTTTCCTTCATATTCCACATATGCAGAACAATCTTGCTTAGGTCGTACACAGTGAAGAGGAAGCTACACATGCAAGGTATCAAAGGGCCTTCTCCTGTTTTTCTTTATGGGAATCTCGTTGAGATGCAGCAGCTCCAGCTCAAGGCAAGGAAACATGTTTCTCCAAGTCATGCTCAGATTGTAGCTCAGGATTACAATTCCATTGTTTTCCCTTACTTCGACCACTGGAGAAAAGAATACGGTAAGATTACTTCATTAATTCTTTGTTAGCTTTAGCTGCCTTCATGTTTATCTTCTCTGTTTAGTTTTCTTTTATTTCCTGGTTTCTAGTTCACTTGCTGAGATTATTCTCCATGAATCATAAAACCTTTTCTTTCTTTCTTCCTTCCTTCTTCTTTTTTTTTTTTCAAGTGAAAAATATTTTAATATATTTTTAAAAAAATTTTCATATCGCATGACCAAATAATACAGGTCAAATGGTTGGAAAAAATTCTATATTTACATTATATTATATTTTAATTTAAATATTTAAATTTTAAAAAGTATAAGAGCTTAATATTTGCATTTGAATATAATTTTAATTAATTTTTAAAAATTAAAATGTAAGAGCTCAAATTTTAATTAATTTTTAAAAATTAAAATATAAGAATTTAAATAGGATGTTCAATATAATATTTTATTTTTTTAAATATAAATTAATTTTATATATAAAAATAATATTAAATTATAATTAAATAATATATTTAATTTAAAAAAATAATTTAATTGTTCAATACGTGATCGACGATTTTAATAATATATAAAATTTATTTTACATTAATAATTATAAAAATTTTATAATAGATATATTATTTTTAATTATTTTATATATACTGTTATTTTAAATTAAATAATATGTTTATTATAATATTTATAATTATTATTATAAAATAAAATTTAATATTATTGAAAATGTAAAATATATATTTAATAATTTAATTACTTATTTTAATTTTAATAATTAATTAAAATTATATTTAAATATAAATATTAAATTAATTTATCTAAAATTTAAATAATTAAATTAAAATACAAAATTATATAAACACTTGAATTTTTTCAATCAATTGGCTAATAATAATTTTACATCTTTCTTAAGGCGCATCTAGCTTCTCTCATTAGACCCAACCCATGTTGGTCTATTTCTTTTTTTTCCGTACAATATAAAAATTGTAACTTTCTACCCTTCCTTCTCTTTTTTTTTTTTCTCTATAGAAAGTTTTTTCTAAGTAAACTATAATTGAATTTTTATAGTTTAATAAACTCTATATATTAATTTACATATTTTAAATATTAAATTATTTAATCTCCATAATTTAAAAAAAATAAATTATTTTTTATCATAAGAAATGCAGTTAAATTTTTTTATTTTATTCATAATTTAACTCATATAATTTTAATAAATTAACCAGTCTTAAATGTATATAATAAATTAAAAAAATTACTACTGAATTTTTATGATATGTAAAAATTTATTAATTAGTATTTTAATTTTGAAAAATATATTAGAACATTCTTAACATTTTAAAAAGTATACTGCTTAATCTCTTTAATTTTATCATTAAATATTTTACTATTTAATTTCTATACTTATAAAAAATTTATTAATTAGTCTCTCAAATTTTTAAAAAATTAATTAATTAGTCTCTCCATACTAGAAATATTTTAGACTTTTTTATAATATTTAATGGTTAAAACTAACGAAATAACTAATTAGTAAAATTTTTAAAATATAAGAAATGTTTTAATATATTTTTAAAATTAAAAAATTGAATTTTTTATACTATAAAAATTAAATAGTAACATTTAATAAATTAATAACTAAATAAATAATATAGGAAGGTGGCTAAAACTATTCTCTCATGGTAAAAACTTTTTTATTTTTAAATTATAAAAAAAATTATTATTTAATTTATATAATATGAGAAATTTATTAGTTAATTTTTTATTAAAAAATATTTTAAAATATTTTAAAATTTTTAAAAAGTTTATTAATTTTATTTATTAAATATTTTAAATTTAAAAATATTTAATATATTTTTTAAAATTAAATGACTAATTATTAATAAGTTTTTATGAATTGCATAAACTATATAGTGAATAATAAATATTTAAAATTAATAAAAAAATAATTAATATATTTTTCAAAATTAACTAATTAATAAATTTTAATATACTAAATAGTAACGGTTGAATTTTTTTTAATAAGTTAGGCTATATATATATATATATATTGTTTTTTTTTTCTTTCTTTCTTTCTTCAATTGTAACTTTCAACTTTTTCTTTTCTTCTTTCTTTTGATCCAATGTGAACACAGCTTTTTATTCCATTAATTGATTTTGACCCATTCGTTGCCACTCCAACTTTTTTTATTGAAATAGGGAACGTGCCTAATAACTCTCTGTATTTTTTTTAAAAAAAATTAAACAAAAATGTCTCTGTCCACCGAGGAAGCCACAATTTCAATTTAAAGGGAGCAAATTTTAATATTTGCTCCATTTTATAATTATAATTTATTTTAGTGTTACATTTATTATAAGTCATTTTTCTAAAATATAGTTTTATTTATTAATTTATTAATATACTCATATTTAAAATGTATTAAAAATAAAATTAATTATTTTTTAAAATAATTTAATAAGTAGAATTGTTTAATTCTAATATATTATATAAATTTATAATATATTGTGAAAAGATCAAACAATATTTAATTTTTTTTAAGTATATTAACTGTATATTTTTAAATTCTAAAGAAAAGGATTATTAATTAAAAAAACACAAAGAAATTTTTATTTTTACAACATATGGCAATTGGCATGTACATTTATTTTTTTAAAAAAATCATTACTTAATTCTTATGATTTTAAAAAATATATTAAAATATTTTTAATATTTTAAAAATTTAGTAATTAATCTCTCTATTAATTTTAACTGTTAAGTATTGTAAAAAAAAAAAAAAATATTCCTAATATAAAAGGACCGATTACTAGATTTTATGAAAAATTAATTAATTCATTTTTTAAAATTATAATAATTAAATAGTTAAATACTTAACGGTAATAATTAATAGAAAGATTAGTTAATAGAATTTTTAAAATATTAGAAATATTTTAATATATTTTTAAATTAAAAAATAATAAAATTTTTTATACTATAAATACTAAATAGGAATTTTCTCTTTCGATTAAGGGTTAAATTCACAAAATTGCAGGTCCAATATACACATATTCAACAGGGTTTAAGCAACATTTGTATATTACCGACCCTGAATTAGTGAAGACCATGAGCCTTTGTAATACTTTGGACTTAGGCAAGCCTCCTTATGTGACTAAGAGATTTGCACCCATGTTCGGCAATGGCATTATGAGGTCCAATGGTCACTTCTGGGCTTTACAAAGGAAAATTGTCGCACCAGAATTTTTCATGGCCAAAGTCAAGGTAATGCATTCATTTCTTTCCAAACTGCAATATTATTTATCTATTTATTTTTAAGAGACGAGATGGAATGGAATTTTTTGTTAACCAAATGTTTCGATTTCAAATTCAAAATATATAACATTTTTAAAACTTTGAGAAGCAATGTTTTATCTTTTTAATAAATTTGTCTAGTACGATTTTAGATTAATCAAATCAATATATTTTATATATAAAAAGATATATAAAAATAATAATAATTATATTTCTGCTCGCACAGTATTTATCTCTCCTAAGTTATATGAGTAGAGATAATCTTATAATTACCTTATGTAATACTTTTTCTTTTAATTTTAAATTTAATTTTTTATATTATGAAATTGCTATATATCATTCTTTTAATTTTAATTTTAATTTTAATTTTTTATATTATGAAATTGCTATATATCAGTTTTGTGAGAGAAACTATCGGAAAATGATTACATAAATTTTTATAAAATGTATTTAAAGGATGAAAGATTTTGTGAACTATAGGCATAATTCTTTCACAATAAAAGAATCTAAATGAATTCTGATAAAATTACGTAGGATTTGATTTTATTTAAAAATGAAAATCTTATAAATTAAAAATAAAATAAAATCTTTCATTTCAAATAAAAATTTTAATAAAAAAAAATAAAATATGATATGGTAAAACTTTTTATTCCAAAAAGGGGATAATGGACGAAATGAAATGTAACAAGTTACAAAGTTAAGAGAGGACTAATATAAATTAGCTGGTTTTTTTACGAAATTGAAAGGTCATGTTCACAGGAGTTATTTGTCTAGTAACATATTAATTTTGGGTCCATGTAAAATCTAGCAGACCATGGTAGGGCTAATGGTGGACTCAACACAGCCATTGCTAAGAGAGTGGGAGGAGAGAATTGAAATCCAAGGTGGTCTCCAAGCAGAAATCACAGTTGATGATGATTTGAAAGGCCTCTCAGCTAATGTCATTGCAAAAGCTTGTTTTGGTAGTTCTTATTTCAAAGGGAATGAGATTTTCTCCAAGCTTAGAACTCTCCACAAAGCCCTTGCCCACAGAAGCACCCCTTTTGGCTTCACATGTTTTCGGTAAGTTTAACTCCCAAAAGCACCCCTCTCTCTTCAACCTCTTTTTTTTATACAATTGGTGCCGAAATTAAAACTCCAGATCTCTCGGGTTTAGTGACGACTATAACATGAGTGAGCTAATGAGCACCTCTCTAGAGAGAAATAAATATTTACATCATTTTCTTTCCTTTTTTCAGCAAAAATTATAAAGAGATCAACAGGTTGGAAAGAGAGATTGAGTCCTTAATCTGGGATACAGTTCAAGAACGCCAAAAGCAGGGCTCAATGAAGAAGGATCTAATGCAGCTAATACTTGAAGAGGCTGTCAATAATTCTAATGGAGGGAAGCTTTCTCCAAGGAAATTTTTAGTAGATAATTGCAAGAGCTTATACTTTGCCGGACATGACACAACTGCTATTTCTGCTTCTTGGTGTTTGGTTCTTCTTGCTTTACATCCAGAGTGGCAATCTAGAATCCGAGAAGAGATCACTCAGATTTGCAATGAAGGATCAGTAGATGCAAATTCATTGCCTAACTTCAAGATGGTATTTGTGAATTTATTATTTTTTTCACTATATTTTCCTAGCTAGGTGTGATTCCTCATACTATAAACATCAAATTTACTCCTAAATTATATAGCAGGAACCAAAAATATTAATTCTCTCTTTTTATTTTTATTTAAATTTACCTCTAAATTATCATTAAAAAATTAAATAAGTCTAAATAAAACTAAATAAATTATGTAAATTGTAGCTCACACTTTAAAATCTTGACAAATGATTGTTTATTTAATTTTTAATGATAATTTGAATGAAATTTAAATCCGATAGTGAAATTTAGTATATTTAAGGATGTTTAGATAGAAATTCAAAACTTTTAGCGGATTTCCCAGCTATTTGATTTATATTTTATTTGCTTCACAGGTCACCATGGTGATTCAGGAGGCCATGAGACTGTTCCCACCAGCAGGATTTGTAGTAAGAGAGGCACTTGAGGAGGTCCAAATTGGAAACATCACAATTCCAAAGGGCGTGTGCATATGGACTCTGATTTCAACCTTGCACAGAGATCCTACCATGTGGGGACCAGATGCTAACGAGTTCAGGCCTGAAAGGTTCGCTGATGGGGTCTCAAAAGCTTGCAAATTTCCCCAAGCTTATATCCCATTTGGACTGGGGACTCGTCTGTGTGTTGGTCGAAACTTTGCCATGGTGGAATTGAAAATTGTTATCTCCTCCATTGTATCAAAGTTCAAATTCTCGTTGTCTCCCAATTATGTTCATTCTCCCGTTTTTAGAATGCTTGTTGAACCTCAACATGGTTTACAGCTTCTAATCCAAAAGGCTTAGAAGATTAGTTGTGTTGGGAAATACATTAGCAGATAGACTAAACTGTGTTCATAATTGTGTTTAGCGATAATATTTAGTATTTAAATTAAATTAATCTACTATTTTATTATTTATTATTGACATTTTAAAATTTAATTAGCTTGCAGTTTAAAAAAATAAAAAATTTAATTAATGTGTTTTTTTTTAATATTAAAGAGGCGCAAAGACTAGACAACGTGAGGTAGTCTTCTCCTTTTCTACTATAAAGGCTAATATTTTAGATAAATGTGAAGATTCGAACTTGTAATTTATATTTTTTATAGTTTATTTTTATAATTTATAAATAATTTGTTGATATATAAAATTAATTTAAAGACAAAATTTTATAATTAATAATGTTAAAAGTAATATGATTTAAATAAAAAATAAAATTTGGTCATTTGAAAAAATTCTAAAAGACTTTTAATAGAAAATGCATGATATAAATCCAATAAGATAGCCTGGTGGCCTTAAAAGGTCTAAGGTTCGACTCCCCCAACCTCCTATTTCAAAAAAAAAAAAGAAAATGCATGATATAAATTCAATAAGATATCTAATAATTATTAGATGTCTTTTTAATTCGCCAAAGAAATAAATCAATTGTTCTTAGATAATTATAAGCTATTACCCGTATTTAAAAAAATAATAATAATAAACTACTCCTTGACAATTTGCAAATTTTAACTTTTTCTAAATTTAGTGAAGTTTTAATATATTTTTTGTTGAAAATATTTTTTAAAAATATTTTTTAATAAAATAACTTATTTTATGTTATTTAATTGTAATTTAAAAAATAAAATATATTAATAAATTTATATATAAAAATATTAATAAAATTTTTAAAATATGAAATATGACTTAATTTTTTTTAAATCAATAAAATATTTTCAGTTAAGTAATTTTTTTAAGAATTCCAAACACCTAAAACGGTTAAGTTGAAATTTTTATAATATTTTATTTGAATTATAAATTCAAAATTAAACACAAAGGAGGGGCTGATTTCCGTCAAAGAGATAAAAGATGTATAGAAAATGGAAAGATTTAAAAAAAAATGCTAATAAAAGAGAAAGCATCTTGTTAAATAAATCATGGAATTTGTACGTCCTCTTACTTAAAAATAAAATAAAATACTGGTATCAAAAATTTTAGAGCAAAATAATAAAAATTAAAATAAAGTAGCGACACGAAGAATTGCTACTAGTAATATATTAAATCATGCGGAAAAATACTTTTTTCGTAAAAGATGGAGTTATTTTTTATATTTTGGTAATTTTATTAATATTTTTATATATAAATTTTTTAATATATTGTACTTTTAAATTAAAATTAAATAAATAAAAATAAATTATTTTTATATAAATATTTTTTTATAAAAAATATTTTTCAAAAATATTTTCTGTGAAAATTTTATTAAATATAAATTATTTTCAATAAATAATTGAAATCGTAGTATTAACTTATATGTATTCATAGTTGTTTATTATGATTAGTATTTTTTTACATACTTTTATAAGTCCTTTTAATAGTGCGTCGAATAACTATTGTCTAGTAACTCTACTAAACATCGAGTGCTTTGGTGGTGGGTTATCTTTAAGACTCACAACACCGGCTGATTTTGGATTGCTCCAGTCTCTATAAAATTTGCCTTCCATCACAGCATGTCTACTACTCTTTGATTCTTGTTGTGTTCTTCAATCTTTGTAAGTTTTGATCGAACTATTGTTTCTTGCATTAATGCTAAGTTTTCTGAATTCTAGTAGGTAGCTCTTCCTTTTAATCTCTTTGGAGAAGTCTTTGAACTTTGATCTTGTGATTTGTTGTGTTATTTCTTGATGAATTTTAGCTTTTCAGCTTCATCTCCTTGGTATGAAACCTTCCATAGTAGCACCTCTATTTCTTCTGTCTAATGATATTGGATTTTTGGTGGATTTAGGTTTAATCCGAATTTTTAAAATTTATAGAGCGAAAAGACTTTTATTCGTATGAACTAAGTTTTTGGTCTATAGTTTTTAATATTTAGGATTTGAATTTTATTGTATAAATCATTTTAGAAAGACTCTTTATGCGCCTTTAAATTAAATTGTATCTATTCTTTTTAATGAACTATCCTACTTTTAGAAAAAAAAATCTATTAGACATAAAATGTAAAAATTAAACTTTTAATTTTGAATGATAAAATTTCAATTTTTAAATTTATTACTATAATAATTAATTTTTAAAATTATTTATTCAATTGCAAATAAAAATTTAAAACTCTATATTTAATCACAATTATAATGAAAAGAAAAAATTATTTTTTAGTCCCTAAAATTTAACATAATTAACACTTCTGTCCCTCTATTTTGGCAACTCAACACTTAAGTCCCTCACTTTATTTTCTGTCTAAATTCGTAGTCTTTCCGTCCAAAATAGTCGTTTGGGACACGTGAATTGACAAAATTAACCCTCACTAAACCCAAACTCAAATGCCTCTTCTTCTTCTTCTTCTTCTTCTTCCTACCCTTTCTGCAACTTCTTCTTCTTCTTCTTCTTTATTCTTCTTCTTCCTACCCATTCTGCAACCGGAGAAAACATGAAAGAGAAAAAAAAATAGGGATTTCACATTGAGAGAAGGGTATTTTTGGAAAAAATTATCATCTCTCACCTTTGACTCTTTGACCAAACAGTTTAAATGGACGGAAGGACTACGAATTTGGACGGAAGAGAAAGTGAGGGACTTAAGTATTGGGTCGCCAAAATAGAGGGACAAAAGTATTAATTACGTTAAACCTCAGGGACTATAAAATAATTTTTCCTAATAAAAAATTTTAATTTTTTACTAAAATTTTTAAATTTATTATAATTATAATCAATTTTAAAATAATTTAATAAATTTTATATTAGTGCACATGTTATTTGTGTAAATAAATTTTAAATTCTAACAATCTATATGCCGAAAAAAAACACCTGCCTCTCATTCCCATAATCCATAATTTAAATCTTTAAATATAAGTAATTTTAAATTAAAAATTTTAGAGATTAAATTTGGAATTACGATAAAATTAAAAAGCAAAATAGCATTTGACATTAACATGACATGTAACTAATTTAAAACTAATAAAAATTATTTAGCTGTTTAAAAAAATTTACAAATTTACCGCTTCTATCAAGTTTAATCAATTTTTTTTTTGTCAATTTTAGTTTAATTTTAAATTTTAGTATTAATTATAATCCATGATTAAAAATTAAGATTGAAAATTATTAATGTGACATGTAGTAAATATTAATATTTTAATTTTTATTGCTAATGTGAATAAAATTTTTATTATAAAAAAATTTAAAACTTTTTATTTTTATCAATTATAACCTAATTTCAAAATTTTATTTCAGGTATAATCAATGGATTAATTTTAACATAAATTAATAAATTTAATATTTTACTACTTAATAAAATAAAAAATTAATATATTTATTTATTTTATATATATTACACTAAGTAAATATAATTTATCTACCACATAATGCATTATTCATATGGTACAATTTAATTTTAACATAACATCTTTAATTAATTATAAATTCTTTTCAACTAAAATATATATTAACTTATGGTTGTAATTTCTTTTTATTTTTTTATAAATTATTTAAGTATAAATATTTTAAATACTACTGATTTGTACATTTAAATACTTAAATAGTATAGATAGGTTAGAATTGCAGAAAAAAATAAAGTAAAAATATGGAGCCGAGAAGAAGCAGGAAGAAGAAGGAAAGAGAAGACTCCCTCCCTTTTATCTGCCCCTCACGTTTTTTTCCAACCTGCTATTGTGCTATCTATCTATGTTACTCAGGTGGCCATTTAATTTTCCCGGCGCGCGTGCAGGCTGCAAAGTGACTGGACCGGCTCCTCTCCCTCACATCACATCACCGGACTGGACTTCTTTCTGCTGGGTCTGAACTCGCAGTAACTCATCCAGCTCGGCGTGTCTAGATCGAGACCTGAGATGCTGAGTTCGTCAGTCTAAGGAGGGCTTGATGGATTTTGGGACATTGCTCCCTCTTGGGCCCGACCTCACCCATAATAGAGAAAGCCCGGCGGTCATTACAAATAATATCAAATAACTAACAATTATAAAAAATATAATTGTTGCTTTTTTTTTTTAAGAGAATATAAAGAATAAATAAATAAAAATATTAAACACAATTTTATATATATCTACTTTGATATTTTTCCATTACTGTAAAAATTAATTTTCTTTACAGAATTACAAGTTTACATTAAAACTCAAAAATATTTTATA
The DNA here is from genome assembly GCF_001659605.2 of Manihot esculenta. NCBI lineage: Eukaryota > Viridiplantae > Streptophyta > Magnoliopsida > Malpighiales > Euphorbiaceae > Manihot > Manihot esculenta. The sequence continues at coordinate 4,032,457 of NC_035163.2, forward strand.
TTTTAAAAATATTAATTATGTATTTTCACTCATATTTTAAGAAAAAATGATTAATTTGAGAAAAATAAAAGTTACCTTCAACTTTAAATAATACAATATTTTTAATTGCAAAATATTATATTTATTTCACAAATAACGTTAATAAATATATTTAAAATACATAACAATAAGTAAAAATAAATAAATATTTTTTTATTATACTAAGTAAAGACATTAATTTAAAATAATTTAGATTAGAATTAGTTAATTGGCTATAATTAAATAACAATTTTTTATTATGAAATTTTTAGCTACGTCATTAATATTAAATAAAATATTAATATTTATTATATATTAACTGTTACATCAGCATTCTTGAATATCAATTTTGACGATGAATTAAAATTATTATTAAAATTTTAAATTAAGCTAAAATTGATAAAAAATGATTAAAATTAATAAAAATACTAAAGTTTTTGATTTTTAGACATTAAGCTAAATTATTTTAAGTCTTAGCTGCAGTTATAATAAAATTAAAAAGATTGTGATATAAAATTGAAAATTTTAACCGTTATTATGATTAAATATAAGTTTTAGTCTTTTATATTGAATGAAAAAAAAAGTATATTAATGTATGCTTATAGTAATTGATATTGTTGATAAGATAAAATTATCTATATAAGGATAAACTTTCTGTTATAGAGTATTTCAATTGTCTATATATTTTAATTATTAAAATCCAAATTTAAATATATTTTTTTATATAAATTTATATCAGTAATATTTATGATCATGCGAAAATATGCATATTAGCAGTCACGAATATAGTTTTATATAGAGAGACTCAATGCAAAATTTATAATTTGAGATCAAATTATTTAGATTTATTAATTCAAAAAACTTCAATTTATATAATTGTAATTTATTAAATTTAAATTCATTCAATTTTTATTTTTATTTAAATAAATCAATAAAAATCCGCCTTTTATTTTTTTTATAAAGATAATTTTATAAAATTACAAGAAATAAAATAAAATACATACATTCAATTTTCCCCCTCCTTGTCGATTGACATCGTAGGCCCCAAGAGTAAAAACTGAAAACCACAAAAAAAAAAAAAAAAAAAAAAAAAGGAGAAATGAAAATGAACTGATTACGTATCATTTTTTCCTCTTCCCAGTAACGAACGCCTCCCCAAGATCTGCAATTCTTAGCTTTTAACACCTCCACTCAAAGGTTCCACTTCTCCTACCTCCACTTCCATTCTTTTTTAACAAAGCCTACATCACTCAATCCTAATCCTGCAGATCTGCATAGTATTACCGCTTATTTTGATCGAATTTCATTTTCTTTTCCAATTTTGGTTCCGCAGATCCAAATCCAATCATGGATTTCATGAAGGTTTTCGACCAGACTGTCCGCGAAATGTGAGTTTTCAATCCTTTCGATTGCATTATGTCTTCACGATTGCTCTTCTCTTAAAGCAATTTTTTATTTTGTTTTTGTTTTTTACTGCAGAAAGAGAGAGGTTAATCTCAAGGTCCTGAAGGTTCCCGAGATTGAACAGAAGGTAATACGATCCATTTGCTCTAGTATCCCTTTTTTCTCTGATGGTTGTACGTCCTGTTGCAATAGAAAGGTCAAGAGATCTATACATAATCAGTTCGAAGAATGAAGTTAATTTTATCTCAATTTCCTTATTTTGTGCTCGATATTACAATATTAGCGGTGTTATTTGGAATCCTGTATCAATCAGTTATACATTTGCTGTAGTTTCAGCTTTTAGACCATAGAATTTGGATTACTCTAGTTAATTTATCTGTTTTATTTGTTATTTGCTCTATTTTTTAGGTGTTGGATGCAACTGATGATGCGCCTTGGGGTCCTCATGGCACTGCGTTAGCAGAAATTGCACAGGCCACTAAGAAATTGTAAGCTTTGAGTTACATTCCTCCCCCTCCTCCCCCACGTTTGTTTCATGTCCACAATCATTTTTATTCTAAGGTTTTTGTGAAAGGAAGATGGCTTAATTTTTTTTTTGTGCGTCTCTATTTTGCTGCAATTTCTCGTAGCACCGAATGTCGGATGGTTATGAATGTTCTATGGACAAGATTAGGTGAAACAGGCAAGGAGTGGCGTCTTGTCTACAAGGTAACTCTTTTTGTGTTCTTACATTCTCTAGTTCAGAAGTTATGATCTGATAATAGAAGTTTCTTTCATTAGTACTTCCCAACAGTGTTGTGTTTTTGTTGTTGGTACTTTAGAGCCTCTAATGAAAATATGTGAAATACTTTATTCTCAGGCATTATCTGTTATAGAGTATTTGGTGGCACATGGTTCTGAACGTGCTGTTGATGACATAATAGAACATACATTCCAGATATCAGTGAGTATTACTGTCTCATAACTCAAGTTGCCTATGCTCATTTTTACAGCTGTCAGAGTGATGGTGAAATTTTCTCTGACATTCAAATTTCACTTATTTGTTTGTTGTTGTCAAAGTCACTTACAAGTTTTGAGTACACTGAGCCAAGTGGAAAGGATGCGGGACTTAATGTGAGGAAAAAGGCAGAAAATATTGTGGCTCTTTTGAATGATAAGGAAAAAATACAAGAAACCAGAAATAAAGCTGCTGCAAACCGTGAGAAGTAAGTTTATTTTCGAAAACTGACAACTGTTTGACTGGAGAATATTTGGGCTAACTGTTGCATTCTGCTGTTGTTAGGTACGTTGGTCTTTCATCTACAGGAATTACTTATAAGTCAGGTTCAGCCTCATTCGGTGGTAGTAGCTTCCAGAGTAGCAGTCGATATGGAGGCTTTAGTGGTACAAGAGACAGTGATGGTTTTAGGGACAGTTACAGAGACAGGGATCGTTATGGAGAAGAAAAGACTGAAAAGGATACCTATCGAAAGTCACGTCAAGGGGATGTCAACGACGATCAAGGGAACACATGGAAGAAGGGTTCTCCACGCACGGGCAGGTTTGGCTTTCCATTACCTTCTGCTTGAAAATCATATTTGAAGATGTGTGTGTCTGTTTATGTGCACATGAACATGCATATATATATATATATATATATTGATTGGTGGATAGGTAGATAAATCTCAATACTTATGAAAAAATATTAAACTAGTTTGGATATTGTTGCGCTACTATTTTATTGTCTTACACTGTTATCTCTGAATGGCTTTCAGTGAATTAGTCATTTGTTGTACTCATGATGCTTTTACTCTTTTTTTTTGGCCCTTCTTTGCATCATTTTGCTTAAAAAGCAACCTGTACCATACTCTCTACCATGCATATCCAAATGGTCTTGGCTCCGGAATTTATGATATGTTACTATTATGCCTTTCCTTTTCTCTTTACTTCCAGCAGGGATCAGAATAATGCGTCAGCCAATGCATCAAAGTCATCATCTAAGTTAAATGATCCTCACAAGAACAATTCTGTTCCTTCCCAACACACAAGCGCCCCTTCAAGTAACTATGAAGGTGATTTGGATGATGATTTTGATCCCAGGGGTTCTTCCAGCTCAAGTAAGTTTCCTGAATTATATCTTATTCCAAGAGAATTTTGTGGTGCATATATTTGCTTATTTTGTTAGTATATCATATGTTCCTGCAATTGGCAATAAGCACTAGTGCACCATCAAAGCCTGTTTATGGCATCCTTTTTTATCTTTTTTTTTTTCCGAGATGGCAACCACGCTTCCATGCTTGCTTTGTGTAGTTGTTGCTGATGCACAAACTTGAAATAGCAAACAAATGTGAACATATAAAGTCTATTTTTGCGGATTCCCAAATCAGAGGTTTTGGACAATAGTGGTTTTGCAATAGTCTATCCTGGGGGTTGGAGAAGTCAAAAAGAACCCCTTTGATCCTTCTCATGTAGCAAGGATGTCCTAATTGTTATAACATTGATTAGGAGGCAGAGAGAATAAATAAACTAGATGAGCCTTTAACAATTTTTTCATTGATAATGAAGTAGGTGTTGGATGCATAGCCTTGGAGAGTGGTTTGGCTCAATTGCCATCATTCAAAGATAACCAGAAAACAATAATAAACAAGAAATAATAGGTGAATTATACAACAAAATTAACCATATCTTCAATATGTTTGAAAGTCTTATGCGAGAGTGGTAGAGTAAGGAACTGTAAATCAAGAAAATAGGAACTGAAATGAAGGGAAGAGAATGATTTCTGATATTAATGGATATAGCCAAACAAGAAAACACTGATTACAAATAACCAGCCACTCTATCAGAGTTTACAAAGAAGAGACTCTCAACGACATGCCTTTCTCATTCTCAAATTTTTTATTTATAAATCTCTCTCTCTCTTCCTAGGCACAGCTGTCCTCTCCCCAAAGATTTTTGCTGAGTCATCATTTTTTGTTACTCCCTTTGAGCCTTCTAGAATACACTCTAAATGGTTTAGGCTCCTTTGGATCAATAGCGCCCGTAACAGAGAGTTCAATCTGTTCTATTCTATTTGCTCAGTTTTCTTAGTTGGAAACTCTCTTTTCTTTCAAGTGATGGAATATTTCTTTGAAGAAGCTTTTTTGCAACAAGTGGAAATCACTACAGAAATAGACACACTTTACAGCAATTTAATTCATTAGGTTTAGTGTTGGAGGGCATCATTGGAAAACCAAGAATTAACCCTTAAAATGCAACTTTTTAATACATTTAATAGAGGTTACAGAGGAAATTCAATAAATTCCAATTACTTCTCAATTATTCCTGACACTAAAATTTAATTTAAATATATCATTTTAGGATTTATTCCTAAATTGTGAATTCATTTCTATTAATTAAGCTGAATTTTATAACATGATTTTTGTTCCAAATAGGGCTATAATGTACATACATTACAGACATGGTGACACACTCTCTTGTATGAATTTATAGTTTTGAGTGTTATTAAGGGTGCTAGTTAGGCTCAAGGCTTACAAGCTGACAAGGCTTCTACTCTAATGCATCTACAAGAAAATGCAGGCGACCTTTAACAGGTGCACTTTGTTCCAAGTGCAAGGATCCAGAAAGGCATGCCTTATTTATTTCCACCTTCAGCGAGCACTTCCATTGTAAAAGACAATATCAACTAGACAAATATCCATTGTAAAAGACAATATCACTAGACAAATAATTTGCTGATCTATTAGAACATGTTGACCACCAGGATGTTGTCATAATCAAGGTTGTTGGTGATAAGAAGTCATTGGCATCTCATCAAACCTCCATGCCCAGGATCACAAACTGTCCATATTTTCATTTTCAACACACATGCTCCTTTAATCACTCTCTTGTACCTTGATTTTTGATCTTGTCTCATTATCTCTCTCATCTTCAGTGATTGTTGGACTTCTCTTTTTCTGTAACAATGATATATTGTTCCTATTCTCCAGATTTTTTCAAGATTGCTTCTTTTGTTGTTGTGTTGTTTTTTTTATCCTGGAAAACTGGTACTAAAATGCTATATAGGTAACCTTTTCTTCCTTAATATAACTCAGTCAAGCAAGCGCTTCTGCCTTGCACTTAGGCCCCAGGAACCCCTTTGCTCCTTGTTCCTTTAATAACTATGGCGGTTACAAATTTAGAAATCAGTGCATAGCTGTATACTATTGATGTATCATTTTTGTACTTATTAATTGTCATGCAATTCATAAAGATGTCATGCTTGCAATACATTTGACACTATATTTGTGATTTTTCTTATTTGACAGAACCAGCTGCTGCAACTTCTAACCAAGTTGATCTATTTGGAGAAAGCTTGATTGGTGACCTCATGGATGCACCATCTGTTCCTGCAGAAACATTGGCCACAAATGGCAATTCGTCAGAGGTTGATCTGTTTGCTGATGCAACTTTTGTATCAGCACCACCCCAAGTAGAAAAAGGAGCAAGTTCTCAGTCCCAGGTCATTACCTTCTCATCCCAATTTCTGAAAGTGAAATTATATATGGTGTTCTGGCTCTCTTATGCCCATTAGCAATTTGAGAAAGCTGTTATTAAACTTTTTTTGGTATCATGTTGTTAGGATTTTGATTTAGTCTTTTATGTTTGTCTGTGAAAGTTGAAATAGTGGTTATACCTAGATCAGTTACTTCTAGTGTTCAAGAATTCTGTTTTAGCTTCATAATTTGAACATTTAGTATCCCGTTCCCTCTCTCTCCAGACCTCAGTTGATAGAATTTGCAACTTCTTGTCCTAGATAAATTTAACTGTTAGTGTAGTCGCTCAAACAACATAAATGGCATGCAATTTCAAGAATCCAAAACAAAAATCACTGATGAAAAGATTTGTACGTTCGCTGGATCAAATTCTTAAAAGAATGGAATAAATTGTTGATGCTGATGCCTATTCCGCTTTCCAGATGTTCAGATTCATCATTTATTAAGTTTAGTGTAATAAAGAGATATGCCTTTTGTTTTTTCTTTTTTTGAAACACTTGTTTATTTTATCTTCAACAATGAGTGAATTGATGAACGAAAGCAAAAGAAATGAAGGTTAATTGTGGCCTCTTCATTACTATTGTTGTTAAATTAATTGAAATCCTAGAGGAATTTTTGCCTGATATTTTTGTTATGACCGTTTTTATCAGACTCAGGTTGATCTTTTTGCTTCCGAATCTGTCACTTCTGCTCCAGTTGATTTCTTTTCCAGTGCTGATCCAGTTATGCAACCAGAAACCAAGACTGAAAAATCTGATTCAACAAAGAATAACATTGTTGATCCATTTGCGGCAGTTCCATTGAACAGTTTTGATGGATCTGATCTTTTTGGTGCATTTTCTTCTAGTTCCAATTCAGCTTCTACAGAACCTGCAAAAGATCCTATAAATGATGGCAGCCTTAATGATTTGAATATGAATGCTTCAGATGCCAAGCCTACACAAAAGAAGGAGACTTTCCAGGTCAAGTCTGGAATATGGGCAGATTCATTAAGCCGTGGACTGATAGATCTTAATATTTCTGCTCGTAAGTATATTTTCTTCATTAGAACTTAATTTTGTCTAGGCTTCTGGACAAATCACTATGATTCTGGAAGCTTGCGTCAAGTCTTTCTGCACATGCATGCTTCACTATGTGTTCTACTTAGTACTTGCCAGGGACTTATCAGTGTTTGCATGTGTAATAGCATCATTCCAGTAGTTATTCTTGTAAGCAAACTATTCTCATATTGGGTTCTGGATGTAACACTAAGATTCTTGATGTAGCATGTACGCTGCTTTGTAGTGTTTGCACGTGCGTATTGTTTGTTGTGGCTTTACTTGTAGGCCTGTTACCTGTCTCACCGTTTGAACAACTTGCAGCTAAGAAGGTATCGCTAGTGGATGTTGGTGTCGTGGGTGATCTGGGTGATGGACAAAATGAAAAGGACAAGGGACCACCTCCAACTTCTTTTTATATGGGAAGAGCCATGGGCACAGGGTCTGGTCTGGGTAGATCTGGATTTGCATCTTCAGAGTCACAGGCATTGGATGCAGACTTCTTCTCAAGCCTCGGCAGCCAACAATACCAATTTGGTAGTTTTAAGAAGTAAATTATTTTACACATTGACGTTTTGTCCCTTGTTATCTTTTCAATATTCTTTTGCCCATTTGGCGAAGAAAATTTGAGATATTGATCATATTTGCGTGCCATCTTGTGTTCATACATGAAAAACAACAATGATGTGTGGTACTTTTTACAAGAGTGTTTATGTTCAATCGATTGCAAAAATAGCATCCTTGTAAAGTCAGGTGGCTTGGAGACGTTTGTAAAGCAGATCTGTGATTTTTTCATTTCCTATGTTGAATAGAGAGACAAAAACCCATGGTAATCGATGTACCTTTGTTCATCTAGAGTTTGAATCAGGCTGCTAATGGAATCAGAAATGATTCTTAGTTGTTGCGGATGGACTGCCTGCCTGGAACAAAATATCAAGTGCTCGCATAGTTATTATTATACTTGGCATTGCATTCAAGCTACCCCATTTTGTCCTGCCACCATTTTAACAAAGTTTAGAAAAGCTTGTTACGTGATGCGGCTCATCAAGCATAGAAAAGGAAGAAATTTTTGACAGGCATGGACCTGTTTAAAAACGATGGTGAACCCCGCTCTTATCGTAGAACTCAAGTCGGCATCAGTGTATAACTCAAGCAAATAAATTTTTCCACAAGCCTCAGCCGTCAGCCTTGGCGAGGTTCAGCTCTTGGCCTGGTTGCTATCAAGCGTTTGAGTTACTACGAAACTTAAATTGAAATAATTTAACATGTTTGGAATGGGATGTCATGGCAGCTGATCCTCTTGGATTAGCGTAATACAATTTTGCAATGGATTTTAATGCAAGCTAAAGCTGGATTGGGTTAAGATCCTTCAGTGATAACTTTTCTATCATGCTTCATTTGGAACACCCTTTACAGGTGTAGGGTTGGCAACTGAAGTTTTGCTTTTTGAATTTTCATCATCTATTACGCCTTCCTATAACAAGATAAATTCTTTGTAACTGTATGAAACCAGCATCCACTTAAAGATCAAACTATTTTCATAGTAAATCAGAAAGAGAGAACATTTGAGCTGCAAATTCTACGCATGAGAACTTGTATTTGCTGTGAAGATTCAGTTGATATGCATGACAAACAAGGGTTTCCTAGAACATTTCCAGCATTCTCCCCCTCAAGATAGCTTCTGCTTTCCTTACCTGTTTCACTGGTCCAATTATGAACACCTACATGAAAAAGATTGCAGATGAGACAAAACATGAATTCTTTATCCCCTTTGTGCAAATAGATCATATGGCAGCTAGATGTAAAGTTTCATAGATTATGAGACATACCTTGTCTGGTGGACCCTTTGCACCTCCCATGAAAATTGCTGCACTGAAAATATATGACCTCGATGTAAGAAACAAGAAAACCAAATTGCTAGGTGCAAAACATACGACAAGCATAGATAATGCACGTGAACAAATGAAGCATGGATGGAGAATGGGAGAGGGATTTACTTGCAAGATTCCTTTATTGCCAAAATTGAGGCCCCTCTTCTTCCAATAACAAGTCCCATCTTTCCAGGGGGAACATTGAGAACTGAAAGAATCTCCTCCTCCGGATTATTACCTTCTGCTGTAAGGTTATCTACACAGACAAAACATATATAGACCAGTATTAACTTGAAAACTAACGCACTTTCACATGCCTAGTTAAGCAACAAGGTTCCAACCTAACTAGTGTTAACATCACTAGGTCTACATATGTTCATTGTTGGCATGATAGCTTCAGCCTTCAAGCATATAAATTGCCTGCTGTCTCTGAATTCTAGGATTGTACTAATATAATCTTCATCGCATTATTAAATTTAGAATAATCAGAAAATATCTTTTTTAAAGCAAGCAATAAGGAGTATGCAGTTCTTTCAGCTGACAATAACTTTTAAAACCCAACCAAGTATCGGTTAATTGATTGGTTAGTTTGCTGGTTTCTACTGAAGATTCATCAATATTATGATTTATATATACAACTCATTTTCATTGGCGACTGACTTATATATAATTATTTCATTTGCTGAATCATTTTGTTCTCCTTTCATTGAAAACAGAAACTATTACACCAACATGAATTATACCTTCCGATTAAATTTCTTAAATTGCCTTTCAGTTTCAGAATGATTTTTTTTTTTCCTGACTGAACCTCATTTAAAAAATCCTGGGGGGTGGGGGCAGCAGTTTTAATTTAACCTAATAGAGGAAAGAAGTCTTGTAAAAACTTGTAAGGCCAGCTAAATGTAGAACCTGGAATGGGAGGGACAGCTGGCCAATCAGCAAAATCATTGTCATTGATGCAGAAACATCGGCAATACAGGTCACCTCGAACTGCTAAGTACCATAAGGATCTTTGGTTCAGTTTCTTCATCATTTTATGATAGATGGAAAGAAGAAATTGAACATCATCAGAAGCTGCACGTATCATCATTTCAGACAATGGTCTGTACGTCCAGAAATTAGGGTCCTAATAGCAATGGAAAAGTCGCAACATGTCAGAAAGACATGATTGGGGATGTTGAAAAACAATGTTGCAGCAATATAAATTAAGAAATAGCTACATAAAAAAAAGCTCTATAAGAAGAACAAGAGGTCTAGATTAACCTGTCGAAGGAGCACACGAACTTCTTCCTTCTCCAAATATGATACGCCTGCATTCAAAAAACTCAATTTATTAATTCAAGCAAGGTGAAGGCTATGGATAATTAAATTCACTGGTCTACAACAATGTGCCAAAATCAACAAATTTACAAAGGGTCTGGTTCAAAGCAGGAAGAATGAAACATCACCCAACATCTGGTACTTTAGTTAAACGAACAATATTAGACATTATTGTGATCAATAATTAAGAAAAACATAGTATTACAAATGAAAAACCAAAGGAGGCAGGAAACTGAAAGAAAGAAACATGGTAGAACATCCGACTTTAGAGGTCGAATCAAAGCAGATTGTGCAACTAACACAATAGCAGAAGATCTAATTTTAACTGAAGCAGATAACTGCTAAGAAATTGTATAGAAATGGATAGATGAAGAAAATAAATTTTGTAGTATGACCCTATTTTTGGGCTATAGATGCCTCTCCAACACTCTTAGGAACAAGGAAAAGAAAATGATTAACATACATCATAAACTAAATGTTGTGGCACATATAAAAGAATAGGGAAGTTTAGAGGATCCATTTTCACTATGAGACTCCAGTCTAGAAAATAGTAGTTGGTTGAAGATTTTTTTAATCCCATCATCCCTCTTAATTCAATGCCAAGTGCATTGAAAAAGTTTCCATAGGTCCTGTTCACTATTTTTCTAAATCACTTCTCAGTCAGATGGGATCTCCTAAGTGTGATTACTCTTAAAGGACATGGCCATTAATAACGCAAGTAAAGCCATACTTCTACAACTACAAGCAAAGTAAGGGTTCAAGGCCATTATCCAAATACTTGTGATAAATTTACAGAATGATTCATCAGAGACCTTCAGTAAGCATCAAACAAGTTTGTCTGAACTCTGAATAGTCCAGCAACTAGCATAAGGTTACACGTCCTTCAAAAAATTCAAATGGATACCACAGCACATTAAATACCATAATAACGTGGATCTGCAAGGAGGCCAACAAAAGATATATAGTCATCTGGCAATCTAGTCCGTCCTTCTTGCTCCTCTATCAGAGAATAAGCAATCTACATCCAAAAAAAGTGATAAACATGCTTGCACATCAAATGACAGCTCTAAAGCAACCAAAAATATTCATTCAAAGTAAAAGTAGCGTGCATCACTTTCACTAAAATAACTATACAAGTACAATAATTGATATGTATAATTTAGCTATTGTTCTAAAAAAATCCAAGGGCCATCAATGTCAAAGAATTAATTGAAGATTAGCCCTTGTTAAAACAAATTCTAGATAGCTTTTAGCCACCTTAATCTGGCCATTAAGCTAAGGTTTACCAAGATAAAAAGGAAAAAATAAAACATAAATATTCTTATGCGACTACTAATAATATTTTTTTATTTTTAAGAACATATCCTCAAGCTCACATAAGTTGATGAACAAAGTTCCAGACAAGGCCGACAAATGACCTGCTCCATAATTCTATCTCAAATGTATACCAATCTATCACGAAACACAAAAAACAATAACTAAAACTAAAAACATTGCCACACTCCATGTATGATGCTTGGAGGTGAAACTAAATAGCAGTTCCATAAATTTGTTTGACTTGTAACTTACCTGGGTATCAAAAACATTGTGCAACTTGATGCCAAATTGAAAGTATAGTGCCTACAAAATAACATTGATATCAAGTATGGCAATAACAGAGGACACTGTTAATCAAACAAGCAATAACTCAAAGTAGAGAAAATCATTAAAGACCTCACTGTCTCGCTTGCAATCATGAATAACTTTTGTGATGTAACTAGATTCAAGTGCAGGCTTACAAGCTTTCATAAGCACTTCTCCACCCTGAATGGCATCAACCAAAAATATAGCATCTGGAAAGGCAAGCTGCCAAAAACATAAAATTTATCAGCATAAAGGATAGAATCTCACAAGGCATGTTAATGGATTTGCATTAGCAGAAGACAAGTTACATAAAATCTTAATAAACAATAATTTTCTGCATACCAAATAATAGAAAACAACCCAATTCCAAGATGGCAAAACAAAAACAAGATTAAAGAAATATACAATTTTTACCTGCATAATACAAAGAGTTCCATGGCGGCACAGATCAACACCCTCACAATCAAACCCAATAATCAATTGCCTCTCAGGCGAAGGGTTAAGGAATTCAGCTGGAAGTTGAGAAGCCTCAGTAACAATATTGATAGGAACAACTGATGCTTGGGCTTCATGGCCAAAGGATTTAGCACCTATAGAATTCAAAACCAACAGCTCTTCAAATTTTAAGCGTTAAAAAAAAAATAATAACAAAATTCAATCATCTGGACTTCGTTCAAGAAATTAACAAGCTCATCCACTGATTGAAAATTTTCCACTTCCTATGATACCACAGCACGAAATTGGTTCCCATTTTCTAGCTAACCAAACAAAATAAACTAGGAAAAGGGGTCATCTATAGAGATTCCTTGAAATAATCGACAATTAGAGGCAAAATGGTTAGTGGGAAATCAGCTACACTAATGATCAAAAGGCAAAATGGTTAGTGGGAAATCAGCTACACTAATGATCAAACCAAAGGGGAGAGAAATGGAGCTTTTGTTGAGAATTGAGATGAAATATGAAAGCTAAAAGAAGAGAAAAAATAAATACCAAGGTCTGAGTCTGAAGGAACAGGAATGTGTGTGCGTTGAGAAGAAGAAGAAGAGGAGGAGGCCATGTGATGTGATTGAACCATCAACCAAGCCTCCTCAACTTAGCTTTGCTTCTTCCCCCAAAACCCAGCTTCCAGTTTTCAACCATTTTTCCTTGAAATAAGAAAAAAGAGGAGAGAGAGAGAGAGAGAGAGAGAGAGAAGTAGAATATGGATCTCAGGCTCATGGGCCTGTCTGTCCCTACTGCAACCACCCAAGTTTATTTTTAATAAAGAGAAATTACCAATTAATCTTTATAGTACATACAAATTCATTAATTATTTTTTTAATTTTAAAAAATATATAAAAATATTTTTTAAATTTTAAAAATTTTATTAATTAGTTGGATAGAGAAATTAATTATTAGATATTTTTATAATTAATTAATTTAAATTTAATAGTTATTATTTTTCAGTAGAAACGTTTTTTTTCAACCATTATTCTGTTTATATATTATTCTCATTATGTTTTTTTTTCTTCTTTTTTTTTATTATTAGAAAAGGAAAAACAAAAAACCTTCTAGTTAAGCTAAAAGTAAACATACTAGAAGAGTTTTTTTTTTTTTTTTTTCTTGAAATTCAATTTTAAGGTTTATACAAATGAAGTTTGCTTACCATAAGTGTCCCTGAACCTCGGCCACCATACAATGCCTTCTATAGAAATAAATTTTTTCTGAATCTTCAAACGAAGAAATTACTGATAAGAAAAGGGAAAATTGCAGTAATGAGATTTATAGGATTTCTGCAAAATCTATTTTCTATTTTTGAAATTAAAAATTTTATAAAAATTTAATTCAATTATTAATTTTTTTATTAATTAATATTTAGAAAAAAAAACTTTTAAAAAACTAAAATCATTCCATTTCCAAAAAAAAAAACTAAAATCATTTATAATTTTATAAGAATATATTAAATTTTTTTACAAATAAATCATTTAATAATTATTATAAAAAAAATAAAAATATAACTATAAAATTTTTATCAATAAACGATTAGTAATTTCATTATTATTATTTTAAATAATTTATAAATAATCTAATTTATATTAGAGATATTTTATTTTTTTTCTAATAATAATAGTAATAACAACAATAAATCTAACTGAATCTTATTAATATGGATTTAAATGACACATAATTAGTTACTTGTTGAATGAATTTAGTTTAGAAATTTGTACTATGGTGAACTCATATGATTTTTACATTTTAATTACTTGTTGCACAAACTTATTTATATAAATAAAAAAATATATAAAATATATATGTTTCTATGATAATCTCTGTATATTTTAATTAAAATAGTAACGGGTTTATTAAGAACAAGAAGCAATAGGCTATGAAGGAGAAATTAGAAGTCGGATTTATTAGGGTAGTAATGTATTACTGCGTTAATAAAAAAGACTAATAAAAAGTATATGATGTGTATAGACTTCATCGACCTAAATCAAGTCTACCCAAAATATTGTTATTATCTCCATGATATTAATAAAATGGTCGATTTTACGGTCGGTTTTGATTACTTATCGTATTTAGATGTTGATGACCGCTGGATTCCTTCACCCCGGACCAGGGGCTTGACCACAGCCCAAGGCCTATGACGTAGAGGCCCACACACCTGATATACAGAACAAGCCTGGTTCACCCGACTCTCAAGGCTGGGCTCGACCCATTTTCTTCACTCAAGCCGGCCTGGCCCACACGAACCAGGCCCTCTCCACTCAGGCTTAGCGTCTGACCCAACTCTCGGCCCAGCCCAGTATCCAGAGAAATATTCACCAGACAGCCTGGCAGACCCACTTGAACGTACGCACGAGGAGAATCAGAGGCCGTTACGCATGGAGCAGGCGGCCGATACCCTAGTACCTCCGAATCCGCATGGCAGAGACGCGTGGCCCAATCCTGGAGAGACCTTTACACGTCACCAGCAAGCAAGACAATGTATAAAAGAGGAGTCCCCTCCTCAGGAAACTCAGGCCTTATTCAGTAATACAAAACCCTTGTAAAACCCTATTACATTGGATCTCAGATCATCAATTGGTGCCGTCTGTGGGAAACGAAGGAGATCTTTTCATCACCGGAGTTTTCACTTTCAAAACCCACTGAGATCCACGATGGCAAACCACCAAGACAGTAACCTTAATATTCCAAATGACCTGAGCTCTGCCCAAGATGGGCAGCAGTTCTCCTTTTCTAGCCCTACAACGTTGAATAACCAAACACCTATTTCGCTTAATCCCTCGCCAAGCCTGGCAGGGAATACTCCCACCATGACCCTGTCTAACTAAGACATTCAAACCATGGCTCTCCAGCTACAAACCACTGCTCACTGGTTGGGCCAGATAATGCAACAAAGGGGACTTAGCACCCCAGTAAACACACTCCCAGTAGTGGAGGAACCCAGAACCGATGAACCCCAACCTACCTCTGCCCGCCTCCGAACTAACAACCACAATGCCGGAGAAGAGGAAGAACCGGAGGCCCGAA
Source organism: Manihot esculenta (assembly GCF_001659605.2). Lineage (NCBI taxonomy): Eukaryota > Viridiplantae > Streptophyta > Magnoliopsida > Malpighiales > Euphorbiaceae > Manihot > Manihot esculenta. The sequence goes on from NC_035163.2 coordinate 4,047,754, forward strand.
TTCATGGGCGAAGGGCAAGAGAGTTGATAGAAAACGAAGAGGTGAATGACTATTCTGCCGAAACAACCAGAGAAACGGGAACTGAAACAGAGGAGGAAGAATGCAGTTTGGGCAAAAGATCCAGCCCGGAAGACGAGAAAATGAACCAAAAGCTGAAAAGGTTGAAAGAGCAACTCCTAGCCGAGCTAGGTAAGAAAGATCAGAGTCAAACCTCCTTGCCTACTTCTTCTCCCTTCTCAAAGTTAATGCAGCAGGAGACCGTTCCCAAAAAGTTTATGATGCCGCCGATGGCGGCCTATAATGGGGCCGGTAACCCAAGAGAGCATGTCATGAACTATAAGACCTTCATGGAGTTGCAAACTCTATCAGATGCTCTGATGTGCAAGGTGTTCCCAACAACGCTCTCGGGACCAGCGAGGGCATGGTTCAACAGCCTGGAGGCCGGAAGCATTCAAAGTTTCGGAGATCTGGCCACTCGCTTCATTAGCCGGTTCGTAGCTGGGGTGCCTGCAGATAGGAAGACGAGTTATCTGGAAACAGTGAGACAAAAAGCTGGTGAATCCCTCAGAGAGTATGTCGCCCGTTTCAATACGGAGGCCCTGCAGATCCCCGACCTTGATGAAGGAAGGGCGGTAGAGGCCATGCAGAAGGGAACAACTTCTGCCGAGTTCTTCGGTTCACTAAGCAGGAAACCTCCGACCTCGCTGGCCGAGTTGATGAAGAGGGCGGAAAAGTATATAAGGCAGGATGACGCCTTAGTAACAAGTAGATTTGCCAAAAGGGCGGAAGGAAAAGAAAGAGCCCCGGAGGAGGGGAGGTCGGAGAAGCACGAGAAGAAGCATGGAAAGAGGCCTGAACCGTACAAGCAGGCCTGGGAAAGAAGGGATCACAGGCCTCCTCCTCCTCGGATTCTCGAACCAAGAACGCTGCCTCCTTGGGTTTCGGAGAAACCGACTCCATTAAATGCGTCTAGAGCCGAGGTGCTCATGGCTGTCCAAAATAAGGAGTTTCTCCAGTGGCCTCAACCTTTGAAGTCGGAAGCAGATCAGAGAAATCCTGATAAGTATTGTCAGTATCACCGAACGCATGGCCACGACACAAATAACTGTTTCCAGTTAATCGCAGAGATTGAAAGATTGATAAAAAGGGGGCATCTCAAAAATTTTGTGAAGAAACCGGAGGGGCAGAGGCCTCAACCCGGTCCGGCAGCCCAGATGCCCAGGAAAACTGGGACGGGACCAGTGAATGATGGGTCCAGTGGGACTATTAACATGATCGTTGGAGGAACTGGAGGACGGATGAACCGTCGAGGAAAGAAGAGAAACCGGGAAGGGGAGACCAGCAATGGCGAGGTCATGCAGATCGTTGAACACTCTCCCATGGCCATCGCTTTCTCTTCGGAGGATGCACAGGGCATTCAGATGCCCCATGATGACGCGCTCATCATTGAAGCAGTCATCCATAATTTTCGGGTGAAGAAGGTTCTGGTGGATGATGGGAGTAAGGTTAACTTATTGCCATATCGGGTTTTCCAGCAGATGGGAATCCCAGAGGAACAGCTGGTTCGGGACCAGTCACCCATCAAAGGGATTGGAGGAGCACCGGTACTCGTAGAAGGGAAGGTGAAGCTGGCCCTTACCTTGGGAGAAGCACCCAAAGCTCGCACCCATTATGAGGTGTTCTTGGTGGTCAAACTCCCACTGAGCTACAATGCGATTTTGGGGAGGCCGACATTGTTCAGTTTCGAAGCTGTCACTAGCATCAGGTATCTGGCACTCAAGTTCCCAACGGAAGGAGGAGTGGGAATGGTCCGGGGAGGCCAGGAGGAAGCAAGGGCAGTATACTTGGCCACAGTGACGGAACCGAACTCAACCGGAGAAGCGCTTGATTCGGAAGTTTTGGAAGTCAGGGATGAGACAAAGGAAGCCCGGACAGAGCCCGTTGGAGAGCTGGAGACTTTCTCCCTATCAGAAGAAGAAACGAGTAAGGTCTTCAGTCTCAATGCCGGCCTCACCAAAGAACAAAAAGGTGAAGCCATGGCCCTGATCCGAAGTCACTCGCTGACCTTCGCATGGAAGCCCTCAGACATGCCGGGAATTGACCCCAAAGTGATGACACACCAATTGAATGTCCTCCCCGAGGCTAGACCAGTAAAGCAAAAGAAGAGAGTAGTGGGAAGAGAGAAGCAGCAGGCTACCCAGGAAGAGGTGTAGAAGCTAGAAGAGGCAGGCTTTATTAGGGAGGTTATGTACCCACAGTGGTTGGCAAATCCTGTGTTAGTCAAAAAAGCCAATGGCAAATACAGGATGTGTATAGATTTTACCGACCTGAATAAGGCCTGCCCTAAAGATTGTTACCCCCTCCCCGATATTAATAAGATGGTCGACTCAACGGCTGGTTTTGATTATATGTCTTCTTTGGATGCTATGTCTGGTTACCACCAAATCCCAATGGAAAAAACGGATGAGGAGAAGACCTCATTTATAACTGAAGACGGGACTTACTGCTACAGAGCTATGCCCTTCGGATTAAGAAACGCCGGGGCAACTTACCAACGATTAATGAATAAAATCTTTAAAAATCAGATCGGCAGGAATGTAGAAGTGTATGTGGATGACATGGTGGTTAAAAGTTCAACTTTTCAACAACACATAACGGACTTAAGGGAGATATTTGGGGTGTTAGATCAATACAGGATGAAGCTAAATCCAGCAAAGTGTGCTTTCTTCATCAGGGGAGGAAAATTTTTGGGGTACATGGTGAGTGGAAAAGGCATTGAACCCAATCCGGAGAAAGTGGAAGCCATATTGAATATGCCAAAGCCGACCTGTGTAAGGGACGTCCAGAGATTAACCGGGAGAGTAGTGGCGCTTAACCGATTTATGTCAAGGTCGGCATAAAAGTGTTTACCATTCTTCAAAAAATTGAGGAAGGTCCCGAATTTCGAATGGACAGAAGACTGCCAAAAAGCCTTCACAGAGCTTAAGGAATACCTCAGTTCACCTCACGTGCTCAGCAGCCCCGTAAAAGGGGAAGAACTCCTGATATACTTGGCAGTCTCAGAGCAAGCAGTCAGCGCAGTACTAGTAAGAGTGGAAGAAGGGGAGCAGAAACCTGTTTTCTACGTCAGCAAGGTACTCAGAGACACTGAGGTCAGATACTCGAACATTGAAAAATTGGGGTATGCCTTGGTGTTAGCAGTTCGGAAATTCAAAGAAAAACAGGATCTCGTAAGATCTCCTGGAGACAAAAACAACCGGCGAGGCCCCGAGGTCGTCCCGGAAATTCAAAGAAAAACAGGATCCCGTAAGATCTCCTGGAGACAAAAACAACCGGCGAGGCCCCGAGGTCGTCCCGGAAATTCAAAGAAAAACAGGATCCCGTAAGATCTCCTGGAGACAAAAACAACCGGCGAGGCCCCGAGGTCGTCCCGGAAATTTAAAGAAAAACAGGATCCCGTAAGATCTCCTGGAAACAAAAACAACCGGCGAGGCCCCGAGGTCGTCCCGGAAATTCAAAGAAAAACAGGATCCCGTAAGATCTCCTGGAGACAAAAACAACCGGCGAGGCCCCGAGGTCGTCCCGGAAATTTAAAGAAAAACAGGATCCCGTAAGATCTCCTGGAAACAAAAACAACCGGCGAGGCCCCGAGGTCGTCCCGAAAATTCAAAGAAAAACAGGATCCCGTAAGATCTCCTGGAGACAAAAACAACCGGCGAGGCCCCGAGGTCGTCCCGGAAATTCAAAGAAAAACAGGATCCCGTAAGATCTCCTGGAGACAAAAACAACCGGCGAGGCCCCGAGGTCGTCCCGGAAATTCAAAGAAAAACAGGATCCCGTAAGATCTCCTGGAGACAAAAACAACCGGCGAGGCCCCGAGGTCGTCCCGAAAATTTAAAGAAAAACAGGATCCCGTAAGATCTCCTGGAAACAAAAACAACCGGCGAGGCCCCGAGGTCGTCCCGGAAATTCAAAGAAAGAACAGGATCCCGTAAGATCTCCTGGAAACAAAAACAACCGGCGAGGCCCCGAGGTCGTCCCGGAAATTTAAAGAAAAACAGGATCCCGTAAGATCTCCTGGAAACAAAAACAACCGGCGAGACCCCGAGGTCGTCCCGGAAACTCAAAGAAAGACCAGGATCCCGAAAGATCTCCTGGAAACAAAAATAGGTCGGTAAAGGACTTAAGAGCCTCCCGAAATAAAAAATTTTCTCCACCGGAACAACTTATAAAATCCAATTCCGACCTCGGAAAGAGAAGAGCCCAGAGCTAAAAAAAAAAAAAAAAAAAAAAAAAAAAAAAAAAAGAAGAGAAATGAATGAAGGCTTGTAGGGGGCCGAGCTACAAGCTCGGATAGACTTATATTCTTACAAAACTCAAGGTCGAGCTCTCAGCTCGGACCAATATTCACAAAGGCCCAAGACCAAGCTCTCAGTCCGGATAGACTTATATCCTTAAAGGATCAAGATACGAAGTCACAACGAAGAAAGAAGGACTAAAAGCCAACCACTGACATGATAGTTGTCATTAAAAAGGTACGAGACTTGATCTCCCAAATCATCAGCTAAGAGCTGAGCTCGCAACTTAAGCTTAATTCAGAACTTTTGAACGAAAATATATAGTTTACAAAGAGTAGAGATAAATGTCAAGAAATATGAAAAACAAGAAAGAAACTAATATTGCCTTACTAACTATTACAATTTATTTCTCCGGCGAGGAAGGAGGATAAATAGTTCTTAAAGGACTTACATCAGTAAGAACACCCTCGCCTGCATTCTCTCTATTTACAGCCACCTCCGAAGGAAGCTCGGTGTCCCTGGGGCCAGAGCTCTCAACATTAATAGTAGGGTCCACTTCTGACCTAGGGTGGAGGCCGTCTTTCTCAGAATCAAGATCATCTTCCTCCGACCCTACCTCAGATTCCTCTGACGAAGACTCAGATGGCCGGTCTATGTTCCTCCGAGAATCTCCTCGGGGCAAAGGGCAATCATCCTCCCCATATAGCACTGACTCGCCATCTGAATCCACTTCGCGCCTCCGAAGCTTGGCCAAAGGAACATCAGGAGCCTGTCTAGCTTCTCTTAAACCGCGATTGTAGCCAGTTACATACATGCGGTAGGCCTTATCAAGGATAGCCTTTTTCATCTCACCAGACGCTTTATACTCATCAAGGTGTTCTTCACAAGCCTCAGCCACAAATTCCTTAAACTCAGAAGAGTCTTTGTAGTCCTGAAGATGAGCTTCACAGGCCTGATCAATTTTAACCTTCAGCTCATCAGACTCCTGATACTCCGCTATATACTGTTCACGCTTCAGCTGAGCCTTCCCTTCCGCATACTTTACCACCTCAAGCAGGGCTAAACATTTACGTTCCAAAGCCCTGACTTCATTCTTCAGCTGTTGTTGGCGAAGGTTAAACTCTTCAGCCGATGAAGACAGATCTTTGATACGTTCAGAACTTGTGCCCAATTCCTGCTCAAGGACCTCCACCCGGGCTAGGGCACTTTCCTTCTGAGCCTTCACCTCACTCAGGTGAGCTTGAAGCCCCTCAAAATCGGCCTTTAAGGCCTCATGTTGGTGCTGGACCTCAGCTCTTTGGCTTACAGCCTCATCCCTCTCCTGAAGGGCCGTCGTCATAGAGGACAGCTGTTTTACAACCTCTACACAACGAGTTTCCACTTCAGCTGCCCTCTCATCAGACTCCTGGAGAACTCTGCGAGTACGAGATAGCTCTGACTCCAGGGATTTGCTATGCTCTGCCGCCTCAACTGCTTTGTCCTCAGCTCTTTTAGAGGCTTCCAGGGCAGAATGCAACTCCCCTCGGAGAGACTGGATCTGCTCCCGGGCGGCTGCCAGGTGGCCCCTCGCGTCGCTGGTGGCAGTCAGGTTCTCATCACGACGCGCTTCCTCAATCCGGCGGTCCACGGACTCCCGGAGGGAGAGATCACGGGCATCCACCTCCATAACCAGGCCTAACACCTAGTACGGAAGAACAATCGTCAAGAAAAGCAACAAAGCAAACTCACAGAAAGGTGAAAAAATAACTTACCATCAGTAGCATTTCTCCAATCGTGGATCCGAGCTCCTCACGAGAGCGAGATTGGAAGGACACCTGCTCCTTGGTAGAACTGGCCAAGTGACCAGTCAGGGCCAGAAGACGAGGATCCGAAGCCTCTGTTATCCCGCCGAACATCCGTTCCCGGAGAAGTGCGACAACAGCGGAGGCCGGCGACTCCAAGGAAATGCTTGACAGGTCCAGAATGTTGTCAGTAGGGGACGACGACGGAACAACAGAAACACCCTTCCCTTTCCCAATGGGAGGAAGAGGTGGGGAAGGACCCACAGCAGTCCGAGATTTCTTCCGAGCTGGAGATGGGACAGGCGTTCCAGCAGGGGTCGGACGCTTGCCCCCAGTCTTGGAGGGGACACCCTCAGATCCCTCAGGTTCAGTCCTCACAGGGGCAGGGACACCCTCACCAGAAACCTCCGGGCTTTGATCCTCCAGGAGGATGACCTCCATCCCTGTCCTAGAGATCTCCTTATCTCCAACAGGGGACTTAAATTTCCCCCCTAACACCTCCTCAGTAGAATGAACGGCACCCTGCCCCACTTGTTCAGTAGTTTGGGTCTGCTCCACAACAGCTAGGGCAGTTTCCCTCACGACCTCTGAGGAGGCTGGAACGGATCTAAACCCTTCAGCAGGCGTCGAGGTCGAGCTCGACCCACCATGGCTGGATGACCGAGCTGATTTGGTGCTCCGAGAGCTCGGCTTGGAAGTCCGAGAAGAGGCTTTGACAGGAGGTCGGCTGATCTTCTTGGAAGAAGCGGCCTGTGCCAGCTCTGCAGCAATCTCAGTTACAGAACGCCCATCCCCAAAGGCGTCAAAAATTGCATGCATGTTCTCCCGAGACAGGTCAAAATTCTTGGGGAATTTGATGCCCTCCATTCTAACCTCAGAAGCTGCAAAAAACAAAAAGTTATAAAGAGTCAGCATACTTCCTGATATCATGAGCAAAGAAGAAACAACATAGCCGGACAAAGCACTATACCCGTGTCCCGGATATCCCTAAGGTTGGACGCAAACATACACTTCTCGACATCATACTTCCTCTCAACGGAAGTCAGTCGCAGAAGCCCGACCTGCTCAATAAGACTCAATTCGGGCAGATCGTTACAGCCCGGAAAGATCTCCCCCCACCTTAGGTCCACCTCCCATGATCGGCAGGACCCTAATTTCAACTCCGCCACAAGGAAATTCTCTACCCATCCCTTTATAGAATCCTTGTAGCCCGTAAGAAGAGACAACCCATTACGGGGGGAAAAGTAATAGAAGTTTTGCTTCGCCCTAACCAGGCGGAAAAAAGTGACAAACAGACAGGCTGTAGGGGCGAAACCCCAACCCAGGCAGATAGACTCGAAACAGGACATGAACAAAATGGAATTTGGGGATAACATTCGAGGAGTTACCCCAAAGTATTCAAACACCTCAACAAAGAAAGGGGTAAAAGGAAGCGGTAGACCAAATTCTCTCTGCTTCAGGAAAAACACTATGCTACGAACCTCTTGGGGATCCACTAAACCAGGTGGGCGAGGGTAAGGAAGCACTATCCTCTCATTTGGAAGAGGTGCTCGAATAAGATACAATGGAGTATCTAAAAGCCTCCGAGAAATGTGATTAGTTATGTTGGAAGGGGTAATATGCGACTCAAGGTCAAAAACATCAGGAAGCTTTAAACTTGCCATGGAAAAACAAGGAAGCGTACCTGAGAACACGATAGGATGAAAAAAGAGACGTAGAAGGAATTGCAGGAAGACAGAGAGCAACCAAGAACTAGTTCTTCAAAAGACAGAAGGAATTCGAAAAGAAAGAAAGAAAGGCTATTATGAGGCAAGGCGTTGATACTGAACAGTTTTGTCTTGGAGCGGCGCGATCATTAATTGTTCTCGAAGTTTACCCTCTCGACGGTTAGGAAATAACCGGCGAGACGGTAAAGGGGCAAAAGGACGATCGCTGGGCTTCTCTACATCTATCAAGGGCCAAGCATACGATGACAGTCCCTCATTTAAAAGCCCATTCGCCATCTACATAGTACAGGCCCAACTCATCAGTCAGAGCAACTTAGCCTACTACTTTACCATCCCTATGGTAAATGCCGAGGAAACAGAAGGGCAAGTCACGAAAAGACTCAACAGTACAAACAAATAGGAGCATGATAAAGGTCAGACTTGCGCATCACTTAAAAAGTTATAAGATTTGATTTACCGCTACTAAACAAAGGGTGGGAGATCGGAAAGAGGCGCCAAAAGCACCTCGGAGTCATACAAAGCGGGGAGCTTAGAGTTCAACTCATCAGAAGCCGAGCTCAGAGGTCGGATTAGTCCAGCTCAGACAGCATGACTTGAGAGCTCGGCCAGCTAAAGGAAACCCAGAGCTTACCTCACTATGCAAAGACATAACTCTCAGGTCGACCAGTTCAGCTCGGACAACATGACCTGAGAACCCGTTCGGATAAAGGAGACTCAAAGCTCAATTCATCGAAGTAAAGACCGAGCTCATAGGTCGGTCAGTCCAGTTCGAAAAACTGGAAAGCCCAGTTGACTAAGTGGATCCGGAGTTCAACTCATCAAAGCTCGCAGATAGGTTAGATTAGCTCGGGAAAAAGCAGGACAGAGCTCAGTTGGCTAAAACTATAAGGCGAGCAATCTAAAGTATTTCACACATAATAAGAGAAGAACAGCTTAAGCCTGAGAGCAGAACAAGAACTTCATTAAAAGAAAAAAGCACATTACAGCACGTTACAAAGGCTTACACTACGGGATGAAAGACTATCCTTAAAGAATTTACATATCCAGATACTTCCTCATCTACGACTATCACCTACCCTACTATTCTAGTCTTCAGCTCGGAGGACTTCTCGTAGCTCGGAATGAGAGTTTTTCAGAAAAGGCCAAGATCTGTCTCGCTATTACAGGGGAACTGAACAAGTTGATTCCCATAAGCATTTCTCACTGTTCCCCTGGGCGAACGTCCGGTTACCCAAATGTGATGCACGATACATTCGAACAAGCTCAGATATGGTATGCCGGCCGTGCACCACGCATGAAAAACATAAGTCTTCGAGGCTATGACCCCGAAGAGATCGCGAAGTACACATTCGAAAAAATCGCAGGAGACCTGACTGAGTGCAGCAGATCCCAGTCTCACGTAATACTGGTACTTCACACCAAAGGGAATAATAATACTGGTACTTCACACCAAAAAGAACAACAAGCTGAGCGCCGGCGCCACTCCCGTTTATATCAAAAGAGGACAACAGGGGCATCGAGGAAATTCCCTGTTTCTCTGTGGGAAAAGGCGAAGTTAGATCGAACCCCTCAACAGTCCAGAACTTCTCCGGAGCCTGGACAACAACCAGAAGAGGAGGCCGGCCAGACGACCTGGGTAAAGCAGTTTCAGCAGCTTGCTGGATGGTCCCGCCCTTCGCCTGCCATACCCGAAGGATCTTCAATGCACCATCCAGACGCCTTAGAGGTAACATCGAATTTTCAAGAATTTTGAACTGACCCATTTTTATTTCAGGAACTGCAAAAAGTTTCAAAACAGTGATAAGTCAGAAACAGTTCTCCCCTAAGATGATAAGAGCAAAATCAAAGCAAACCTCTGGGGCACAAGGCAATCTGCTTGAAGAAGGCGTCGAATAGACCTGCCACAAATAAAACAAGAATTTTTCATTTCAACAGAAGGCTCAAGAATGAAGAAAAGCTGACGCTGATATATACCCGGAGCCTGATAATTTAGCACAGGGCAGAACTACACTAGAATCTAAGCTAATGGTGTCAGATTTCTAAAAGATATTCACAGAAAAGGAAAGAAAGGAGATGTCCAGATAATGATGACAAGAAAGTAAAGGCGGCAGAGGACAAGAAGAATAGAGAAAAGACAGAAAGAGGAAAGAGCAGATAAAATTCAGAAACTGTGCAACGACTGAAAGATGAAAGGATGTTATCAAGGCACCTGAACCCGAACAGACGCGATCATAATAGTTCTTGGTATTCACCCCCTCGGCAGTTGGAGCAATAACTGCCGAGAAGGTGAAGGGGCAGTTGATGACCGCTGGATTCCTTCACCCCGGACCAGGGGCTTGACCACAGCCCAAGGCCCATGACGTAGAGGCCCACACACCTGATATACAGAACAAGCCTGGTTCACCCGACTCTCAAGGCTGGGCTCGACCCATTTTCTTCACTCAAGCCGGCCTGGCCCACACGAAGCAGGCCCTCTCCACTCAGGCTTAGCGTCTGACCCAACTCTCGGCCCAGCCCAGTATCCAGAGAAATATTCACCAGACAGCCTGGCAGACCCACTTGAACGTACGCACGAGGAGAATCAGAGGCCGTTACGCATGGAGCAGGCGGCCGATACCCTAGTACCTCCGAATCCGCATGGCAGAGACGCGTGGCCCAATCCTGGAGAGACCTTTACACGTCACCAGCAAGCAAGACAATGTATAAAAGAGGAGTCCCCTCCTCAGGAAACTCAGGCCTTATTCAGTAATACAAAACCCTTGTAAAACCCTATTACATTGGATCTCAGATCATCAGATGTTATGTCGGAGTATTACCAAATCTCCATGGATAAATCAGATGAAGAGAAGACCTCCTTCATAACTGAAGATGGGAAATATTATTATAAGACAATGCCTTTTGAGCCACATACCAGCTTCTGATAAATAAAATCTTCAAAAACCAAGTAGGAAGAAATGTAGAAGTATATATCGATGATATGATAGTCAAAAGCCAAACTTTCCAATAACATCTAACTGACCTAGAAGAAGTCTTCCAGGTACTGCGGCGGTACAAAATGAGATTGAATCCTGCGAAAGTGCTTTCTTCATTAGAGGAGTGAAATTTTTGGGTTACTTAGTCATTAGGAAGGGCATAGAATCAAACCCAGAAACGGTAGAAGTCATATTGAACATGCCTGAGCTGATATGAATAAGGGATGTACAAAGGCTCACAAGAAGAGTAGTAGCACTTAACAGGTTCATGTCCAAGTCTGCAGAGAGATGCCTACCCTTCTTCAAAAAGTTAAGGAAGGTGTCGAATTTTGAATGGTCATAAGATTGCTAAGAAGCTTTCAAGAGTTTTAAGGAATATCTCAGCTCCCCACACGTGCTCAACAATCCCTTGGCGGAGGAAGAGTTGTTGATCTACTTAGCTGCATTAGAGTAGGCAGTAAGTGCCGTATTGGTAAGGGAAGAGGCCGGAATATAGAAGCCGGTCTTCTATGTCAGCAAAGTACTTAAGGACGCCGAGATCACATATATGAACATAGAAAAGTCAGCATTCGCTTTGTTGCTAGCCGTAAGGAAGTTTAGGATATATCTGGAAGACCATTAAGAGTAGTGATGATCGGTCAGCCTTTGAAAAAGATTTTATACAGGCCTGAGATTTCAGAGCGGATGCTAGCGTGCTCAATAGAAATTATCTCGTACTATCTCATTTACCAACCTCGGATAGATATTATAGCACAGGCCTTGGCCGACTTCATAACTGAATGCTCCTTCATCACGGTTGAGAATGAACAGAGTGATGCACTGTTGGACTCAGTGCAAAAATGAGTGGGGAGAAAACCCCAGCACGAATTCGTATGAAATCTATTTATAGATGGGACATCAAGTTCCACAGGTAACAAGGCAGGAATCCTTCTGAAAAGGCCTGATGAGTTCAAAGTATGTTATGCCTTACACTTCAGGTTCTCAGCGTCTAATAACATGGCTGAGTACGAAGCTTTTCTAAATGAAATACGAATAGCCTTAGAAGTTAGGATAACTGACCTCAGAATAAACAATGATTCACAACTGGTGGTGAACCAAATAACAGGAGTACACCAGGCAAAGGACCCGGTCACGCAAAAATTCTTAGCTAAAGTATGAGTCTTGGAAGCTGAGCTCGGTGAGCAAGGGATTATGAATACCTCGAGAGGGAAATAAAGAGGTAGACCTACTCAGCAAATTGTCTGTAGAATAGCTAGAGCAATTCCCGAATGAGGTATATGTGCAGCAAATCAATGTCCCTACTTTTGAAAAGCCAGCCTCCATCATGCAGGTTGATGAAGAATGAAGTTGGATGACCCCTTACCTTAAGTATCTCGAAGCCAGGAAATTGCTAGAAGACAAAGCAAAAGCTCGGAGAATCGCAGTCAAAGCCGCTAATTACCAGGCAATAAGAGGGACTCTATATCGAAGAGAGAAATCTAGCCCGTAGTTAAGGTGTGTGGGGTTAGAAGAGGCATCCAGGATAATCCAAGAAATATACTAAAGGGTCTGCAGAGTTCATGAAGAAGCGACCATGTTGACGAATAAGATTTTTCGGCAGGGATACTACTGGCCAATAATAAATAAGCAAGCTAGAGAATTTGTGAAGAGATATAAATGTCTGCCAAATGTTCACCATCAACAGCCCAACTACACTACAGTCAAGTATATCCAGTCCATGACCATTCTCGCAGTGGGGGATAGACATTCTGAGACCTTTCCCCAAGACTGTGGGGCAGAAAAGGTTCATGATCGTAGTTGTAGAATACTTCTCCAAGTGGCCCGAGACAGAGGCTGTGCCCACTATCACAGCTCAAAAAGTGATAAACTTTGTATAGGGTAATATCATCTGCCGGCTTGGGATACCCAGGACACTCATATCGGACAACAGAAAGCAATTCGACTGTAACTCTTTTCGGTATTTTACAAAAAATATGGATATATGGCATAAGTTTTCCTCAGTAGTTTATCCACAGACGAATGGCTAAACTGAGGTAACAAATCGGGCTATTCTTCAAAAGCTGAAGAAACAGTTAAATGGTGCTAAAAAAATTGGGTATCTGAGCTACATAGTATTCTGTGTGCATTCCTGACTACTCCTCGGACACCAACAGGGAAAACACCATTTGCACTAGCCTTTGGGATAGAAGCTGTAGTTCCTATAGAGCTGCAAATCCCAAGATACCGAGTTCAATTCAATAATGAAGACCTCAATGGTGAGAAACTCAGGAGTAACCTTGATGCCCTACAGAAAATCAGGGATGAAGCACAAGTACGAACAATTGTTTATCAGTAGAAAGTAGTTCGGTACTACAACTAGTAGGATCGTGAGAGGAACTTGAAAGTTGGGGACCTCGCCCTAAGAAGACTGGAAGCCACAGAAAAATTCAAAACCTCACGCCTGTAACATATAACACTTAAAAGGTATTTTCTATAAGATGTACAATGTAATTGTTATATTGAGAATATGAATATAAAATCCTCTTTTCTACTCCCTAAAAACTTCTGACAAGCAATAAAGACCTCAATGGGGTGGGTGATCGGTTTCAGAAAAATGACCGTCGGCACCACAAAACCGGTTAAGAAAATAGAGACCTCAATGAGGTGGGTAACCGGTCTCAAAAATAAGACCATCGGCACCACAAAATCGATTAAGGAAATAAAGACCTCAATGAGGTGAGTGATTGGTCTCGAAAATAAGACTTTCGACATCACAAAACCGGTTGAAGAAATGAAAACCTCAATAAGGTGGGTGATTGGTCTAAAAATAAGACTGTCGGCACCACAAAACCTGTTGAGAAAATAAAGACCTCAATGGGGTGAGTGATCATTCTCAAAAATAAGACTGCTAGCATCACAAAACCAGTTGAGAAAACAAAGACATTAATGAGGTGTGCCGGCATCACAAAACTGGTTGAGGAAATAAAGACCTCAATAAGGTGGGTGACTAGTCTAAAAAATAAGACCGTCGGCACCACAAATGTAACGACCCGAAAATCGGACCGCTACCGGCGCTAGGATCCGGGTCGACTTAAGGCCGCCGGGACCCGTAGCAAGCCTAACATGCATCCTGTGAACCTGCTTAATCCCATACATGATCAACAACATACATAAAAATTAAAACTTTTCTTTCCATACACATCAACCAAACTCAACCTGTGCATATACATAAACATAACATTAATCCCTCAGTGGGATCTCATCAATGCCCCCCAAATGGGATGACATAACATATGTTGAGTTGGTTTACATAAACATCATAAAATCTCTAAGATCATGTAATAAAAGGGATAACAACCATCTATGGTCAAGCACACCTCTAACATCCATAAACATCCTTACATAACTATACTGTACTTTTACATTACAATTTGATCATGTCCATTGCTAGCTATTACATAAGCATGACTTTTTTACTCTATCCGGACTCCCGCACTATACCGTACCTGCAAGCCTAGGGGTAAAGGGAGAGGGGTGAGCTAAAAGCCCAGTGAGTAGAACTATAAAACATATTAACACTATGCTCCAATGAAATGCATCATAACACAGACAATTCACATAAGGGTTGGGTGAACTTGTCACCAATTAGTCCAAGCTAACTCTGTGCTAGGCCGTAGCATGGGGTCCTGGTCTTCCTGTCATACATACATTACTTACCATTATCCCAGGGCCTCCTCTGGGCTCCTGGTCTTCGAGTCCCATTACCGTGCCAGGCCGTAGAATGGGGTCCTGGTCTTTCCTTACTCTGTGCCAGGCCGTAGAATGGGGTCCTGGTCTTCCTGTCATGGACTAATTGGGTCATCCAACATTCACCCACATCAACAACAATTGATGCAATGCGGCATATTCGTGAAACTAATGCAATCATCCTATTGCATAATCATGATGCATGAAACATGATAAAACATTTAATTTAAAAGATTAAGTTAGTTCCACTCACCTCTGGCAGACTCTGACAACACCGAAGCAGCTGAACTCACTGCTGAGGTCCTCGGTTCCTCGGGTCCGAACCTACACAGGTGGACTCAAATGAGGGACCAAACATACTAGAACATAACTATAAACTACTCCCCAAAAACCCCCTAAAACATCATGAAACAACCATAGAAAAACATGCAAAGGAGGCCTGGACAGGGCACTTTCGGCGGCAGGTTCGGCGGCCGAAAGTCCCTCCAGAGCCGAAAGTCAGGCAGGTTCGGCGGCACCTTCGGCGGCCGAAACTCCCAGACAGAGACGAAACTCATGCATGTTCGGCGGCACTTTCGGCGGCCGAAACTGCCAGACAGAGACGAAAGTCTCCTTTCGGGGGCAAGCTTCGGCAGCCGAAAGGCTGCCTCCCCAGCCATGTTCGGCGGCCGAAAGTCCTTCGGCTGCCGAACCTGGTTTCTGCCAAAGGGCAGAAACTTAGCTCCCTATGCACATTTCGCCTCCAAACTTATCAAACATGCATCAAACCTATTCTACAACACACAAACACAAGCATACATATTCCTAGGGGCCTCAAACCATCATAAACCCCATCTACAACACATCAAGCATCCACATTGTTCAAGAACACACATTTATACCCATAAACATAACCATAACCTAAACATGCATTCTAACCCATAGATCTACTTAAAACTTACTTAAAACATGCAATGAGCTTAAGATCGGCTCTTACCTCTTGAAGATCGAGAGAGAGACGACCTAACTCGAAGTTGGGAGAGATTTGGTTCTTGAACCTCCAAGCTCCAAAACTTTGCTCAAAAGCTTAAATCTTCAAAACCAAGTTAAAACAAGTGAAAATCTTGAAAGATTTAGAGGAAAGATGTCAAAGATGGGTGAGGGACGGCGAAGAGCTCACCTTGGCCGAAAATGGGGAAAAAGCTCGCCCGTTTTCGGCTAAGGGACCCTTTTATAGTGGCTGGCCAGACCACGTTCGGGGGCCGAATGTGCCTCCGCATGCATGCCATGTTCGGCGGCCGAACTTGGGGTTCGGCGGTCGAACCTGAGTTTTCCTCCAATGCTATTTTCATGCAAAAACTCATTTTCTTTCATGCTTAAAACATAAAACACATTAAAACATTTCATAAAACATGGTTTTACCCTACTAGAGGCTTCCGACATCCGAGATTCCATCGAACGGTAGGAATTCCGATACCGGAGTCTAGCCGGGTATTACATTCTCCCCCCCTTAAGAACATTCGTCCCCGAATGTTCCTCAACTAGCACATGCAAGGCATACAACATAAAACACATAGAGACTAACCTTAAAAGAGATGAGGATATTGCCGGAGCATAGACTCCCGTGTCTCCCAAGTGCATTCTTCCATATTGTGGTGGTTCCACAGGACTTTCACCATCGGGATTTTCTTGTTTCTTAGCTTTCTGATCTGGGTGTCTAGGATCCGTACCGGCTGCTCAACATAGGTGACATCCTCTTGGATCTCCACATCAGGCTCACTAAGAACCTTGTCCGGATCTGACACAAATTTCCTCAACATAGAAACATGGAAAACCGGATGGATTCTCTTCATTGAAGCAGGTAAATCCAACTTGTACGATACATTCCCAATCCTTTGCAGGACTTCAAAGGGTCCGATGTACCGCGGAGCCAGCTTACCCCTCTTCCCGAACCGAACCACTCCTTTCATTGGAGACACCTTGAGCAATACCAGATCCCCCTCCTGGAACTCTACTTGCTTTCTGCGGATGTCTGCATAACTCTTCTGTCTGCTTGCAGCAGTCTTGATTCTTTCTCTGATTAAGGGTACCACCCTGCTAGTGATCTCTACTAGCTCAGGCCCTGCCAAGGCCTTTTCTCCAACTTCCTCCCAGCAAATAGGTGACCTGCACTTCCTCCCATATAAAGCTTCATATGGAGCCATCCCGATGCTAGCATGATGGCTGTTATTGTAGGCAAACTCTACCAAAGGTAGATGCTGCCTCCAAGAACCGCCAAAGTCCAGCACACACATTCTCAGCATATCCTCGATAGTCTGGATGATCCTTTTTGATTGTCCATCAGTCTGGGGGTGGAAGGCAGTACTGAAATCTAATCTAGTACCCATGGCATCCTGCAGACTCCGCCAAAACCTGGAGGTGAACTGGGGCCCTCTATCTGACACTATAGAAACAGGAACCCCATGCAGTCTGACGATCTCCTCAACGTACACCTGCGCTAACTTGTCCACAGAATAGCCACTCCTAACAGGGATGAAGTGAGCAGATTTGGTGAGTCTATCCACAATCACCCATATGGAGTCCAATCTGTTGGACGTCGCCGGTAGCCCCACTACGAAGTCCATAGCTATATTCTCCCATTTCCACTCTGGAATAGGTAGCGGGTTAAGCATTCCAGCCGGCTTCTGATGTTCCAGCTTCACCCTCTGACACACTTCGCAGGCTGACACAAACTGTGCCACTTCTCTCTTCATAGCTGGCCACCAATAAACCTTTTTCAGATCCTGATACATCTTGGTGGCCCCGGGGTGAATGCTGTATCTTGCATTATGAGCCTCTCTCATAATGTCTCCTTTTAGCCCTATGTCATCTGGTACACACAATCGACTCCCATAGCGGAGGATCCCCTTATTGTCGAATCTGAACTCACTGTCCTTGCCTGACTGAACAGTCCTGGCAATCTTCACTAACTCTGGGTCCTCATGCTGTTTCTGAGCCACCTGCTCTAGAAACACAGGTGTCACTTTCATCTGAGCAACTAAAGCACCTATACCAGACAACTCCAACTGTAGACCTTCATCAATGAGCTTGTAAAACTCCTTCACCACTGGTCTCCTCTCTGCCGTGATGTGGGATAGACTGCCTAGTGACTTCCGGCTTAGGGCGTCTGCCACGACATTCGCCTTACCCGGATGATACTGAATCTTGCAATCATAGTCACTCAGCAGCTCTACCCATCTCCTCTGTCTCAAGTTCAAGTCTCTTTGACTCAGGATGTACTGCAGGCTTTTATGATCTGTGAAGATCTCACATTTTACCCCATAGAGGTAGTGCCTCCACATCTTGAGTGCAAAGATTACTGCTGCCATCTCAAGGTCATGTGTGGGGTAATTCAACTCATGCTTCTTCAGCTGCCTAGAAGCATAAGCAATCACCCTCTCATCCTGCATCAGTACACAACCCAGTCCCACACGGGACGCATCACAAAAGACTGTAAAGTCCTCATCACTAGATGGCAGAGCTAAAACTGGCGCTGAAGTCAACCTCTTCTTAAGCTCTTCAAAACTCTCTTCGCACTGGTCGGTCCACAGAAACTTCTAATTCTTCCTGGTTAGTCTGGTCAGAGGAGTTGCTATTTTCGAGAAGTCCTGAACGAACCTCCTGTAGTAACCTGCCAAACCCAAAAAACTCCTGATCTCCGTCACTGAAGTGGGTCTAGGCCAGTTAGCCACAGTTTCCGTCTTTTTGGGGTCCACCTCTATCCCATTCTCTGACACTACATGCCCCAAGAATGAAATGCTCCTCATCCAGAACTCACACTTAGAGAACTTGGCATACAAGCCATGTTCCTTTAAGGTCTGTAGAACCAACCTCAGATGATGGGCATGCTCCTCTGCATTCCTGGAATACACCAAGATATCATCTATGAAGACAATAACGAAGTGATCCAGGTACTGGCTAAACACTCTGTTCATGAGATCCATGAATGCTGCAGGGGCGTTGGTTAACCCGAACGGCATCACAAGGAACTCAAAATGCCCATATCTGGTCCTGAAAGCCGTCTTTGGCACATCCTCATCTCTGATCCTCAGCTGGTGGTACCCAGATCTCAGATCTATTTTGGAGAAACAGCCCGCTCCTGCTAGCTGGTCAAATAGATCGTCGATCCTTGGCAAAGGGTACTTGTTCTTGGTAGTGACTTTGTTCAACTGCCTGTAGTCGATACAAAGTCTAAGGGATCCATCCTTCTTTCTCACGAACAAAACTGGAGCACCCCAGGGTGAGGTACTCGGTCGGATGAAGCCCTTGTCTACCAACTCCTGCAACTGCTCCTTCAACTCTTTCAATTCTGCTGGCGCCATCCTGTAGGGAGGGATAGAGATCGGTCGGGTTCCAGGCATCAGTTCTATCTCGAACTCTATCTTCCTAGCAGGTGGTAAACCTGGCAGCTCGTCTGGGAACACATCTAAGAACTCTCTAACCACTGGCACTGAGGCGGGCTCTCTGACCTGACTGCTAAGCTCTCTCACATGAGCCAAATACCCCTGACATCCCCTCCTGAGCAACCTACGAGCCTGAAGAGCTGATATCAGACCTCTAGGTGTACCCCTCCTGTCTCCTCTGAAGACAACCTCAGACCCATCCTGACCTCTGAACCTGACTACCTTGTCCCTGCAGTCCAAGGTAGCACCATGGGTAGATAACCAGTCCATCCCTAGAATGACGTCAAAGTCTGTCAAATCTAGAACCACTAGGTCGGCGGACAAGCATCTTCCCTCAACAAACACAGGACTACACTGGCAGACTGACTCTGCCACTGATGGGTCACACTTGGGTCCACTGACCCAGAGAGGACACTCTAACCCAGAAGTCATCAGACCTAACCTCCCCACGGCTCTCGGAGCAATAAAAGAATGAGATGCACCAGGGTCCATCAAGGCATACACATCTGAACAACCAATGATTAAGTTACCTGCCACTACGGTGTTAGATGCATCTGCCTCCTGTTGTGTCATTGTGAAGATCCGTGCTGGAGCTGATGGACCTTCACCTCTGAAACCCGCTGAAGAAGAGGCTGCTCCTCTCCCTCTGCCTCTGCCACTGGCCTGAGTCATGGCTGGAGCTGCTGGCTACGCTACACTGCCTGAGGCTGTCTGCTGGGACTGAGCCATCGGGACTGCTCTTGGACATTCTCGAGCCATGTGCCCCTCCTGACCACATCTGAAACAGGCGTTCGTCCAAACCGACATACTCCCCTGTGTGGCCTACCACACTTCGCACAAACTGCATTATCCGCACCAGAGCTTGAGCCACTCCCAAATCCCAGACTAGACTTGACTTTATTCCAGAACTTATTCTTCTTACCCTTGGGCTTACCCCATCTCTTACTGCCTGAAGCTGCTGCACTCAAGGTAGAGGGATCTAACCTTCCCCCACCCGGAGTTTTAGAACCAGAAGGCTGTGCCACTGTCTGCTTAACTGTCCCCTGAATGATGGCACTGGCCTCCATTTTCGTAGCCATATCTACTATGGCATGGAAGCTCTCCCTGTCCACTGACTGGATCAAGGAGGAATACCTGGAATGAAGTTTCATGACATACCTCCTTGACCTCTTCGAATCTGTGTCCAGACTCTACCCAGCAAAAGGCAACAGCTCCAAGAATCTGTCGGTGTACTCCTCTACACTCATTTCATCCGTCTGCCTCAACTGTTCAAACTCTATCATCTTCAGCTCCCTTGAACTATCGGGAAAAGCCCAACCTGCAAACTCGTTTGCAAACTCTTCCCAGGACATGCTGTCCACTCTCGGGTTCACATAATTCTTGAACCACTCTCGTGCCTTCTTGCACTTAAGCGTGAACCCAGCCATCTGAATGGCTCTACTGTCATCAGCCCCAATCTCCTCTGTGATCACTTTAACCCTTTCCAGATATACAAATGGGTCATCCCCTTTTTCATACTGGGGAGCACCCAATTTCATGTAGTCAGTCATCTTAACCTTGCTCCCACTGGCTGAGCTAGGTCTAGATGGCTGAGCAACTGGGGCTGCTGGTTCTGTAGGTGGTGGAGGTGGTGCAACATTTTCTGAGGTAGGGTTTACTGGATTTGGATAGTAAGGTGGGGGTGGATACATTGGGTACTGTGAGTATGGTGGGTAGTATGGTGGGTATGGCATCTGTGTGGAATAAGGAGTGAAGCAAGGGTAATCCGATGTGCCTCCCATCTAATACCCGGGGTTTTGTGAGAAGGGTGGGTAGTAAGGTGGCTGAACAAATCCCGAGGCCTGAGTGCCTCCTTAGGACTCTCCCACACCTTCTTCCGACATGCTAACTCCCAAACTGCCATCCCTCCTCTGCTCTACATCCATATCATCCCCCACGTCCTCTGACGCTCCTCCCTGAACTGTTCCTCTGACTGATCTGCTTCTACCCAGATCCAGAGACCTTCTAGGGTCTCTAACTGCTCTGTCTCTGCTAGACCTACTAGACATTGCCCTAGGCAATGCTGGAGGACGGGCGCTCATGCCCTCATCCTCAGGTGGTACTCCAGTCAATCTTGCTGATCGACGAGTTCCCCTCATCCTGTTTTCTGAAAAACAGTACACATCACAAAAACATTAGCATCATATGGTTCATGTGGGCACACATGAACCCGCAACACTTACATCACATATCATAGCATATCATTAATGCACATGCCTATTATCATGGCATTTCACATCATCATACAAGACATGACTCCACATCCTATCCTAGTGGACATGATCTTTCCTATTGTGCTTGACCTTCTATAACCTCTATGAGCCCGACACTCTAGGTCCGACCATATGAACCTAGGGCTCTGATACCATTCTGTAACGACCCGAAAATCGGACCGCTACCGGCGCTAGGATCCGGGTCGACTTAAGGCCGCCGGGACCCGTAGCAAGCCTAACATGCATCCTGTGAACCTGCTTAATCCCATACATGATCAACAACATACATAAAAATTAAAACTTTTCTTTCCATACACATCAACCAAACTCAACCTGTGCATATACATAAACATAACATTGATCCCTCAGTGGGATCTCATCAATGCCCCCCAAATGGGATGACATAACATATGTTGAGTTGGTTTACATAAACATCATAAAATTTCTAAGATCATGTAATAAAAGGGATAACAACCATCTATGGTCAAGCACACCTCTAACATCCATAAACATCCTTACATAACTATACTGTACTTTTACATTACAATTTGATCATGTCCATTGCTAGCTATTACATAAGCATGACTTCTTTACTCTATCCGGACTCCCGCACTATACCGTACCTGCAAGCCTGGGGGTAAAGGGAGAGGGGTGAGCTAAAAGCCCAGTGAGTAGAACTATAAAACATATTAACACTATGCTCCAATGAAATGCATCATAACACAGACAATTCACATAAGGGTTGGGTGAACTTGTCACCAATTAGTCCAAGCTAACTCTGTGCCAGGCCGTAGCATGGGGTCCTGGTCTTCCTGTCATACATACATTACTTAACATTATCCCAGGGCCTCCTCTGGGCTCCTGGTCTTTGAGTCCCATTACCGTGCCAGGCCGTAGAATGGGGTCCTGGTCTTTCCTTACTCTGTGCCAGGCCGTAGAATGGGGTCCTGGTCTTCCTGTCATGGACTAATTGGGTCATCCAACAGTCATCCAACATTCATCCACATCAACAACAATTGATGCAATGCGGCATATTCGTGAAACTAATGCAATCATCCTATTGCATAATCATGATGCATGAAACATGATAAAACATTTAATTTAAAAGATTAAGTTAGTTCCACTCACCTCTGGCAGACTCTGACAACACCGAAGCAGCTGAACTCACTGCTGGGGTCCTCGGTTCCTCGGGTCCGAACCTACACAGGTGGACTCAAATGAGGGACCAAACATACTAGAACATAACTATAAACTACTCCCCAAAAACCCCCTAAAACATCATGAAACAACCATAGAAAAACATGCAAAGGAGGCCTGGACAGGGCACTTTCGGCGGCAGGTTCGGCGGCCGAAAGTCCCTCCAGAGCCGAAAGTCAGGCAGGTTCGGCGGCACCTTCGGCGGCCGAAACTCCCAGACAGAGACGAAACTCATGCATGTTCGGCGGCACTTTCGGCGGCCGAATTTGCCAGACAGAGACGAAAGTCTCCTTTCGGGGGCAAGCTTCGGCAGCCGAAAGGCTGCCTCCCCAGCCATGTTCGGCGGCCGAAAGTCCTTCGGCTGCCGAACCTGGTTTCTGCCAAAGGGCAGAAACTTGGCTCCCTATGCACATTTCGCCTCCAAACTTATCAAACATGCATCAAACCTATTCTACAACACACAAACACAAGCATACATATTCCTAGGGGCCTCAAACCATCATAAACCCCATCTACAACACATCAAGCATCCACATTGTTCAAGAACACACATTTATACCCATAAACATAACCATAACCTAAACATGCATTCTAACCCATAGATCTACTTAAAACTTACTTAAAACATGCAATGAGCTTAAGATCGGCTCTTACCTCTTGAAGATCGAGAGAGAGACGACCTAACTCGAAGTTGGGAGAGATTTGGTTCTTGAACCTCCAAGCTCCAAAACTTTTCTCAAAAGCTTAAATCTTCAAAACCAAGTTAAAACAAGTGAAAATCTTGAAAGATTTAGAGGAAAGACGTCAAAGATGGGTGAGGGACGGCGAAGAGCTCACCTTGGCCGAAAATGGGGAAAAAGCTCGCCCGTTTTCGGCTAAGGGACCCTTTTATAGTGGCTGGCCAGACCACGTTCGGGGGCCGAATGTGCCTCCGCATGCATGCCATGTTCGGCGGCCGAACCTGGACTTCCCTCACTTATGCTTTCGGGGGCCTAAAGCACACCCGCAAGGCATGCATGTTCGGTGGCCGAACTTGAGGTTCGGCGGCCGAACCTGAGTTTTCCTCCAATGCTATTTTCATGCAAAAACTCATTTTCTTTCATGCTTAAAACATAAAACACATTAAAACATTTCATAAAACATGGTTTTACCCTACTAGAGGCTTCCGACATCCGAGATTCCATCGGACGGTAGGAATTCCGATACCGGAGTCTAGCCGGGTATTACAACAAAACCTGTTGAGAAAATGAAGATCTCAATGAGGTGAGTGATTATCTCGAAAATAAGACCGCCGGCATCACAAAATCGGTTGAAAAAATGACGACCTTAATGAGGTGGGTGACCGATTTTAGAAACTAACCGTCGGCACCACAAAACCGGTTGAGAAAATGAAGACTTCAATGAGGTGAGTGACCGGTCTCGAAAATAGACCGCTGGTATCATAAAACTGATTGAGAAAATAAAGATCTCAATAAAGCAGATGTTCGGTCTCAAAAATAGACCACCAGTACCACAAAACTGGTTAAAGAGATGAAGGCCATACTAAAGATCCACACTAGCAAAGATATAAGCCAAAAGAAATGAAACAGAGGTATGGTGCCGATCTCAAAAAAGAGACTTTGGCACCCTTAAGGCCTTATTAAAAGAAAAGCTAAGGCATGGTGCCGACCTCAAAAAGGACCTCGGCAGTCCCAAGACAAAACCCCAACACAGGCAGATGGACAAGAAGCAGCACATGACAAGATAGAGTTAGGGGACAACATTTGAGGAGTCAATCTAAAATGACGAAAAATCTCGATGAAGAAATGGGTAAAAGGAAAGGTCAGCCTAAAGTCGTGCTGTTTGACGAAAAAAATCAAATTACGCCCCTGCTGAGCATCTATCAGGCCCGCTGACGATGAGTTTGGGCAAAGGAGTCCCAATTTTAAAGATGGTGGTATTAGAGTAGTCGCAGGAAAAATAGTGGGAGAAGGAGGAAGGAGTAACATAGGACAGTAGACCCACTACATCAGGAATCCTAGTATACGGCATGAGAGGAGTAAGACGTACCTCAAATTGGAAAATCAAGGATTACAAAGAAGAGAAAAAGTAAGATAGCAGAAGCAGTGCAAGAGGCAGAGCAACGAGTACAAGTAAGAGCACAAGTTTGAAATGAGTAAAGCCAAAGGAGGGACATTGTGACAAAACTCTCCTAGAGCTGCGCGGTAATAATTGAAATCTCGAAGTTTACCCCTTCATAAATCATGGAATAATTAATGAGTGAGTAAAGGGACATTTGATGATGGTCGGACTCTAGACACCTAGGCTTTGGCAAAGTCTGCGCTAGAAAGACTAAGCCTTAGTCCTATTAGGGCCCAATGCGCGTGCCTACTCCTTATACAAGTCCAAAACTGGCCCCGACAAGCTGGATTAGGTGCAAACTAGCACGTGGGGCCCTAGTCTCGAATATTCGTTAGCCCTATAGAACAACAAATTTTGTGATGTCTAGGATCATGTTCAAATAGTGCCAGATGAAATTAAATGGCTGTCTGAGGAAAGAAAAGAATGCAGTACATCCGTATGACAACCAGCGTTACTATGACAGAAAAGTACGAGTGCATAACGACGGTTATACGTCATTAGAGAATAAAAAAGAAAATGAATAAAAAAAAATAAAGAGGAGAGAAAAACCAAACTTACTAAAACATATTCTAAGTCTAATCCATTATTGGTTTTCGGATATCAAAAATAAATAAAATAATATTTTTAAAAATAATTAAATAAATTATTTAAATTTTAAAAATAAAATTAAATAATCCTTCACTTCAGTTTATGTATTTTATTTTATGTATATTCTACCTCATACCTCTTTGACCAACATCCTTTAGTATTTCTATAAACTTGGGTCGTCCATTTATCTTTACTCACCTTCTAACATAATGATCAAAATTAGCTCTCACTAAATCATAATTAAATTACTAATTATAACAAACTCATAAAAAAACTTTGAAAAAAAATATTTCGATCAATAACGTATTAAATAGATCCAAGATATAACAGATACCCACCATTATACCTCAAATCAAATATATAGTACAATTGATTAGAATCCATGTGCAACGTTTTAAGAATTTGATTCAAATTTTTTAATTTTAGTTATGTATTTTAAAAGTTAAAAAAAAAATTATAAATTTTATATTAATTTAATATCACCAAAATGTGTAAAATTTTAACTTTTGATATTAATTATCTTTTATAAATGTTTTAAAGGAACAAATATTTAATAATAAAAAAATCATGTATAATACCATATTATTAAGAGCATATTTTTTTAATATTAATTTTAAATTAGAATAAAATAAACAAAAAAATTATTTTAAAATAAATTATTTAAATTAAAATGTTTAAATAAAATCATTAAAATATTACACCATTTAATATGATAGCTTTTTTAAAAAATATATTAAAATATCTTATTTTAAAAAATTTACTTTCATTTTAGCCTTCTAACAAGTAGAATTTTTTAATATCTCTATAACTAGGAATAAATGAATAGTTTAATATATCTTGATCTTTTTTAAAAAGATTTTTCTCAATCTCACATAAATTATTTAATTTTTTTATTTTTTAAATTAAAATTAAATTAATGGTTTATAATTTAGATTTAATTAAAATTAAATATAAATTAAAATTAAAATCAAACTAAAATTAAATTGAAAATAGTTAAAAAATGGAAACCAATTCGAAATGCTTTAAATGAGATCGATTCTAATCTAATTTAAAAATAAATCAAACCGCTGATTCTAAATTGATTCCACGTCTACTAAAAGAATCTTATCTAAATTCTCATAATTTTGACTTAAATTCAGCTATAGATTGAATTTTATTTTTGGGGAAAAAATCTCTTTAAAAAAAATAAATAAAAAACCTCTGTGGCGACGTGTCATTGCCACTATCTACTAATTACACCGCCTGGCGTATAAATTGGTAGTCTGTTCTACAGCAACGCTTTCACCACAACAGGGGGCTTGATTTTGACGCTAAAACCAGTGGAAATGGTGAACTACATGCTGATGATAACCGCCGATCTCGAGAACATAGCCAACCTCCAGCCTCAGGGCGGTTGCGACGATCCTTCTTTTCCTTATTTCTTCAAGGTCCGTTCCGAATCTCCTCTCCTCTTCTTCACGTATTTTGTTTCCCTATGCATATATGCGTTAGGGATTTCTTTTCTATGGCTGTTTGGTGTTTAGTGCTTCTAATTGATCGTCAATTTATCCTTATGCGACTGGTTACTGTTATTGTTCGCCATTCTTGGGCCTAGTTTGTTTCGCAATGTTTTGCATTTTCTGGTGAGAAAAATTGGTTAATGAGAAGTATTTGGCTGATTAACAGGTAAAATTAAGTAATTGTTAAGGCAAATTACTTTCTCTTTATTTTCTTGTTTAGGAAAACCTTATTAACTGAACAATGTGAATTTTGTCAACACTTTTTTTTAACATTGTAACCAAACAATGGACAAAAAAGTTATTTTAAAATATTGATAATTTTCTTGGATGAATACTTTTCCAAGTACAAATCTTTTCCCAAAAAGCTGAAGCCTTAGTTTTCCCTCGTTTTCTTTAGGTTCTGTTATTTTTGTGGAATTTGTAGATTTTCTTTTCTGGTTTCAATCTAGATTCTCATAGCTGTTGTGCGTATTTCCCTTTTTCAATTTTGAAAAAATAAATTATTTACTTGTGTTATCTGTTTTTACTAGTGTGTTACGAGTCTCTGCACTTATTATCTTTGCTGCCAATATTTTCTATTTATTGCAGTTTAGCTTTTAATTTTCGAAATTTTACTAGTTTGTTTGGCTTAATGTGTTGATATTTTTCATTTTGCTGCCTATGCACATGGCCCTTGAAGGTTTAAATTTTATATGCAAGGTACAAATTTATGTTTGGTTTATGAAACTACAGGCTATGCTTCTTTTTTTTTTTCTGTCTGTTTTATTCGTTTTTTTATTTTCCCTTAGATCTTTATGGGTTCAGATGCATCAGTAGAACTATTCTTAGTTCTGCAAATTTGGTTTGCTTCGCATGAGTTATTTTCCTTGTTTACCTTTATTCAAGTTCTTTTTAAATTGTATTTTTGTTCATAATTCTCCACTCTTTGTTTTGGATTTTGCTTCTGCCTAATTCGTTCTTATTGAAAATGTTTAATTTTGTTATTGAATCTAACCATAGTATCCCTAATGTCTTTTCCTATAAATTTATTTAATATTCTTTTGGATATGCAGGTGAAATGTGGAAGGTGTGGAGAGTTGAGCCAGAAAGAAACATGTGTGATCTTGAATGAGACTTATCCTCTTCCAGCAGGAAAAGGAACCACTAATCTTGTTCAAAAGGTAAATTTTGTTCAATTATGAGTTTCTCTCCTTTTGTAGTTGGGAAACATGCAGGGAAAGATATGTGTTGCATTTGTTTTGTTATGCTTGAACATTTTAGTATGTAGTGGTCTCAGTTAAGATGAATTCTTCATTTCTTTAGAATTTTTCATGTCAGTGTATTGATTGCTTTTATCTTTCTCTCTTCAATTCTGCTGAGAAAAGTGCCTTCAGCTGTGTTTAGTCAACTTGCAGGTTATTAGTTTGTTGAGAACTTTACAATTTGAATCAGTATTATTTTATATCCATATATACATGAATCTAATTGGAGAATGGGTTCTATATCGCTGTTCACTGTCTAAAAATATACCAATGAAAATGAATTGAATTTGGTGTAATCTTCCATTTCATGGTAATGATATTCTCATATGTGCGTGTGTGCTGTTGTTGTTATAGTAGAAGTGGTGCTATTTTTGAGGCTTTCTGTTTATCTCTCTTGCAAGATTTAAGTTCATTAGCTGTAATTTATCCTTAACTGATGACCCTTTAATGTTGAGTGTTTGTGCCCTTTTATTTATCTAGTGCAAGTTTTGTGGGAGGGAAGGAACTGTGTCAATGGTTCCAGGCAAGGGTAAGCTGCTGACCCAGGAAATCAGTGATGCAGGAGAATATGCCCCGTTGATGATGTTTGACTGCAGAGGTTATGAGCCTGACGGTTTTGTATTTAGTGGTGTGTGGAAAGCCGAGTCTGTAAGTTTGAGATTGAATTTATCCTTTCATTTCTCCTCTCTGTTATTGATGTGATCCCCAGATGCTTTTGTGTATAGCTGAAGCTAGATGTTTTTCCCATCTGATAGGATCAGAGAATACACTGCTAGTTTAGTTACTAAATGAGTTAGCATTTTCTTAAAAATGTTTTTCAGTTTTCATCCTTGGTTTCATTTGCTGTGAGGAATGAGGCCCTTGTATCACTTTGTTGTGAGCTATAGTTTTACGCACTTGACATCATTAATTTTCGGTCTTTTTGAGTGGATAAGAGTAAAGGTTACCTATGCCACTTCTATTGGAAGTGTTTATGTGGTTATGCTTTTATTTTTCATCTTACAGTATGCCATTTTTGTAGGCTGCAGGGACTAAATATGAAGATATCGATTTGTCTGGAGGGGAATTTGCTGAATATGATGAGAAGGGGGAGTGCCCAGTCATGATTTCCAACCTTCGTTCTAAATTTGAAGTTGTGAAGTGATATTATGATACTAATTCATACTTTGGATGAGGTAGAATGGGCTTGAACGCTGTACATGTACTGTGGTGAACATGAGACTGATGTTTTGCAGCCATTTTAATGTAATATTTCGAGTTTGGAAATATCCATAATGCTACTGTTGCCTACAAATTAACGAATGATACAATTCCAGGAAATGGAAATTTTTAATGTTACTTCATTTTGGCAACTTCAGTAATGATTTGAAATGGGAAAAGAAATGTTTATTCAATTGGGTTCACTGCAAATGCATATTTGTTGATTGCTCGTATGAAATTGTTTGCAGACATGTTCTCAGCAGGATCCTTGCTGTTACAGCACCAACAAAATAAAAAATTTATTGAAGATCAAATTAATTGCTTGAAAGGTATCGCCGAATAACCCAATAGTTATTGCTCTGACGTTGGATTGATCCATGTTATTTTATCAAGTTACATGTACATGAACAGTTTTGCTGCTTTTCTCACTTTGGTGAATCTGGTGTTTATTTATGTACTCTCATGGTTATGACCATGCTTTCTGGTTAGCCAAAAAAACTAAGCTACATAGCTCAGTCAGTAAATTAGGATAAATTTGATAATAATTTAAAAGTTTAGGATAAAATTAAAATAAAATTAAAAGTATAGAGTTTTTTTTTTACAATTATCTATTTTATTAATAATTTTTTTAAGAGATGAAGAAATGAAAATTGAATTTATAATTTTAGATAAATTATATATTCTTTTATCCATTTAATCAAGTCACATAATAATTAAATACTCAATTTATCTATTATTATTTTTTTTAAAATTCTCTCTAAATATTAATATAATTTAAGAGAATTAAAAATAATTTAAAAAAATATCTTAAAAAATTATTTTATTATTTTTAATATTTTTAAAATAAATTATATTAAATATTATTTTAAATAATTTTTTAATACTTTATAACTAATGTATTTAATTAAATTATTTTCTTAATGTTAATTTTAAAAATAATACTAAATAGTAAGCATATTAGATGAATTTAAAAAAAATTGATTGATAATAATTTTAAATAAAATAAAATAAAAATAAATTATTATTATAAAATTATGATAAAAATTTCAAAAATAATAATAATAATATGAATAGTAATTTTTAAGTATATTTAATTGTGAAATAATCTAATTAAATATATTTAAAAATTATTGATAATTTTATAAATTTTTAACCATATAAATATCATATTTTAAAAAAATAAAATTTAATTGTGAAATGAAATTGCAATAAAAATAAAATAGAAAATTTTTTTTATTATTAATTTTAAATTTACTGATATGGTGTGTTATAATAAAATGGTATTGATATAGCGAGTTTTTTAATAGTAGAAATAAAGATTGAATATAATTAAAATAATTTTTAAAAAATTAATTTTTAATTAATAAAAAATATAATTATAACAAAAGTAATGGATTTTTTTTTCGTTTAATTTTAAATTTCTTTCGTTATAAAATAAATACTAAACGGAAGGGTTTTTTTTTTTTACTGTTTGACTCGTCTGTCTCAATGCGCAATGAATATTCGGTAATTAAATAATCACTTGGAAAAAACAAAACTCGAGGCCGATGACGTGGCAAGTCAAGTAGAAGAGTAGAAGGAAAATTTTCAGAAAAGACCAAGCAGCCAAGCAACCTCCGTCCTCTCTGAGCATTGTAAATAAATAATAATAATAATAAAACTTAATATTTGTTTTTTCAGATTCAAATCTCTTATTAATGTCTTTCAATCCCATACGTAATTTGCTCCCCATTTCTCCATATCGCTCTGGCCTCGCCCTCCCCTCCTGGAGTTGAACCACCACCTCCCCCGCCTTCTCCTATTTCTTTGCCCACTAGTCTCCTTCTCTTCCCTCTCTATCTGCTGAAGTTCAACCTCTGAATCAAGTAAAGGGTCCAATAATACTAGCAGAGTATGTTCATCCTTTTGTTTTTTCTCCTTTCTTCATCTCTCTCAATGATCCCGTCTCATATCGCTTGATCTTGGCTTTTAGAACTCGTAATCTTTGATTAAACCGCCTTTTGTCCAATACCCATGTGCTAAAAACTCTAATTTCAATGCTGTCTGTTACAAGGTAGCTGTTTGGGTACTGTATCATCCACTTTTAGATTTTCTTGTTGACATGGTTTCTTGGAATATGGCTTTTTCACTGGGGAGACAAACCATGATTGCTATTTGAAGTTTGAGGTTTCTAAAGCTACTTCAATACGAAAAGGGTTTATCTGGATTGGACCCAGGAAGTGAATTTTGATAGAGTTTTGTTGTAGAGATGCAGCCAAGAATTGTTCCATTAGAGGAGGGCAATGACCCTGTGATTCCAATCAAAACAAGCCAACCCAAAACTTTCCCGCTAAGGTTACTCCAGTTATTTCTGTTGTTTTTAGCTTTATGTATCCCATTTTCAATCATTAGTACATACACAATCAAACGTTTTGGAGTTAACAATGTTGTGACCAAAGTTAAGACTGCTCCCAAGCTATGTCTTGAGGAACCTAATGCTTTGGACCGTTGGATTAGGCCTCCTTCGAATCTGTTTCACAAGATGAACGATGAAGAGCTCTTTTGGAGGGCTTCATTTGTTCCCAGAATAAAGAAGTATCCTTTCAGTAGAACTCAAAAGATTGCATTTATGTTCTTGACCAAGGGGCCTCTACCTCTGGCACCTCTTTGGGAAAGGTTTCTGAAGGGGCATGAAGGGTTGTATTCAATCTATGTTCATTCGATACCAACATTTGAACCCAAGTTTCCACCTTCATCCGTTTTTCATGGAAGACAAATCCCAAGCCAAGTAAGTTTTTTTTCTGGATTAGACATCATTGAATTTATGTGCATATTGGATTAATAGAGAAATTATATTATGGGCATTTGAATCTTGTTCTGTATTAACTTGCTTAGGTAGTTTTAAATTGTTGTTTCACTGTAATACTCTCTATATGGACCTCCCTGCTGCTGCAGAGGTTCCAATTTAATGAGTCTCAGAAGTTGAAACAGACTTTACGTCATTAAATGGTTCATTTATATTTTATTGTTTCTTTGCCCTCTTTGCTTTATGTTTGTTAGAATTGTTTTAATTGGTCTTCCAGAATCGTTTGTTCCTTTTGGTGAAATGATTTTTTAATTTTTTTATCATGAGTCAGGAAGTTAATGAACTTGTGAAGGCATCATTTAGAAGAATTCTGTTCAATATCATCATAACTTTTTTTTTTTTTTTGCATAATAATAAATCAAGAAGAAGATTGCACCCCAGGTTTTACATGATAAATATGCCACCAGTGGTGTTAGCACTAATTGCAAGACAGAGTGAAGTTTGAAGCAGTTGTAGCAAACAGCACAAGTGAAATATGTGAAACTTTTGATTCCTACATATTATGGAATGTGGTTTGGTAACATATACCTAATAAGATAAGAGAGACATTGTTCTTGCTATGGTTTTGTTTGATTCACACTTACAAGGAAAAGAAGTGTGAAAATGTTTAGGACAAGACTCTTGAAATTTTCATGTTTTTATGAAAGGGATAGGAAGTTTACTTTCATTTTAATAAAGGAGATGAAGCAGATGATTTAATTGAAAAACCTACGCACTGCAGATTGGGGTGAAGGGAAGCATTACTAATATTTACTGGATTCCTTCTGAGATGAGGGTTCCTTTGAATTTGACGGTCTTGATTTTTAAAAGCTTCAATGAAGAAATGATTAGAAAATGCAAGGATTAGAATTGATATCGTTGAGACAAATGCCATTCAGTTCAAAGTATGACAGTATTATATCAAGTGTTGATCAGTATTCTGGATTTTCTATGTTAAAATTGGATTTTAAGAGAACTAAAGCCTTTTTATTTAATCAATAATATTGCCGAGAATTTTGTTGGGACTTGGGGGAGGCTTTGGTGGTTGATTGAAGGCGTCTTCTTGGGTTGCAATTGCACAAGACGCACTGTATTCAGAGGAATTGTGATAATTTAGAAACAAGAGGAAACCCAGTGTGGAACTTTTTACAATTGAACAAGTGTGGAACTTTTATTAATCGTTCTATCTTTGGAACTGCATCAACCGAGTCTGTTTGGATAGGATCCAAGTAATCCCCGGAACTCAGTGTTGACTCGTCATGTGATGGTGAAGGGGCTGCAGTTTGACTGTCTTTGTGAGTCTAACCATAAATTGGTGATGAATGAAGAATGTCACTGTTTTCTTAAATTATACTTTGGCTCTTATTTCCTTGTTTCTTGAGCATAATCGAGTCATACATCCTTGGTTATTTTAATATTTTCTTACCCTATATAACAATAAAAATATGAATATAAATTCCAGGAAAATGAACTAGAAGGTGTTGAATTTAGCTTAGGAAGATTAGTGCTTTTATAGCTAATTTTGTTCTTTCTGCATTACTTTGTAGTTTAATATTCATCTGTAATTCACCCTGCAGATTGCTGAATGGGGTAAGATGAGTATCTGTGATGCTGAAAGAAGGCTTCTCGCAAATGCATTGCTCGATATATCTAATGAACGGTTCATTCTCCTATCCGAATCCTGCATTCCTCTATATAATTTCACTGTCATCTACAACTACATAATGAAGTCCAAACATAGCTTCATTGGTGCATTTGATGACCATGGTCCATACGGGAGAGGACGATACAATGAAAACATGGCACCTGAGGTGAATATCACCCAGTGGCGAAAAGGTTCTCAGTGGTTTGAGAGTAACCGTAGGCTCGCAGTTAAGATAGTGGAGGATACTACATATTACCCAAAATTTGAAAAATTCTGTAGGCCCCATTGTTATGTTGATGAACACTATTTCCCCACCATGCTAACCATTGAAGCAGCCCATCTCTTAGCAAATAGAAGTCTTACTTGGGTGGACTGGTCAAGAGGTGGAGCTCATCCAGCAACCTTTGGAGGGGCAGATATAACAGAGGAATTTTTCGCAAGGATTTATCAAGGCCAGCTCTGCACTTACAACACTGAACCCTCTTCGACATGTTTTCTTTTCGCGAGAAAATTTGCTCCAAGTGCAATGGAACCTTTGTTACATATTTCACATGAGGTTTTGGGATTCTGACACAAGATATCAACTATTTTTGACCTATGAACATGTTCTATCAGAAGTATTGGTGATAGGATTGCTTACTTGCTTTGTATACTTCTCTTGCAGAGATCTGGTGGAATGCTTTTATTCAGTTTAGCTTGCATCATATTTCATATTTTTGTATTGAATTATAATACATGATTGATTTTTTTTTCTTTTTTCTTTTTTTTTTTCAAATTAACAATTAGTAGTTGTTTGTCCATTATGTATTTTTCATGAGTTGGTGAAAAGGTAGGGGCTGAGAAATAAGGTAGTGGGTTTAGGTTCCTTCAAACATTTAGAAATTGTAAAATTCAGGCATAATTTAGATTAATTTCAGGCATAATTTAGATTAATTTCAGGCATTTTGTTCTTAAATAAACTATAACGAATGGATTATAATGAAGTTTTTAAATTTTTAAGAAATTTATTAATTTATTTTTTTTAAAAATCACTTAATTAAAATATCACAATATTTTATAAAATTCTATTTTAGTCCCTATTATTTTAATTATATATATTATTTAATTTTATATAATTTTAAATATTTATATAATTTAATTTTTCTCAATAAAAATAAAATAAATTTATTAACAGACAACTAAAGAGTTGGACTGACTTTACAAAATATATAATGCTTTAATTAATAAATTTTAAAATAAAAATAAATTTGTAAATTTTTTAAACATTCATATTTTCTTCCAACAATAAACCGTGGCATCCTCTGGACTCTTCAAATATAGATGAAAAGAAAGTAGGCTATAACTTACTTTAAAATCAAATCCACTCAACCTGCCGTGCATATGCAACATTGTGATGGATTTATTTATAATAAATTAAATAGGTATAAAATTTATTTTTTAATATGATGATACTTAAATAATAAAATAAAAATATTTTTACTTTTAGTAACATAAAAATAATATAATTAATAAAGTTAAAAATGTATTCAAATTAAAATAATTTTTATTTTTATAACTAGGTTACACCAAGAAGATAGCAGGAATTAAAAGTTAGTGGGGCTAAATATAAAGAGTCATCAAATGAAATAAATTTGGAGAACCAGTTTTTGGTGCTTAGATATTTAATGTAGATTAAGTGTATTAGCAAAATATTTATATATTTTAATTAATTTTTATCAACAGTACTAATAATAATAAAATAAAAGAATAATTAAAATTATTTGTTGTATATAATAAATCATAACAATGAATAAGTGATGCCAATCTTTGTCAATAAACACATGCCAATCATAAGATAATTTAATTGGTCTTTTTTCACTTTTAAATTAATTAAATATCAAGTTTTAATTTCTCATCTACTTAATTAATGAAATGTAGTATGAATACTTTTATAATATTTTTAGAATAATTTAAATTTAAATAAAAGATTATTTTATTGTGAAAACATAGGCTTATAGGCTAAATTCCAATTTCAAAATTATAATGATTTATATTATTAGATTGTTGATTATTAATAGTAAAATTATGTAACAATTTAAATTTTATAAATATATATATAATTGATTATGTAGAATATTTTAAATTTTATGGTGTTAAAATTTTTTTATAGTAAATTCAAAGATGTAAATATGTGTTTGGTCTATAAAATATATAAGAGTGATGATAAACTTTTTCATTATATTTGCATTATATATCATCCTTGTATATGTTGTTGTATGTATTGAACAATTATAAATTTATTTCATTGAATTTTAAATTTTTTAACTAAATTACTTGTGTTATATTTAAATTTAAATCCACTCAAGACTAATTTTAATATTAAAATTTTCTATATAATTAAATATTATTACAAATAAAAATAAAATTTAATAAAAAATAATGAATTAAAATTTAAAAATCCACATTTAAAAATCATAAAAAAAAGTAGTAATATCAATTGCTAACCAACATTTAAGTTTGTGGCTAATATTAAGATTAACAACTATAAGATTGTTACTATTACGTACCGACATTTACTAAAAAAAATTGTAATAATTTTTAACATCAAAAATTTATTTGATAAATTAAATAAATATAATTTTTTAAGATTATGATAATTAAAAATAAAGATATTAATATTAAATGGTATCTTTATTTTTAATAATATAAAATAATATAATTAGTGAAATTAAAAGGTGTTCAAAAATTTTAATAATTTTACATATTTATAAATAAGTCAGCACATTAATTTAAATTTAATATAAAATTTAAATTTAATGATAAACAAACTTCTTTTTTTTTCATTAATTTAAATTTAGTCTAAGATTTAGAGTTAATGATGTGCAGAGTTTTAAACAATTCTTTTCTAAAATCAGTTATTCCTCATCTAAATTTAATATACTATTAAAATCTTTCAATAATTTCTAGATATCTAACATACTCCGATATAATTAGATCTATTCGAAATTTAATATTATCTTCCTAATTTTTAGAAATACAAATTTAAAAATATTTTTTTAAAAAAAAATATATAGGTAGTAATTCTAAAAGTTATCGTTATTAATTTTAAATTAACTGTTTGGATTGATGGATTAAATTTCAAGTAGTTGAGTTTTGTAATATTATTAAATAATAATTATTATGATATAACTTGTTCAATCACTAAAATTTGAATTGTTTTTATAAAAAAAAGCAATTTTATTATAAATTTAAAGAAAATAATTATGAAAACTACTACTATGTCACGAATTAATTAAAAATCTAGTGAGATGTGAAAAACTATTAAAATTAAATTAATTAAGAAAAATTAAATAAAATTAATTTAAAAATGGTTAATTAAATAAAATTAAATTAATAATTAAAATTATTAGATACAATTAAGTAATATTCCTGCCAAATAATACAAGAAATCCATGTAATATTCTGATTTCAAACATATATAGAAGTTAAATAGAAGTTAGATTTAGCACTCAGCTGTCTTCTTTTAACGTTAATTTTATAGCATATGCGTTGTGACTTGATGTGATTAGGTGGATTCGTTATTGTGGGGGAAATTTTTTGATTTCTTTATTAATATAAATTTTATTTTTATAAAATATATTATTAAATAATTTAATAATAATTTAATTTAAAAAATATATATAATAAAGCATAAATAAAAATAGAATTGAACATTAGTGCTTTATTAATAGATTTATTTTATATTTTTATTAGTTGTAAGTTTTTTTTTTTTTTAGTTTTTAAAATAAGAATATAATTTATTATTTTAGGATATATTTTGCAAATATAATCTATTAATTACAAAGTAACTTAATAATTAAAAATTATTTAAGTTTTAATGAATAAATTTTTTAAAAACATCATTGACACACGAGTGAAATTTACATTAATTATATCTATAATAGTTATAGCATTTTATAATCGGATGATTTTTAAAGATGAAGATATCAAAGAGTTATGTTGTAATCCAATAATATTTAATCCGATGGGACTTAGATTTGTGATTTTGGCTTGCTATGAATATGGTAGTGCTGGAGAGGACTTGCATGTGGTCACTTCTTTGATTTCAGTAAGTTTTAGATCATTTTTGGCACAGTTGGACTGAAATGGTCCACTTTTTAAGTTTTGGTACTCGAGTCTTAGCTCTCCACTCTCCTTCCTCTTTGCTTGGCTTGGTGCTCTCCTTCCTCTTTGCTTGGCTTGGTGCTTTAACGAGGCCTTTTGTGTTTTTTGTTTTGAGTCTAATGAGAAAAGCGGAATTTTTTTGATTAGTTGGTAAAATTTATATATTCAGCATTAGGTTTCGATGATAATCCAAGTCAATCTATTTCTGACCTAACTCCCATGAATGAGGTTTTTAACTATGGACTCTGAGCTCTGTATTATATATACTTAGTTTTTAGTAGTATTTCAAGTCTAATCCTTGGATTGTATGAGGTCTTATGATATGTATATATATATTCCTAATTTGTAAACATTAATTATTTTTAATCAGTATGTATATACATAATTTATATATGCTCTAAAATTTTAGAAATTAAATAATTACGCTTTATAAAATTTAAGATTTTAATAATTACATTTTATAAGTGATTAAATAATTATATTTTTATAAAAAAGTCAAATTGACCATTAAAAATTTTATAGTTTAGATTAAATAATTCACTTTCCATACAATATTTAATATTTTATAAAAATAATTTATGGATTTTAAAGAATGAAAGTTAAAAAATGAATTTAGAATTTGATTGAGACTCATGTGGTATAATTATGTAGTGTTTCTATTAGTGACATAATAATTTTTATAAATATAGAGTAGAATTGGTTAAAAATTTAAAGTATAGGGTTTAATTGGACCCATATCATTAATGTATTAATGGTTAAACATAGTATATTTAATTGAATATTTAAAGTATAAAATTTAATTGATTATTTATAAAATATATTATAGAATTATAAAAATTTATATAATATTTCATAATATAATAAAGGTAAACGTCACATTTAACTATTATCTAATAGTGAATTAAATCCTTAAAAGATTTTTTCGGCACAACTTTTAATTTTAACTTAATTAATTCTACATATTATAATTTTAAAACGATCAAAGTGAATGGTAACTTTATTAAATATTCATTTTTAAAAATATTTTTAAACACTCATAGATTTAGTATGTTAATAAATGTATTAAGTAAATTTAAGAGATTTTATATTTTACTTTTTCTATCCTCAATTTCTATTTAAAAAAAAATTAAAATTAAAAAATTAAGAACACATCCATATTTATTTTAAAAACTCCATTATATAAAATTAAAAACCAAGAATCCTCTAACTACTTGGTGTAATTAAGAACTAGCAAAACCAAGAGATAAAAAAATTAAAACCAACAATAAAATCAATACTAGCCAGCTCATGCACCTCCTTATAATTTGCAGTATCACCAGTGACTTGCATTTTGCACTCTAGAGTACAAGTATTGATTGGACAATACACGGTAGGGCACACTCTCTTAGAGTATCATAATTTTGAGATTCCTCCTTTAAGACTGAATGAGTTTTCCACTTTTTTTTTTTCATGACATTTGTAGAGTGATATTATTATACTTCTAGGTTTATCTAAAAAAGAGAAATATTACAAGATTTGTTTATTGTTTAAGAAGAATGGTGAATATTTAAAAAAAAAAAGGGAGAGCTATTGTATAGGATTGGGTTAAAAGATAGACCTTTAGTTTTTATTTTTTTAAAAAATTATTTATTTGTTTTTTAAATTATTTAAAATAGAAAAATAATATTTTATTTATTAAAAAACTTATTTTATTATTATTTTTTTAATTATGTTAATTAATTAACAATTCTCGTTAGGAAGACGTCAATCAACTGTAACATTCTTCTTTTGAAATTCAAAATAACTCAAGAGATTCTATTAAAACTATTGCAAACTTATCCTTTTTAGTAGTCCAAACGGTTGTGTAACCTAATGTTTATTGCGCATCATTTTTCTGTTTCATGGAATCGCATATTTTATTGCACTAAACATTCGTTTCCACAATCCAAAAAACAAACTATGTGCAGAGAAAACTCACTCGCCTTTTTTACCGCTAATTTCGTTGTGGAGCCCACAATGAGATTACACAACTACCGCGCGATTCTCAAGTGTATTACACGCTCATTCCCCTGAGAGTATCGCCTTTGCTGCAGGCCAACAGTAAAACGGCACTGTATTGACTCTGGTCCAGCTGTCACAAGATCATTTGCCAGTTCCCCATCCATATTTTACAAATTTGTCCCGACCTGGTATTCCACAGTATATAAGTACACTATGAGTGATACCCTTTCTTCTCTAGACGCCATTCCATCGCATTCCAAAATCTCTCATGTCTGCTTTTCAATTTTAAATTTTCAGAAAATCCCTAACCAGACCTTCAAAGAATCAATGGCGATTCTCTCCAAGATTTTTCTCATTGCCATGCTAGCTCTTTTACTCTCTGCGCTTTCTACTTATGCCGCCGCCCCTGAGGCCGCTCCGGCTCCGGCTCCTGCTCCCGCTTCCTCAGCTGGTGTAATCTCTCCTTCTTTTGGCTTCGCTTGCGTTTCAGCTGCCGCAGTCCTCCTCTTTGGCTACATTTTGAAGATATGAGGAATGATTCTGGATGTCTTTGATTTTTGAAATTTACTACTTATTTAGAGTTTATAAATGGATTTAGGGGCGGTTTGGGATTTGATATATTTATATACAGAATATTAGACTATTTAGTACTGAAATTTAACAAATATATAATATGTTCGGTGGTGGTGCACATATAATGATGAATCGACTTATCCTTATATTATAATAAAACCTATTAGATTTATATATGGAGTATTTATATTTATTCTTTCGGTTCGCATTAATTTTTAATTTTTTTTTATTTAAAAGATTATAAATTTAATGAAACCTTTTTAAATTTTTTTTATTTAAAAAATTATAAATTTAATAAAACCTTTTAAGAGTGAGAAAGTTCAATACAAAATTCCATTGAGCTATAAGATTACATCTAAACAATATATCTCTAACAAACTTTTGTACCAAAGTTTGGTTTTATAGTGAGTGTTTCTAGGATGTATATCATGGTTTAAAATTTCAATTTGGCACCATCTTCCATCATTCTTTAACAAAAGGATACAGTGTGCAGCATAAACCTGTTTTTTTGGCACTTTTTTAAGGTGATTTAAGAGTATTTTAGTATTGTGATTATTAATAAGTTAACTTTTATAATTTTAGAAAATAACTCTCTAAATTTTGATTCTGATAAATGCTTTGGTCACTCTATTCATTATTGATATAGTATTCATCAAAAATATATTATGTATTGTTATCATATGCTTGGAATGATAGAAAACTCGCGTAGTCAAGTCTCTTATGACATCTCCTTATTGTCAAAGGATATTATACAGCACATCCAATCGAGATTTCTTATCCACTAGTTGGTACTAGTCAGATTTTTAAGAAATGATAATTTTACATAATAAAAGCAAAATATACATAGAGGTCAAAGTATTCTATCTTTTTACAGTATAAAAACAAAGTATACATAGAGTTTGAATTCTATACACTCTTCTATACTTATCTACTTTGATAACTTACTGGCTTAAGCGTTGGAGTGATTGTTCATAAATGCCAACCACCTCACATTCTCTTTTTGCAGAG
Organism: Manihot esculenta; assembly: GCF_001659605.2. Taxonomy (NCBI): domain Eukaryota; kingdom Viridiplantae; phylum Streptophyta; class Magnoliopsida; order Malpighiales; family Euphorbiaceae; genus Manihot; species Manihot esculenta. Next base: position 4,088,950 of record NC_035163.2, read on the forward strand.
TGAACGTTGGAGTGATTGTTCATAAATGCCAACCACCTCACATTCTCTTTTTACAGAGTGACAAATCATATTCAGCTTCTTTTTCGCCACATCATTTAGTTCCATTGCTGAGATCCCTGTTGAAGCTTTCTGATTCATTTAGGATAAATTCAGCCTAGCCTTTCCATTCACCTCTTTGCTTAGAATTCTCTTTTCATCTCTCATTCTTAAGATGGCTGAAAACTCACGAACTGTTGCAAAGTATGCCCCCCTAATAGGGGAGTCATCTTCTCTTCCACCCTAGTAGTGGATAGGACACTCTTCCCATGGTCAACAAGACAGATCTCAATAATTTGAACAATAAGCAAATAATGCAATATTCAAGCGGTTGCAATATTCAAGCAGCTACAACTAACTCTCAAGCAGTATAAGGTTCGGGAGGACTCATTCATGGCTCCCAAAATAAGTGTAATACCTGGCTAGACTCCGGTATCGAAATTCCTACCGTCCGGTGGAATCTCGGATGTCGGAGACCTCTAGAAGGGTAAAACCATGTTTTCATGAAACGTTTTAATGTTTTTGATGATTTTAAGTAAAGAGGAAATGAGTTTTTGAATAAAAACAACCTTAAGGAAAAACTCAGGTTCGGCCGCCGAAACTCGAAGTTCGGCCGCCGAACATGCATGCGTTTCAGGTGTGCCTTAGGCTCCCGAAGGCATAAGTGAGGGAAGTCCAGGTTCGGCCGCCGAACCTCAAGTTCGGCCGCCGAACATGGCATGCATGCGGAGGCACTTTCGACCCCCGAACGTGGCCTGACCAGCCACTATAAAAGGGTCCCTTAGCCGAAAACGGGCGAGCTTTTCCCCATTTTCGGCCAAGGTGAGTCCTTCCACCATTCCTCACCATCCTTGAGTTCCTTCCTTCCAATCTCTCTTGATTTTCACAAGTTTTTACGTGGTTTTGAAGATTTTCGAGTTTAAAGCAAGTTTTGGAGTTTTGAGGTTCAAGAACTCAAAATCTCCCACCTCCGAGTTTAGGACGTCTCTCTCTCGATCTTCAAGAGGTAAGAGCTGATCTTAAGCTCATTTCATGTTTAAAGTAAGTTTTATGCAAGATCTATGGGGTAGAATGCATGTTTAGCTCATAGTTAGGTTTTTGAGTTAATGTTATGTTTTGAGCAATGTATGTTGGATTTTGTGTTGTTATTGTGTATTGTAGTTGGGGTTTAAGTTAGTTTGAAGCCCCTAGGAGCCAATGTATGTATATTTGCATGTTTTGGTTGAGCTAAATGCATGATTGGAAGTTTTGGAGGCAAATGTGCTTGAAGGAGCCAAGTTTCTGCCCTTTGGCAGAAACCAGGTTCGGCAGCCGAAGGAACTTTCGGCCGCCGAACATACTTTCGGCCGCCGAACATGGCTGGGGAGGCAGGCCTTTCGGCTGCCGAAGTTGCCCTCGAAAAGAGACTTTCGTCTCTGTCTGGGACTTTCGGCCGCCGAAGGTGCCGCCGAACCTGCCTGGGTTTCGGCTCTGGAGGGACTTTTGGCCGCCGAAGGTGCCGCCGAACCTGCCCTGTTCTGCCTTTCTTTGCATGTTTTTGCATGATTATTTTGAGGTGTTTTAGGGGGTTTTGGGGGGATGTTTTTAGAGTAATGTTCTAGTTGTTTGGTCCCTCATCTGAGTCCACCTGTGTAGGTTCGGACCCGAGGAACCGAGGACCCCAGCAGTGAGTTCAGCTGCTTCTGAGTCAGTAAAGCTTCAGCCAGAGGTGAGTGGAATGACTTTTATGCTTTAAATAAATAAATCAGTTTTAGCATGATTCACGCATCATGAATGCCATAAGATATAATAGGATGTTTGCATTAGACTCACGAATATGTTGCATTGCATATTATGTTGATGATGTGGATGAATGTTGAATGATCCTTTAGTCCCCATATGTTATGATGATGATGATACGGTACGGAAGACCAGTGAGGCCCATTCTACGCCCCTGGCACCATGTAAGAGAAAGACCAGTGAGGCCCATTCTACGCCCCTGGCACAGTTGGTCCATGTTATGTTATGTTATGTAAGAGAAAGACCAGTGAGGCCCATTCTACGCCCCTGGCACAGTTGGACCATGTAGGGGACTATTGGTGACAAATTCATCCTTGATGTGATTAGCTGTGATGTGATGCATTTCATGTTACCATGTGTTTTGAATGTTTTATTATTCTGCTCACTGGGCTCTTGTAGCTCACCCCTTTCCCTAATCCCCCAGGATTGCAGGTACGGGCTAGACAGAGAAATCAAGAAGAGTAAAGTCTTGTAATAGTTAGAAAGTGGACATGATAAATTGTAAAATGATGTAAAGTTGTATAGTCATGTTTTGTATAAAGATATTGAGGTTTAGAAGTGTGCTTGACCATAGTTATTGTAATCCCTTTTGATACATGATCTTAATGTTTATGGATGTCTATGTTTAGCCAACTCAACACATGAGTCCACTTGTGTAGGTTCGGACCCGAGGAACCGAGGACCCCAGCAGTGAGTTCAGCTGCTTCTGAGTCAGTAGAGCTTCAGCCAGAGGTGAGTGGAATGACTTTTATGCTTTAAATAAATAAATCAGTTTTAGCATGATTCACGCATCATGAATGCCATAAGATATAATAGGATGTTTGCATTAGACTCACGAATATGTTGCATTGCATATTATGTTGATGATGTGGATGAATGTTGAATGATCCTTTAGTCCCCATATGTTATGATGATGATGATACGGTACGGAAGACCAGTGAGGCCCATTCTACGCCCCTGGCACCATGTAAGAGAAAGACCAGTGAGGTCCATTCTACGCCCCTGGCACAGTTGGTCCATGTTATGTTATGTTATGTAAGAGAAAGACCAGTGAGGCCCATTCTACGCCCCTGGCACAGTTGGACCATGTAGGGGACTATTGGTGACAAATTCATCCTTGATGTGATTAGCTGTGATGTGATGCATTTCATGTTACCATGTGTTTTGAATGTTTTATTATTCTGCTCACTAGGCTCTTGTAGCTCACCCATTTCCCTAATCCCTCAGGATTGCAGGTACGGGCTAGACAGAGAAGTCAAGAAGAGTAAAGTCTTGTAATAGTTAGAAAGTGGACATGATAAATTGTAAAATGATGTAAAGTTGTATAGTCATGTTTTGTATAAAGATATTGAGGTTTAGAAGTGTGCTTGACCATAGTTATTGTAATCCCTTTTGATACATGATCTTAATGTTTATGGATGTCTATGTTTAGCCAACTCAACACATGTATTGCCACCCTTTGGGGGCATTGATGAGATCCCACAAAGGGGTCAAGTTTATGATTATGTATATGTTCAGTGCATGCACAGGTTGAGCTTGGCGTATGATAGAATGCATGAAAGAGAAGTTTTAATTATTATATACGTTGTTGATCATGTATGGGATTAAACAGGTTTACAGGTAGCATGTTTGGCTTGCTATGGGTCCCGGCGGCCTTAAGTCGACCCGGATCCTAGCGCCGGTAGCGGTCCGATTTTCGGGTCGTTACAATAAGGGAGGAAGCATCTTTCAAATTATCAAAGACTCAAACAAAGGCCATTCACACATAACCCAAAGGTAAAACAAAAGTGGAGGATGAGAAATCATCAGATGAGGCTTCAAGAGACATTGATTGGAAGTTGATTTGTGGTATACAAAGGTATCAAAAGGAATTAGAGAAAGATTGTCTGGATGATGCCTCGCTCTTGTCAATGGAAATCCTAATCTGGATGATGCCTCGCTACTGTCAGAGGAAATCCTCACAGAGACCTTTCCTACGAAGTTTAAGCTACCCAGTTTGGACAAATAGGCAACCCCAAGAGCCATCTAGCTATCTGGACTACAATGTAGCTCTAGGATGTCAAAGATTTTGTGTTGTGCCGAGTTTTCCCATCCATCCTCACAAGTTTGACTCAAAAATAGTACTAGGCATCTGAGCCCAGGTTCTATCAATAACTTTACTCAACTTGCTATGATGTTTAAGTTTAAATTTATTACTTCTATACCTCCTAAAAGACTTTCCTCAGACTTTATGGAAAATCTGACAAGGAGAAAGCGATTCTTTAAGAAGTTTTATCTCATGTTTCAATATTGAAGCAATACAAATTGAAGAATTAAGTGATTAAATAGTCTATGAGGCATTGAAGAAAAAGACTCATAACATAAAATTCATAGATTTATTAATCAAGAACCCAGCAACCACTTATTAACAGTTGATGGACAAGGCATAAAAAGTACATATGATTGGATGATGAAGTCCAAGCGCTAAAGGAGGATAAGAGGACAAGTCAAAGTAAAACCAAAAAGCCAAAAAGACAAGGCTATGAAAGAGATCGAAAGAATTATCCCATGCCACTAGGAAGAGAAGACCGAGATAAGTATAGTAATTATACTCTCTTAAATGACTCACGCACATATATTTTTATGTGGATTAGGAAGAATGACAAAGAGGTCAGATGGCCTTACAAACTCAACCCTGATAAAGCCAGCTGGCGGGATAGGAAAAAATATTGTCATTTCCACGGGGATCACGGATACACAATGAAAGAATGCCGATAGTTGAAGGACTGTCAATAGAAATATTGATAAGAGATGACACACTTTGAAAGTTTATCAAGAAAGATGAATAGGATAGTAGACCCAAGTCTAATGTAAGAATACTAGAAAATATTGTTGATATTGAACCCAAAAGGGTTATACATGTGATTGCATGTGGTCCTAACGATTGTAAGGGAAAGAACAAGCGCACCCTTTAAGATGTCTTATCTATAGAGCAAGAACCGTGAACGATATAATAGGTAAAGTTCAGGCCAACAGACAGGGTGACAGAGACTTTACATAATGACTCATTAGTCATAAGCGTTTGATTGAATATGTATGATGTAAGGCGAGTCTTAGTGGACACAGGTAGCTCTGTTAACCTTCTCACTCTATAAGTTTTTAATATATTATGTTTAGATAAAAATAATCTTGTTAAGGTCTCCTACCCGTTAGTAGGACTAGAGAATAAAACTGTGGCACTTCTTGACACCATTAATCTCCTGCTTGTGCTGGGGGATGAGAAGCATAAGTCTGAGTTGCATGTAGAATTTGCAGTGGTAGATATTTCACTTACCTATAATGTAATATTCGGGCGCCGAATTTTAAACTGCCACATGATAGTAATTAATATGTGTGTCTTGTGTTTAAAGTTATCATCTCTAAGGGGATTGGTAATTATTCGAGGCAGCTAAAGTCAGCACGAGAATGCTATAAAGACTCTATAGAAAGTCTAAGAAAAACAACAATGCCAATTAATCTGCTGGAAAAATGAAGCTCTCATACGAAGCTAGAGTTAGCAATCAAGTAAAGAAAATCCTCTTAAAAGTAGATAAAAAAATGCATTTTAGGACTATATTAAGAGGTGTAATAAAAGGTAACTTGGTAAATTTACAAAAATGCAGAATGCATTTTAGGACTATATTAAGAGGTGTAATAAAAGATAACTTGGTAAATTTATAAAAATGCAGAATGACCACTTTTGCATGGTATTAAGAGAATGTAATAAGTACAAACTACCTTTAATTTAATTTTTTATAATAATAGATTATTTTAATTATTTTTATAATATATTTTATTATTTAACATATTAGTGTAGTAATATTGTAATTAATTATAATTAAATGGTATCAATGATAAGTTTATTGATAAATAGTTATCATATTTTTTTTATAAAATTTTATTTATATTGTTTAGATAATTATTAGAAAAACATAGGAGTATTATAAAAAATAAATCAATTATTTACCATTAAAAATGTCACAAATACTATCTAGTTTTAATATTATAAAACTAAAATATGAAATATAATTAAATATTATTTAATTAAAAAAATATGCTATAAATATTTTATCACATTAATTCAAGATCGTTTAGTAAAATATTAAAAAATTAATAACAAAAAGAACTGCACGATAAATACTTAGCGTTATAAAATGACATTACTATACAATTAAATGAGTTGATGATAAAAAAGAATTGCACAATGAATATTTACAGCTATAAAATGAAATTACTATGTAATTAAATGTGTACGGTAAAAAGTATTGTATTATTTATAATTTATTAAAAATAATAGATTAATTAATTAATTAATATAAATATTTAAAGTTATAAAAATTAAGTTTTTATAAAATTTTGTAGGAGCATATTTAAATATTATATCATGTGTTTTATAAAATTTTATTTATATTATATAAATAACTATTAGAAAAAATATATGAATATTATAAATAAAAAAGTATGTTTTTTACTTTTTAAATATAAATATATTTAATTAGTTTTGTTATTTTTTATGATATTTTTTAATTTTTATAATATAATATTAAATATATTTTGTATAAAAGTTAATGTTGTTAATATAAAAATATTTTTATTTTTATATTATATATATTATAAAATGTATTTAATTATATTATTAATATTTAAATAAAAATATTATTAATACTATCTAATTATAATGCTATAAAATTAATATTATATTGTAATTACATATATGATTAATGATTGAAAAAAAACAGTTCAATAAAAATTAAATTAAATTTTTATAATTTTAAATATTTATATTAATTAATTTATTTTTTTAATAAATTACAAATAATTCAATGATATTATACATACTAACAGCAGAATTTTTAAATTATTTCATATTAATATAATAAAATATTTATAATATGATTTTTATAATGAGTAATATTTTATTATATTTTATATTTTAATTTTATAACACTACAATTGAATAGTACTTTGCGACGGTAAATATTTAAAATATTTTTTTATAATTATTCTTTTTTAATAATTATTTATATAATATAATAAAATTTTATAAAAAAATATAATAACTATTTATAATAAACCTATAATTAGTACTAAAATATTACTACATTATTATATTAAAAAAAATAAAAAATAATTAAAATATTTATTATTATAAAAATTATTTTATACATAATATTATTAAACTAATATAATATAAATATATTATTATAATGTATTAATTTTAAAATTTTAAAAAAAATAAATATATATATATTTTTTTAAATAAACCTACTTTATTTTTAATTTTAAATAAAATAAAACAGAAAGATCTAACCGTCCCGTAAATAGTCAAATTCTCATGTAGGTTGTAGACAGTCAAATTCCTATTTGACAAATAGATTTGAGATATTTTTAACACAAACCCAAAAAAACCCGCTCACCATCCTTGTATACAAAAATTTTTATATATTCACCCCACCCCCCATTTTCTCACATCCTCTTTGTCAAAAATAAACCTCTTCTACACCAGCTGTACTCAATCCTAAAAGCAGCCTTCTAACTTTCTTGCTTGAGGTTTTTGGTTTGGCTTCATTCAGAGTCAGACTCCATATTTCCCATAGCTTTCAACCCTCTTGGTCTCTGCATGCATTCAATAATCATCTACTGTTAGTAAGCTCACTCATATAAATAAATAATTTTCATGGATCACAGTAGTCAATATTACTACTACCTTCTTGGAGATCTTCTTCTCTCTCACTTCATACCGTTCTAGCGTTAAATCGCATAGCCATGCCCCTGGACTCACAAGCTGCCAATAAATAATGAAAACAAATTCAAAATTTCAAATCATTAAGGCTAAAGAACAGATGAAACTTAAATCATTTACACCATGGAAATCAGACAAGCACAATTCTGTGTCAGAATGAAATTTTTGCTTTTAATACTGCGAATGCCAGTGTGGTCCATGCTGGAGAAGAATAATAATGGAACCACCAATAATAATTTAAAAAATATACTCAAAATAAAAAAGCAAAAAAAAAAAGAAAGGAGAGCCCTAATGCGCGGAATGTACACGGCAGGCTCAAGGGCTGTACTATTCTGTCGGTTGGAATTGGTTAAGGAAACGCTTGTTAACACGTCTTTGTTTCGTCCCTTAAATCAACCCCGTACACGTGGAATGCTCAAAGGGACGGTTTAATATGCTCTGGACTTTTCCACCGTCGGATTTTCCTCGTGTTAAATTGTCCGGGCCCAACACCAACTCCTACTTGGACCCACATCAGCCGTTTGAAAAACCTCATTGCTTCGATACTTTCCATCCGACTATGACTATAATGCGTGCCAATCTGTTACGTAGATGATGATTCTGGATGGTTGTTAAAAAAAAAAAAAATAGTCACCAGCAAACGAAATTTTAGCGGTCCCCACTTCACCATTTTCATCACGACAGCCATGACAACTGATAAACTATTGACTCGCTAATTAGAATAATTCTAACACCGGTTTTCTGAAGAAATATTTTTTTGCAAATGTTCAAAGTGCAAATCCATATTTAGGTATACATCCACATTTTAACAGCCACGTGTACGTTCCTCTCTAAGCTTTAGTGTACCATTACACGCTTTTCCAGCTTTTCCAGCCTAGGAAGAAGGCCAAAAAGCAGAATAAATTCACGCAAATAATTTTTAATCAAACTCACCCTAAGCTCTCAGATTTATTGCCTACAATTCCTGGTATCCTAAGAAACCGGGTTCTACTCTTAATTAATCTTTTTGATTTAAAGGAAAAAAGGAAAGCTATTATTTCTATTAACCTTGAAACCTTTTCCTCTGGTTGCATCTGATTGAGAGTGTTCAATAGAATAAAACTAATTAAAGAAAATTAGAAACAAGACCTGAATAAGAAAGAGGACTTACATTGAGAGTGCGTTGAATGAACTTGGCCCTTTTCTTGGGTCTCTGCGGCAGCTTTGAACCCTTAAAGGCAATGAAATCCTCCTCTTTCTCTTTGTTGGTTAAAGCAATAACAAACTTGGGGGGCCAAACAGGTGGTGGTGCGGCCTCTCCGCTACCTGAAGACGACCCTCCTTTCTTGCTATCATGCGCTGTCTCGGAAGATGCCCCTGATTTGTTATTATTCTCATGGTTGCTGTTGTGGTGGTGGTGGTTGGTGGTGCTGCCTCTCTTCTCGTGGTGCGCACCTCTGTCCGGTGAAGCAAGGCCTCTCACACCACCGTTACTCTGGCTTCTCATAGCACTTGAATTCTCAGAATTCCTGTCAAATAAAAACAAAGGTAGAATACAAAATCACACAGTTAGATACCACATGTTCCACGAACAACTTGCAGAGCGATGAAAGTAACATCAACTGCTTTGGATTTTTTTTTTTTTCTTTTTTTGGGTAAAAAATTTGCGTTGAGGTGGGTAATTGGGTGAAATTACAACAATAACCTTTGGGGATGATCTGGATCGGTGGGTTGAGTAAGGACTAACTAGAATCTCGACGGCTTTTGCGTAGAAAATGGGGTTGTGCTCCTTTGAGAGTTTTGGCTTGTTTGGTGGACTTGGTGTTCGGCTTTTAAGGATGGTTGTGGTGGTGGTGGTGGTGGTGGTGGTGGTTAGTTTTCTTCGATTGAAAGTTTAGATATTTGAGAGAAAGGAGAGCTGAGATTCTATTTTCATTTCTATTTCAATCCAAAAGCCCAACGTGAAAAGCTGGTTCTTTTAGTACGTTTTTTGGGCCGTTGGATTGAGGTTTTTTCCCATTTGGGGTCAGGATTACGTGTTGAAATTTGGATCGACATGTGAGAAAAAGTGGACCATAATCTATTATTATACGGTGCTAATGCGTTCTGATCAAAGAATCGTTTCGTAGACAGTAGACACGTGGAATGGGGACGGCTGGCCCCATCATCCATGTTTCCTTCTGATTATCCATTCCATGCTGTAAAATAGAAGGAATGAAGAAGAATAAGGAGGAGGGAGATTCGGCCATAATTTAGAATCTAATATTTAGTATTCTAATTTAATATTTAATGATTGAAAAAATAAATTATAAATGTTTGATTAATCACTCAAATTATCTATCTTTTGACTCTTAAAAATTTACAATTTAGTTTTCGGTTTAGGAAAAAGAAATCTAATTGAAAATATTAAAAACAATGAGGGCACTCACTCACTTGCCATGAGCCCAGCTTCTAAGCCATACACGTGTGCCCCCACTTCCACTTTGACCACGACAGGAGGAACAGGAAAACTAGAAGGCACAAGCCTCGTAAATTTACCCGCCTCATATAAACAAACGATATTTGGATTTTAAAAAATCCAACCTTTCGGCTTTCTGTTGTGATAAAATAATACTCTACCAAACTCACAAGCAGAAACGCATAAAATGCCAATCTGAAAACACTGTTCGGGGCAAGTGGAAGTTTCTGAGCAATTCTTTACCGACCGTGTGTGTGGCCTTAAATCCACTTTCCTACTCCCACTTAAAAAATTTCATTGTCAGACCCTTATCACATCAGGATCACGGTTGACTACTTAGCCTCACACAAGTTTAGGTCTTGATGGTAGATCATGAGATAATTGTTTTCCGCCACAATAATTAATTTAACAATTATTAAAATTATCATTTATATTAAAATTTATATAAAATTAATTAAAGTTCATATTATAAATACATATAATACTCCATCTAAATAACAAATTTTATATTACCTTTCTTTCGTTATAAATTAATTTTAAAATTAATAAATTTTATTTTTCAATATATACTAAATAACAGTTATATTAAAAAATTGATAAAATTTTTTTCTTGAAACAGCTAAAAAAAAATAAATTGATCTTTATAAAAATTGTTAGGCTGTTCAATCTCTACGCAATGGCAAAGCTACCCCCCCCGTTCCAAAGTAGACACAGTGAAACACACATCAATCATCAAAGAGACTCATTGACATAAACACTCAAGTCTAATTGTGCCCGCTAATACGACCCAACAAAACAAAGCTGTACTACTAAGCATTTCTTGTTGGATTAAACGATCTCAATTTTGTTTCTTTCCTTGCATCTTGGGATCAAAACCTGACAAATTTTGGATTTGTGAACCTGATGCAAAATTCCTCTACCGATAAATGCATGATCCAACCCGGAAACCAAACTATTTCGTCGGTAACACACTAATGACTTACCCACCAGAAAACCCAAATCCATGGTTTAACGAAAAGTGTTGAAACAGATCGAACAAATCGAACAGATTTTACATGAAAAATCAAAGTGGGTTTAGGGATCTGTACCTGAGAACTCGCTGGTGAGGCGGTGGAGGTGGCGAGGAAGGACGCTGCCGGAGATTCAAATATCCATTGCTTTGATTTGTATTTTTTGTGGAAATTGGTTTATTGGAAGCCTCTTTATCGGCTCTCACGACCCTGCGGTCGACTCGAACAGTGGTTCGATGGACCGGGGCTTTAGAGTCGTCCTTCACTTGGACCTTCATGCACCTGAGACGCTTCCGGTTACCCCACTGCAATACAAAATTCGACGTCGTTTGCTTGGTGGTCTCTGAAACGACTCTTAACAACCCATCGTCTCCGTTTTTGTGGGTATTATTGGGGTTAACTTTATTATTGCTTTTCAAAGCGTCCTTTTCCATCTTCTGTTGCACACCTGTCCCATCCCACCAAAGGAAAAAAAAAATTTTACAAATTAAAAAAAAATCCATAAAACAACCGTTTAGTGTTTTTTTTTTTTTTTCCTCAACAAAAGCAGGCTTCAGAAATTAAAGTACCTTCCTTGCAACTTCAAGGAGAATACAAAAATCCAAATAAATCATATAAATTAAAAATAGGAAGAACTGTATTGACAAAAAAAGAAAAAGGAAGAACTGCAGCAGATATGAATCGGACGGCTGTGCTCTTTTGGATGAAAAAATTACAGTGGCTATAAATAAGATGGGGAGAGAAAAAATGAAACCAACGAGAAACTTCACTGAAACGAGATAAGTACTCTGAAATGGATCCGCAACATTTTCCAGTGGTTTTACTATGCCACAGAACAGACCCTGCAGGAAATTTTTCGAGAGCTGTGCTTGGTTGCCGAGAAAATTTAGAAGATGAAAATTAAGAAAAAGCCAACCTTGATTTCTCATCTATTCGTTTCCAGAAACAGAAGGAAACTTCAAATTCCACTTAAATCATTGCCTAGAATCGATACGCTCCCTCTATGAAGTAGGAATGCTTTTGGGACCAGAGCGACATGTACAATTATTTCATTCGGCCACAGTTTTCTCCGAAACCAAACGAGGGTCATTGGTAGTCGGAAGGAATTCCGAAGAACATAAGTAAAGCAGAGTAGTGAAGCATGAATAACGAAAAGACGATATTAAAATCCAGAGTCCAAAAAATAATTGGTCGAAAATAGATAAGATGCCCTTGAAATTGAAATTCTTTAAAGAAAAATGGCAGCCCCAGATTTTTTAAAGATAAATAATCTCAAAACCGAATCGGAAGACAGAAGAAGAGACGGAGATGGATAATTGAGGATCCCCGAAGAGGAAAATTGAAGCATTACCTGAAGCTTCGAGTCGTGGAAGAAATCTGCGATTCTCAATTGAATTTATGCCCGTGAAAGCTGATTTTCTGAAACGCTGAAGATCGCAAAGGAAACAAGGCAGAAATGTTTAGAGGCTCCTTCTTAGCAAGCCAAGCACAGAGCAGGAGAGAGAGAGAGAGAGAGAGAGAGAGAGAGAGATTTCTTATAAACTGTAAAACTGTGATAAAAAGATCTAATCCATAGCTAGAGTGCAAAATCCAAACTCGAGTTCAATGATTTTGATGGCGGACAATGACTTACATGAGTATGTTACTCAGATTTTGTCATTACGAAGACAAATTTAGCTTGGTTAAGTCCTCAGGCAACGCAATATGCAAATCTATCTTAGATTTCAGCTGAATGTTGACATTCCAAAGCTTAAATCCTCGACTCTCATGTCAGATTCCGATCTCTGTATATCCAGATACTGACGCTCGTAATCGATAATCTGCAAGGAAATGGACCAGTTTCCCTCTATCGCTGCGCAAGTCTTGAAAATGTATCTGCAAAATAAGAAACAAACCAAAAAACCATCATTTGAGAGGATAAGTCGCTCAAAATCTACAGAAAAGAGAACTCTGTTTCAACTTTCGAACCTGCAAAACTCAAATTCTGTGACCATCCATCTACAAATCTCAATGGAATTTGGCTAATTTTCGCAAGTTACAATCCCCAACAAGTAGAAATTCCTTGCGCAATCAGCTTCAAATCCCGCAAATGTACCTATTAAACTAGAAATGAGAAAAACAAAACATCCGGTTATGTATTCAAATTTTGTTACGCAACACCAAGACGATCAAATTCTGTTTCTTAATTACACACCTAAGTTATCTCTCTCTGTCTCTCTACTAACTCCAGATACTCAACATTGATTTGTTCAATTCTGGAAAAATTTGACCAAAATCTCTCTATTTGGTTACCGAGAAAGGGAAGAAGAAAGAGCAAGAAAATTGGAAGAGAAAACCAGAGAGAGAACAGAGAACCACCAATACTGCAAAGAGCTTCTTTCTTAACAAAACGAAATGCCCTCCCCTCTTCAAACCCAAACCTTATAACCCATCTAGCTCTCCGTTACATCCAATCGTTCAACACCAACCATTTCTGACCGTTGATCTAGGTGTCCAACCGTCAGTATTACTCCTACTTTCAACCGTCCAGTCCGTCCATTTGTGCCCCGTTAACGGCGTCTTTCTGTAGCACTCGTTTGTTTTGTCCTTAATGTCTTCTAAAGCATGCCTCACGGCAGTCTAACGGAATCTTCAAAAGAACTATAATAGAAAAAAGTTGTGTTCTTATTGTTATTGTACTTTCTAGTTTTATTTTATATTTATCATTATATTAACATTTACTATTTAAATTAATTAAAATTTATATAAAATTTAAATTTTTAATTTTTTTTTGTAAAATTTGAATTTTTTAGTCCTTATATTAAATTTCAATGCATAAAATTTTGTAATAAAATTATTAAAAATATAAGTTATATTTTTTATAAAAAAATGACTTCTATAAAAATTGTTCTATTCATTTTAGAATATTAACTAAAAATAGCAAATTTAGATTTTCTAAAAAATTAGATAGTATTCTGAAATTTACAATTTATAATCTACAATATATAAAAGTGGGTATGAGAAAATAATAAAATTGTCAAAAATATTTGCAATTACATTTACATATTATAAATGACCCCCAATTTTAAATGGATAAAAAATAATATGGAGATTTACTATTTTTCAAAAAATATTAATTTGAATGATTAAATTGATTTTATATTTAAATTCAGATTGTTTAAAGAATTCTTTCAAAATTATATTAATTAATTTTATTATAATTTAAACCAAAAAAATTACTGAAAATAATTAATCAAAATAAAATTTTCTTTCTTCAATATTTAAGCTAAAAATGGTATTTTAATTAAAAGACCTATGAATTTGTCCGTTAATAATTTTAGCGACAATAATAGGCTTAATAATAATGTTTTACAACAAAAATTTATATACAAATTAAATACCTAAAAATAATTAATTTCTAATTTTATAGTATTTAATGCAAAATATACTGTAATTTATATTTAAAATTGTATTATAATATATAATTTAAAAAATTAATAATTATTGATATTGTTCACATCATAGTTTTTCAGGTATAAATATATAAAATACGAAAAATATCGGATGGATTAATTTAGCAACAACCTCTCTTATGCTTAAATCAGTATGTGAGATGAGTAAATTATGAAATTGACCGTTGGATATGAAATCTCATTATATAAAAATAATATTATGATATAAATAATATCTCATTGTGATTAAAATTCTACTACTTTTTGATGAGTTGTATGGTATATAAATAATTGACATGATTTGTGTTATTGAGACTTATATTTAATATATTTTAATATTAATTTAAATGAGTAGTCTTTCCTACAATGATCGAATCTTTAGGTTTGATATCAAAAAATACATTTTAGATTTCAACACTTTAATCATTCAAAGTTTGAATTGCTTTAAAACTTTTTGCAAATCGAACAATTTAGGATTGTCATAATCTTAAAAAAAAATTAGGCGAGATGTTGCTTTTAAGATTTTAAGTAAAAATTTTCTTTGAAAATTAAAGTCAAATATTGCCTATTCTTGCCTCCACAAAATGTAAATGGTGATTTATTGTCACCTATATGGGCGGAAAGTTGCCTGAGTGGGCATTTAAAGTGCTTCAATTGGGCGGGAAGCCGTTAAAAAAGGAATTCTAAGTCGCCTAAGTGGCTAATAGCTTGCTTGAAAGGGCGCTCTTACGTCGTCTAGATGCGCTTTTATGTTACCTAAATGGGCAATAGTTTGCCTAGACAGAAGCTCTTTTATCGTCTAAGGGTGCTCTTACATCGCCTAAGGGTGCTCTTATATCGCCTAAGTGGGCAATAGTTTACTTGAAACGACCTCTTACGTCAACTATGGGCACTCTTATATCGCCTAAGTGGGTAATAGCTTGCCTGGAAGGCGCTCTTACATCACTTATGGATGCACTTATATCGCTTAAGTGAGCAATAGTTTACTTGAAATGATACTCTTACGTCGCCTAGGGGTGCTCTTACATCGCCTAAGTGGGCTATAATTTCTCTAAAATAGGGCTCTTACATTACCTAAGGGAGCAATAAGTCGCTTAAATTTAAGTAAAAGTCTTTTCAATATATGTATGAAGCGTGCCATCACTTCACAGTTGTATCATTTTTATATGTGACATAATCTCTTAAAGCTTATTTGCAAAATTAATTATTGTAAAAAATATAAAATTATAAAAATTGAATTGGTACGAGATAACCCATAATCACAATATGGTTCTGAAGTTAATGCAGAGTTTAAATAAAAGCAGAAAAAAGATATAAAAATGAAAAGTGATTATTGTGTATCGCTTATTGTTAGGCACATAAGATTATTTGATTGATGTGTATAAATATCACCATTTTACAATAAAATAATCCATAATTTTTTTTTAATAAAAATCTAATTAAGTAATTAACATTATGGTAAATTTTATAATTTTTTATTTAAAAAAAAACTTAATAAAGCACCAATATCAATGGATGTTCATGCTGTTCTTCATGGCTCTGAATTTTTTGCAATAATGAAAAGCAGCCCGTGTCGATTCCTCAGTAAGCACCGTTGTCGACTCGGCTCATCCGGTCTGGTCTCCTCCGCTGTACGGTTGGATCAAGGCGAACATTAACACCTCTTTAAGCTTGCAACGAGGTTCGGTAGGCTTTGGTTGTGTAATCTGGAATGATGATGGGAGTTTTGTGGTTGCTAGAGCAGGCTCTTTTTATAGCTAGATGGATGCAAAGTGTGCTGAAGCTATGGTATTTCGGGAAGCATTGAGCTGGTTAAAGAGTGTGAATGGATCGAGTCCTGTTCGAATTGGATGCTTGAGTACTTGTAATATCGGTTAATTATGCTTTGTTGTATGATTTATCGTCTTTTGGCCTTTTGGTTCAAGATTGTAAACTGCTTCTATCTAGTTATGAGGAAGCAAAGTATGTTTTTGTTCATAGATCTGTGAATGATATCGTTCATGTTCTAGCAATATCGGCTCATTCTGAGTCAGGTCAAGGAGTTTGGGTTGATGTCCCTCCTCCTTATATTGTTTCTCTGTTCTCTTTGAATTAATGAAGTTTTATTGTCATTTCAAAGAAAAAAAAAGGTCTTGAGAGATTTAAAATTAATATTGTATTAAAATATTTATACATGTCATTTAACATCGGATTAGCGATGACATAATTCTGTCGCTAATTTAGCGATAGACGCCAATTTCAGTCGCAGGAATTTAGTGATAAAGATATAAAAAGAGAATAAATCCATCACAAATCTATTGCAGAAGCTTTTTTCAACGAAGAAAACTTTCATTGTAAAAGCCCAAATTTCTTATAATGATCAACTTATTTAGTTGGATATTACAAATCACAAACTATTTACTTGTTTGATCATAATCTACTTTAAATAATAAAAAAATAGTGTAATACCCGGCTAGACTCCGGTATCGGAATTCCTACCGTCCGGTTGAATCTCGGATGTCGGAGACCTCTAGGAGGGTAAAACCATGTTTTCATAAAATGTTTTAATGTATTTTATGGTTTTAAGCAGAAAGGAAATTGAGTTTTTAATAAAAAAGACCAAGGAGACATTTCCAGGTTTGGCCGTCGAACCCCAAGTTCGGCCGCCGAACGTGGGATGGTTTTGGAGGGCAAGTTAGGCTTCCGAAAGTTTCAAAGGTTCGGCCGCCGAACCTCATGTTCGGCCGCCGAACCTGCATGATTTTTGGAGGCACTTTAGGCTGCCGAAAGGTGGTCTGCCAGCCCTATATAAGAGCTCCATGGCCAAAACGGGCGAGTTTTCTCCCCATCTTCGGCCACGGTGAGTTCTTGCTCTCCCATGGTTCATTTTAGACGTTTTTCCTTCGATCTTTCATGTTTTAACAAGCTTTATGTTGATTTGAAGATATTTGAACAAAAGAGTGAGTTTTGGAAGCTTGGAGACCAAAGAGTTGAGATCTCTCCCATCTCCAAGTTGGATCGTCTCTCCTCTCGTTCTTCAAGAGGTAAGAGTAGATCCATAGTTCCTTTAATGTTTTAAGTAAGTTTTATGAAGATTTATGGGGTAGAAATGCATGTATAGGTTATGTTGAGTTTATGGGTTTACTTTGTGTTTATGAGCAATGTATGTTGGATATGCTTGTTTGATGTGTTGTAGATGGGGTTTAGGATAGTTTGAAGCCCCTAGGAGCTTGTATGCTTGAGTATGCATGTTGTAGAATAGGAAAATGCATGATTGAATGAGTTGGGAGGCGTTTATGCATGTTGAGCTGAGTTTCTGCCCTTTAGGAAGAACTCAGGTTCGGCAGCCGAAGGCTCTTTCGGCCGCCGAACCTGCCTTTGGTAGCATGAATCGGCTGCCGAGCCCTGCCCCCGAAAGTGGACTTTCGACTCTAGAAGGGAGTTTCGGCCGCCGAAGGTGCCGCCGAACATGCATGAGTTTCGTCTCTGGAGGGAACCTTCGGCCGCTGAAAGTGCCGCCGAAGGTGCATGACTTTCGGCTCTGGAGGGCCTTTCGGCCGCCGAACCTGCCGCCGAAAGTGCCTTGTTCAACCCTCCTTTGCATGATTTCTATGATTGTTTTAAGGTGTTTTAGGGGGTTTTTGGGGAGTATTTTAGAGTCATGTTCATGAATGTTTGGTCCCTAATTTGAGTCCACCTGTGTAGGTTCGGACCCGAGGAACCGAGGACCCCAGCAGTGAGTCTGTTAGAGCTTCTGTAACGACCCAAAAATCGGACCGCTACCGGCGCTAGGATCCAGATCGGCTTAAGGCCGCCGGGACCCGTAGCAAGCCTGACATGCAACCTGTAAACCTGTTTAATCCCATACATGATCAACAACATACATAAAAATTTAAAACTTTTCTTTCATACATTCTATCTTACACCAAACTCAACCTGTCGTATCACTGAACTTATACATAATCATAAACTTGACCCCTCTGTGGGATCTCATCAATGCCCCCAATGGGTGGCATAACAAGTGTTGAGTTGGCTAAACATGGGCATCAATAACATTAAGATCATGTTTCAAAAAGGGATTACATTATACTATGGTCAAGCACACTTCTAACCTCAATATCGTTACATTACATGTCTATACATCATTATACAATTTGTCATGTCCACACTCTAACTATTACATACGTATGACTTCATTACTCTTCTTGACTTCTCTGTCTAACCCGTACCTGCAAACCTAGGGAATTTGGGAGAGGGGTGAGCTACTAGAGCCCAGTGAGCAGAATAGTAAAGCATTTAAAATATATGATAACATGAAATGCATCACATCACAACTAATCATATCAAGGATGAACTTGTCACCATTTAGCCCTCTACATAATCCAATCATGCCAGGGGCGTAGTGCAGGCCACACCTGGTCTTTCTCTTATACATAACATAACATAACATACATATTCCGTGGTGCCGGGGGCGTAGTGCAGGCCACGTCCGGTCTTTCTCTTACATAGTGCCAGGGGCGTAGTGCAGGCCACATCTGGACTTCCATATCATATCATCATGTCATAACATATGAGGGCTAATGGATCATTCAACATTCATCCACATCAACAATATTTTATGCAATCCAACATATTCGTGATTTCTAATGCAAGCAACCTAAAATATCACATGGCATCCATGATGCATGAACATGCTCAAAACTGATTTATTTATTTAAAAGCATAAGAGTTATTCCACTCACCTCAGGCTAGCTCTGACACTGACTGAAGCAGCTGACTCACTGCTGGGGTCCTCGGTTCCTCAGGTCCGAACCTACACAGGTGGACTCAAATGAGGGACCAACATACTATAACATAACTCTAAAAACATCCCCCAAAAACCTTCTAAAACTCCTCAAAACATTCATGCAAAACATGCAAAGGAAGGCTGGACAGGGCACTTTCGGCGGCAGGTTCGGCGGCCGAAAGTCCCTCCAGAGCCGAAAGTCAGGCAGGTTCGGCGGCACCTTCGGCGGTCGAAACTCCCAGACAGAGGCGAAACTCATGCATGTTCGGCGGCACTTTCGGCGGCCGAAACTCCCAGACAGAGACGAAAGTCTCCTTTCGGGGGCAAGCTTCGGCAGCCGAAGGCTGCCTCCACAAGAGGGTTCGGCGGCCGAAAGTCCCTTCGGCTGCCGAACCTGGTTTCTCCCAAAGGGCAGAAACTAGGTTCAAACATGCACAAATGCCTCCAAACTCAAACTAACATGCATTTAGCACAACCAAAACATGCATACAAGCTCCTAGGGGTCTCAAACTACCTTAAACCCCAACTACAACACATCAAACACACATTACAAGCCACATTGTTCATGAACATACATTTATACCCATAAACATAACTAAAACCTAAACATGTATTCTACCCCCATGAACTTCATAAAACTTGCTTAAAACATAATATAAGCTAGAGATCGACTCTTACCTCTTGAAGACCGAGAGTAGAGGCGACCAAACTTGGAGTTGGGAGAGATTTGAGTTCTTGAACCTCAAAGTTCCAAAACTTTGCTCAAAAGCTCAAATCTTCAAAACAACGTTAAAACAAATGAAAAACTTGAAAGATCTAGAGGAAAAACATCAAAGATCGGTGAGGGACGGCGGAGAGCTCACCTTGGCCGAAAATGGGAAAAAGCTCGCCCGTTTTCGGCTAAGGGACCCTTTTATAGTGGCTGTCCAGGCCACGTTCGGGGGCCGAATGTGCCTCCGCATGCATGCCATGTTCGGCGGCCGAACTTGAGGTTCGGCGGCTGAACCTGGACTTCCCTCACTTATGCCTTCGGGGGCCTAAGGCTCACCCGAAACGCATGCATGTTCGGCGGCCGAACTTTCAGTTTCGACGATTGAACCTGAGCTTTCCTCCAAGGTTGTTCTTATGCAAAAACACATTCCCTTTTTTACTTAAAATCATCAAAAGCATTAAAACATTTCATAAAAACATGGTTTTACCCATCTAGAGGTCTCCGACATCCGAGATTCCACCGGACGGTAGGAATTCCGATACCGGAGTCTAGCCGGGTATTACATTCTCCCCCTCTTAAGAACATTCGTCCCCGAATGTTCCTCAACTAACACATAGCATGGCATACACATATCATACACATAAAACACATGAAACATATAAGAAACTAACCTTAGAAAAGATAAGGGTATTGCTGGAGCATGGACTCCCGTGTCTCCCAGGTGCACTCTTCCATATTGTGGTGGTTCCATAGGACTTTCACCATCGGGATTTCCTTGTTTCTCAGCTTTCTGATCTGGGTGTCTATGATCCGCACTGGCTGCTCAACATAGGTGAGATCCTCTTGGATCTCCACATCAGGCTCACTAAGAACCTTGCCCGGATCTGACACAAATTTCCTCAACATTGAAACATGGAAAACCGGATGGATTCTTGCCATTGAAGCAGGCAAATCTAGCTTGTACGACACATTCCCAATCTTCTGCAAGATTTCAAAGGGTCTGATGTATCGTGGAGCTAGTTTACCTTTCTTCCCAAAACGAATCACCCCTTTCATTGGAGACACCTTGAGCAATACCAGATCCCCCTCCTGAAACTTTACCTGTCTTCTGCGGATGTCTGTATAACTCTTCTGTCTGCTTGCAGCAGTCTTGATTCTCTCTCTGATTATGGGTACCACCCTGCTGGTGATCTCTACTAGCTCAGGCCCTGCCAAGGCCTTTTCTCCAACTTCCTCCCAGCAAACAGGTGACCTGCACTTCCTCCCATATAAAGCTTCATATGGAGCCATCCCGATGCTAGCATGATGGCTGTTATTGTAGGCAAACTCCACCAAAGGTAGATGCTGCCTCCAAGAACCGCCAAAGTCCAGCACACACATTCTAAGCATATCCTCGATAGTCTGGATGGTCCTTTCGGACTGTCCGTCCATCTGGGGTTGGAAGGCAGTACTGAAATCCAATCTAGTACCCATGGCATTCTGCAGACTCCGCCAAAACCTGGAGGTGAACTGGGGCCCTCTATCCGACACTATCGAAATCGGAACCCCATGTGATTAACTAGACTTACAAGAAAGAGAACGTGAGGTGATGGGTGTCTACTGCAGACACTCCGACACTCAAGTTAGTAAACTAGAAAATTTGGCGAATGTAGAACTTTGAGATTAGTTGTGTAAGAGAATAGCATACCTTTGTCTCTAAAATTGTTTCCCTTTTATACTGTAAGAAGATGGAGATAAATATAGTATTTCCTGATAATCCGGCGATGATGTGGTTGGCTGCTTGATAAGGGATCTAGCCAGCAAATAGGTCGGTAATCCCGCAATCAAGGCGTAATGGGAATATGCTAGATTGTAACTGTTAACAGTAACTTCCTTATGGAACTTTGTCTTGTAGCTGAAAGGACGAGTCTTGATGAACTAAACTGACCTGAGGTGGACTTCACTCGAGGTCAACCTGAAGTGTTTGGTTCTTCTTTTCTCTCGGTTCCGAACACCATAGTCGTCCAGACCTTCCTTTCTATGGGTGGAACCGGTATTGGTTTATCAAATCCTTACTATGTGGCCTTGTCTTATGGTGACAGCTCACTGCCTACCTTTAGTGATTGTTGTATGATATCATAGGTCCCCCTACTAGTCTTTGATTCTTTAGATTCGAAGGTGACAATTGTCTTCATGATCTGAGGCATGTGCCTTATTTAGGTTACCTTTCATTCTCGCATCACTTTTCCTTCTCTAGTGGTCTGGTTGCGAAATATGTCACGGTCCTAGAGTGTAAAACATACTGACCATGCGGCCTTAGTTTATTCCGTCAGACCAAGTCAGCCTCTATCCAAGCTGAGCGGATGATGTTCTTGCTTTCTTCTTACTTACCCTGTCGACTAGTCAGGTCCAAGATCTTATTTGGCAGAAAATTATCCGAGTGATACAGTAATGCCTTGACGAGTTTTCGGGCTTTCAATAGCCCAAACCAGCCTTGGGGATCTTTTAGGAATTTTTTAGGTCTTGCCATTTTCTTGGCATTTTCCAGCTCTGACGGGCTTCCATGCTTTTTTTAGCCTGTGCGAGCTTCTTGGTCTTTTCCAAGCCTGACGGGCTTCCGTGCATTTTTTCAACCCTGATGAGGTTCCAAGCATTTTCTAGCCCGTGCGAGCTCCTTAGTGTAATATCCGGCTAGACTCCGGTATCAGAATTCCTACCGTCCGGTGGAATCTAGGATGTCGGAAGCCTCTAGTAGGGTAGAAACATGTTTTCATAAAATGTTTTAATGTTTTTCATGGTTTTAAGTAAAAAGGAAAATGCGTTTTGTATGAAAACAACATTGGAGGAAAACACAGGTTCGGCCGCCGAACATGCATGCATTTCGGGTGTGCCTTAGGCCCCCGAAGGCATAAGTGAGGGGAGTCCAGGTTCGGCCGCCGAACCTCAAGTTCGGCCGCCGAACATGGCATGCATGCGGAGGCACGTTCGGCCCCCGAACGTGGCCTGGCCAGCCACTATAAAAGGGTCCCTTAGCCGAAAACGGGCGAGCTTTTCTCCCCATTGTCGGCCAAGGTGAGCTCTCCGCCGTCCCTCACCAATCTTTGAATTCTTCCTTCAGATCTTTCAAGATTTTCATGAGTTTTTGCTTTGTTTTGAAGATTTTCAAGTTTTGAGTAAGTTTTGGTGCTTTGAGGTTCAAGGAAACTCAACCCCTCCCATCTCCGAGTTTAGGTCGTCTCTCTCTCGATCTCCATGAGGTAAGAGCCGATCTTAAGCTCATTGCATGTTTTAAGTAAGTTTTAAGTAGATCTATGGGGTAGAATGCATGTTTAGCTCATGGTTAGGTTTATGGGTTTAATATGTGTTTATGAATAATGTGAGTTGCTTGATGTGTTGTAGATGGGGTTTAAGGTAGTTTGAATCCCCTAGGAGCTTGTATGCTTGTGTATTTGTGTGGTAGAATAAGTTTATGCATGATTGGAAAGTTTTGGAGGCAAATGTGCATTGAAGAGCCGAGTTTCTGCCACTATGGGAGAAACCAGGTTCAGCAGCCGAAGGAACTTTCGGCCGTCGAACACGCTTGTGGAGGTAGCCTTCGGCTGCCGAAGCTTGCCCCCGAAAGGAGACTTTCGTCTCTGTCTGGGAGTTTCGGCCGCCGAAAGTGCCGCCGAACATGCATGAGTTTCGCCTCTGTCTGGGAGTTTCGGCCGCCGAAGGTGCCGCCGAACCTGCCTGACTTTCGGCTCTGGAGGGACTTTCGGCCGCCGAACCTGCCGCCGAAAGTGCCCTGTCCAGCCTTCCTTTGCATGTTTTTGCATGGATGTTTTGAGGAGTTTTAGAGGGTTTTGGGGGGATGTTTTCAGAGTTATGTTCTAGTTGTTTGGTCCCTCATTTGAGTCCACCTGTGTAGGTTCGGACCCGAGGAACCGAGGACCTCAGCAGTGAGTCAGCTGCTTCAGTCAGTGTCAGAGCTAGCCAGAGGTGAGTAGAATAACTCTTTATGTTTTAAGAAAATAAATCAGTTTTGAGCATGTTCATGCATCACGGATGCCATGTGATATTTTAGGTTGTTTGCATTAGAAATCACGAATATGTTGCATTGCATAATATGTTGTTGATGTGGATGAATGTTGAATGATCCATTAGCCCTCATATGTTATGACGTGATGATATGATATGGAAGTCCAAGTGTGGCCTGCACTACGCCTCTAGCACTATGTAAGAGAAAGACCGGATGTGGCCTGCACTACGCCCCCGGCACCATTGGTTATGTATGTTATGTTATGTATAAGAGAAAGACCAGGTGTGGCCTGCACTATGCCCCTGGCATGATTGGAATATGTAGAGGGCTAAATGGTGACAAGTTCATCCTTGATATGATTAGTTGTGATGTGATGCATTTCATGATAGCATGTGTTTTAAATGCTTTA
The DNA here is from genome assembly GCF_001659605.2 of Manihot esculenta. Taxonomy (NCBI): domain Eukaryota; kingdom Viridiplantae; phylum Streptophyta; class Magnoliopsida; order Malpighiales; family Euphorbiaceae; genus Manihot; species Manihot esculenta. The sequence continues at coordinate 4,113,290 of NC_035163.2, forward strand.
TTATTCTGCTCACTGGGCTCTAGTAGCTCACCCCTCTCCCAATTTCCCCAGGTTTGCAGGTACAGGGTAGACCAGGAGGTCAGCAAGAGTATTGAAGTCTTTTGTATGTAATAGATAGAATGTGGACATGATAAAAATGTAAAGTTATGAATAGTTATGTAATGTATTGATATTGAGGATTAGAGGTTGTGCTTGACCTATGTGTAAGGTATCCCTTTTAATGCATGATCCTAGATCTTTTATGATGTGTATGTAAACCAACTCAACATATGTTGTATTTGCCCATTGGGGCATTGATGAGATCCCACAGTGAGGTCGATGTTTATGATATGTCTATGTTTAGTACATGCACAGGTTGAGTTTGGTGTTTGAATGAAAGAAAAGTTTTAATTTTTATGTATGTTGTTGATCATGTATGGGATTAAACAGGTTTACAGGTTACATGTCAGACTTGCTACGGGTTCCAGCAGCCTTAAGCCGACCTGGATCCTAGCGCCGGTAGCGGTCCGATTTTCGGGTCGTTATAGAATGGTATTAGAGCCCTAGGTTCATATGGTCGGACCTAGAGTGTCGGGCTCATAGATGTTATAGAAGGTCAAGCACAATAGGAAAGGTCATGTCCACTAGGATAGGATGTGGAGTCCTGTCTTGTATGATGATGTGAAATGCCGTGATTATATACATGTGCATTAATGCTATGATGTGAATGATATGTATGTGATGCGGGTTCATGTGTGCCCACATGAACCATATGATGCTAACGTTTATGTGATGTGTACTGTTTTTCAGAAAACAGAATGAGAGGAACTCGTCGATCTGCACGATTGACTGGAGTGCCACATGAGGATGAGGGCACGAGTGCCCGTCCTCCTACATTGCCTAGGGCAATGTCTAGTAGGTCTAACAGAGAAAGAGCAGTAAGAGACCCTAGAAGGTCTCTGGATCTGGGTAGAAGCAGTTCAGTGAGGGGAACAGTTCAGGGAGGAATGTCAGAGGACATGGGGGATGATATGGATGTAGAGCAGAGGAGGGATGGCAGTCTGGGAGTTAGCATGTCAGAAGAGGGAATGAGAGAGTCCCAAGGAGGCACTCAGGCCTCGGGATTTGTTCAGCCACCCCACTACCCACACTTCTCACAAAATCCCGGATATTCGATGGGAGGTACATCGGATTACCCTAGCTTCACCCCTTATCCCACACAGATGCCATACCCACCCTACTACCCACCATATTCACAATACCCAATGTATCCACCCCCACCTTACTATCCAAATCCAGCAAACCCTACCTCAGAAAATGTTGCACCTCCTCCACCATCAGCAGAACCCACAGTTCCAACAACCCATATGCCTAAGCCTAGCTCATCTGGTGGGAGCAAGGTCAAGATGACCGACTATATGAAGCTGGGTGCTCCCCAGTTTGAAACCGGAGATGACCCGTTTGTGTACCTTGAGAGGGTCAAAACAATTACAGATGAGATAGGGGCAGATGACAGTAGAGCCATTCAGATGGCTGGGTTCACATTAAAATGCAAAAAGGCCCGTGAGTGGTTTAAGAACTATGTGAGCCCGAGGTTGGACAGCCTATTGTGGGAGGAGTTTGCAAATGAATTTGCAGGATGGGCTTTTCCTGACAGTTCAAGAGAATTGAAGATGATTGAGTTTGAACAGTTAAGGCAGACAGAGGAAATGAGTGTAGAGGAGTACACCGACAGATTCTTGGAGCTGTTGCCGTTTGCAGGGCAAACTCTTGACACAGACCAGAAGAAGTCAAGGAGGTATATCATGAAACTTCACTCCAGGTATTCCTCCTTGATCCAGTCCGCAGATAGGGAGAGCTTCCATGCCATAGTGGATATGGCTAGGAGGATGGAGGCTAGTGCTATCATCGAGGGGAAAGTCAAGCAGTCAGTGGCACAGCCTTCTGGTTCTAAGACTCCAGGCTCTTCTTCTCTGAGTGCAGCAGCTTCAGGTAGTAAAAAGTGGGACAGAGGCTGACTCGCGGTTGTCGAAGCCGGTCAAAAATAACCTTCCTGGTTATCAACAATTTTACAACTGCAGATAGTGGTGAAAGGATCGAATCCACAGAGAATTGATTACCTATTTATTTTTCTCAACAAGACCAATAAAATGAACTGAAATAAATTAAAGATGAGATAAAAGACTGAAAGTGGGATCAAATGAGATAAACTGGAAACAGAATAAAAATAAATTGCAATAAAAGTAAAATGGGGGGGTTTGAGATTGATTGTAGTAACTAATAATGAGAGTAATAATAGAAAGCAAATAATTAAAATAAAAGAGTAAATCAATATGAGAAAAGCCTAGTTGAAGATATGGATCCACTTTGGTTGTTTGGGTTGATCATTGAAACTTAAATTATCTTGATTGGTTCAATAGATTAGTTATGGGAGTGGAAGACGCTTCTCACCACCATGTCTCTCCTTATGATTAAATTAATTAGGGAACGTTCTCTAATTAATTACTAATTAACAAATTGCCAAGGAACGTCCTTGGGCCATAGGCATCAAAACAATTGTCAATTGCATAAAGAAATAGAGAGATCCAATCCTAGCTACCCAAACGTATGGAGATAACGCTAGATCATGCAATTTTCTTGGGTTTTATCCCAAGTGTTCTAAGGTCAGAATATTTCCAGCAATTACGGACTAAAAATAATCCCAACTAACAATCAATTAACTTTGCAATTAAAATCAAGTGGTCAATTTGATCAAAACAACAAAGTAATCATGTAATTAAAGCATCAATTGCATAAAATATTGAACAAAACCAAAGACAATAATTTATGTTCAGATCTCGCAACCCATTAAACAACCTTAGTTTCAACCAATCCTCAACTAGAATAAAATATTTCAGCCTCTCATGGCTGAAATAAAACCAAAAATAAAAGAAAAGAAAAAGGTAAAAGAAGAGATGTGAATTTCGTAGGTGTCTCCCAAGGGGAGCTTAAGGGCCCTGTAGAGGCTTCCTATGTGGCTTTTTATAGTTGAAAAGTGTTGCCCTAGGTCATACTTACTGCCCAAGAGGTATTTTCTGCCCAAGATGTGTCTGAAAAGGAAAGAATCGCGCTTTTCGGCTTCAGAAGGAAGGCTGCGCGAAAATGCACTGCGGAAGGAAGTTGGTGCGCGCGGTTTGGTCTCAGAAAGGGAAAGAGGCGCAGATTATGCTTCCTAAATAAGTTTAGATGCTGACCTTGCTTCCTAATTAGTGTAGAGGCTGCCCAAGATGCTGCCCATGCTCAACTTGTTGCCCAAGTTGTTACAGAAAAGGAAGGTGGCGCGCAGATGGCTCTCAGAAGAGGAAAGCGCGCAGATTGTTTCTGAATAGGAAGGATGCAAGAATTTTGATCTTCAAAGGGGAAGATATGCTTGTCCATACATTCCTTTTTAGGTGGAGTCTCTTTTGAAATTTGAATATTGAATGCAGAAGAGGAAGAGCATCTCTTTGAGATCTTGCTGCCTAAATAGGAAGATATGACTGCTGCAGTGTGTGCACATCTTTGAACAAGGAAAGAAAGATCTGCGATTTGAATTTCAAATAATCTTCTGACTGAGCTTTCCTTGTTTGCTTTTGCTTCTGCACTTTCCTCATTTAGAAACTTTCCTTTTCTGGAAACTTCCCTTATTTGGAAACTTTCCTTTTTTTGGCACTTTCCATATTTGGCACTTTTTAGCAGTTTTAAGAGCATTTTCTCCAGATTGTCTCTTTACACCTAATATCTGCAAAACATAATTAAAACCACAAAATTAAGTAGAAAAGATGTAAATAAACATCAAGAACATAATGATAAAATGGACTAAAATATGCTCTATCAGAGGCCCTAGGAAGTCTAAGAAGAACAAGTTCTGGAACAAAGTCAAGTCCAGTCTGGGATTTGGAGGTGGCTCAAGCTCTGGTGCGGATAATGCAGTTTGTGCAAGGTGTGGTAAGCCACACAAGGGAGTATGTCGGTTTGGGACGACAGCCTGTTACAGATGTGGTCAGGAGGGGCATATGTCTAGAGAATGTCCAAGAGCAGCCCCGATGGCGCAGTCCCAGCAGACAGCTTCCGGTAGTGTAGCGCAGCCAGCAACTCTAGCCACGACTCAGGCCAGTGGCAGAGGTAGAGGGAGAGGGGCAGCCTCTTCTTCAGCGGGTTTCAGAGGTGAAGGTCCATCAGCTCCAGCACGGATCTTCACAATGACACAGCAGGAGGCAGATGCATCTAACACCGTCGTGGCAGGTAACTTAGTCATTGGTTGTTCAAATGTGTATGCCTTGATGGACCCTGGTGCATCTCATTCTTTTATTGCTCCGAGAGCCGTTGAGAGGTTGGGGTTGATGATCTCTGGGTTAGAGTGTCCTCTCTGGGTCAGTGGACCCAAGTGTGATCCATTAGTGGCAGAGTCAGTCTGCCAGTGTAGTCCTGTGTTTGTTGAGGGAAGATGCTTGTCCGCCGACCTTGTGGTTCTAGACTTGATAGATTTTGACGTCATTCTAGGGATGGACTGGTTATCTACCCATGGTGCTACCTTGGACTGCAGGGACAAGGTAGTCAGGTTCAGAGGTCAGGATGGGTCAGAGGTAGTCTTCAGAGGAGACAGGAGGGGTACACCTAGAGGTCTGATATCAGCTCTTCAGGCTCGTAGGTTGCTTAGGACGGGATGTCAGGGGTATTTGGCTCATGTGAGAGAGCTTAGCAGTCAGGTTAGAGAGCCCACCTCGGTGCCGGTGGTCAAAGAGTTTTTGGATGTGTTCCCAGACGAACTGCCAGGTTTACCACCTGCTAGGGAGATAGAGTTCGAGATAGAATTGATGCCTGGAACCAGACCGATCTCTATCCCTCCTTACCGGATGGCACCAGCAGAGTTGAAGGAATTGAAAGAACAGTTGCAAGAGCTGGTAGACAAGGGCTTCATCCGACCGAGTACCTCACCCTGGGGTGCTCCAGTCTTATTTGTCAGAAAGAAGGATGGATCCCTTAGACTTTGTATCGACTACAGGCAGTTGAACAAAGTCACTACCAAGAATAGGTACCCTTTGCCAAGAATCGATGATCTATTCGACCAGCTAGCAGGAGCGGGTTGTTTCTCCAAAATAGATCTGAGGTCCGGGTATCATCAGTTGAGAATCAGGGAGGAAGATGTGCCAAAGACAGCTTTCAGGACCAGATATGGGCATTTTGAGTTCCTTGTAATGCCGTTCGGGTTAACCAACGCCCCTGCAGCATTCATGGATCTCATGAACAGAGTGTTTAACCAGTACCTGGATCACTTCGTTATTGTCTTCATAGATGATATCTTGGTGTATTCCAGGAATGCAGAAGAGCATGCCCATCATCTGAGGTTGGTTCTACAGACCTTGAGGGAACATGGCTTATATGCCAATGTAACAGCCCGGAAACCGGTACCCTGCCGTAACGGCTCCAAACTGTTCGGCGCTAGGATCCAGATCGGCTTAAGGCCGCCGGGACCCGTAGCTAGCCACTAAACATGCTAAACCTCGGGTCTAATCCCATACATGATCAGACTTTTCGTGAAAACTTAGACTTTTCATACTAATCTTTAAAACTTGTTTTACCTAACTTGGCTTGATCTATGCGCGAGAACATAGAACCTCATACCCGATGGGTCATCAAGCTAACCTTAAAACCACGTCCGCTTGGGTCAAGGGATTGAAACCCTTTCTTCCCTCACAGCCGTTCAAACTCATAGCATAAAACAATTCACATCATGAAAACCTTTCATAAATCGTTTTAGAATGATCATGCATAAACCAAGGGATTCAACCAAACACTAGGGCAAAGCACTACTCTATCCATTCATGACATTCAATGACATTACTAAGCTTTTCTTAACTTTACTCTATCTCTTTTCAACATAGTTCTTTCCATTCATAATCTTTATATACATCATGACTTTCTCTTTACAATCATGTCCACTAACTAAACTAGTCAAGCATACAAAACAAAGCATAACATCTCTTTATATCCATAAACATATACATACCACTATAACAAAACTAAGCTAAGCTATTACAACCAAGCCCATGCTTATACTCTGATACTTCCCATAGATCACTCTGACTTGACTTTAGCCCTGCAAAACTGGGATTAGGGGAAAGGGATGAGCTAAAAAGCCCAGTGAGTAGAAACAGAGAAAACAGTTCATTAATTACATGCTTTCATGAAATGCGCCATATCACAACTATTACACAACAATCCTTTTCACTCCCGCTTGAGTTCACGCTAGCATTCTCTTCCTCTCGCGGGTGATTTTCGAGGGTTCTCGAAACGTCCTTCCCCTCAGGGTTAGACATGACCCCAACATTCCCTCTGTCATAACTCGGCCCCGAAGGAGCTCTCATTGGGCTTTCCTACATGTACTCGCCCGACTAACAAGGACTCAATGACAGACTTACGGGCTATTGAGGTCGCCTAGGTCCACCCATCTCATCATATAATCAACAATTTATGCAATGCGTCACATTCGTGAAACTAGTGCAATCATCCTATTACATATAAACATGATGCATGAGCATGCTTTAGGCATTTGATTTTATTAAAATAAAAGATTAAGCTAGTTCTACTCACCTCTGGCAGACGCTGGACTGACTCTGCAACTGCTAATACTGATGGCCTCCTCGATCCCTCGGGTCCGATCCTACACAGGTGGACTCGAATGAGGTGCCAAACACACTCTAACAACTCAAAAGCAACTGCCCAAAAAAAACCCTAGAACATCACATAAACATGCATAGAAGCAACCTTGAAAAGGCTGGACAGGGTACTTTCGGCGGCACCTTCGACGGCCGAACCCTCCCTCCAGAGACGAAACTCGGGCACTTTCGGCGGCACCTTCGGCGGTCGAAAGTCTCACTCCAGAGACGAAAGTTAGGCACTTTCGGCGGCCGAACCCTTCCTTCGGCGGCCGAAAGTCTGCTTTCAAGCCAAAACTAAACTTTCGGGGGCAAGGTTAGGCGGCCAATCCATGCGTCCAAAGACAGGTTCGGCGGCCGAAGCCACTTTCGGCGGCCGAACCTGAGTTCTTCCCAGAAGGGAAGAACTCAGCTTCTCATGCATTCAAGCCTCCCAAACCTTCCAAACACCCCAAAACAAGCACCCAACTTTACCAAAACATGCATAAACCCTTAACCATGCACAAAGGAGCTTAATAGCTTGATTAAACTCCAAAAACAACATCAAGAAACATGCATAACTAGCTTATGACCCACATAAGCCAAAACCATCAAAACAACCCCAAACCTTACATACTCTCTCCCAATCATGCATACTCACTCCCACATGCATAAAGGAGCATAAACTAACATAAACTCCTCAACACAAACATATATTATCATACATTGGGCATAAAACCCACATAAACCTAAACATGCATATCTACCCATACTCAACCATCAAATCTCTTTAAAACTTACTTAAAACTTCACTAAACATGAGGGAAAACAAGGATCTACACTAACATCTTGAAGATCGAGGGTTGGTGCGACCCAAAGCTTAAGGTGTGGAGAACCCAACTCTTAAAGTCTTCAAGCTCTCCAAACCTTGATCCAAGCTTGAAAACTCTTCAAAACAACCATGGAACTCATAAAAACATGAAGGAGGTGAAGAAAAGCATGAAAACGGCCAAGGGAGGACAAAAACTCACCTGAGCTCGAGAATGGGGAGAAAACTCGCCCATTTTCGATCTGAGGGCCCTTTATAGGTGGCCTGGTCAAAGACCTTCGGCAGCCTAACGTGCCCCCTAAACTCATGCATGTTCGGCGGCCGAACTTGACTTTCGGCGGC